>NC_083766.1:10377523-10686095 GCF_963514075.1 Conger conger | reverse complement strand
GAGATGAGACCAAGATTCACTTGGTATCAGAGTGATTGCTAGAGCTAAGTGTGGAAGCCCAGGATCCAAAGAGCACCCCCCCATCTGTGAAACATGGCACTGGAGCTGTTATGGTATGGATATGCATGGCTGCCACAGATATTATCTCACTTGTCTTCACTGATGATGTAACTGCTGATAGCAACAGAATTAATTCTGAAGTGTAAAAAAGCATCTTATGTGCTGAAGTTCAACCAAAGGCCTCCAAACATGGTGCTGTATCCTACAGCAAGACAATGATCCCTAACATACTGCGAAAGCAAGTCAGGGGTTTCACAAAGCTAAATTTTCGATTGGCCAAGTCATTTACCTGATCTAAATCCCATTGAAATGTGTTTCATAAGTTGAAGATGCAACTAGCTCCCAAATCAAGCAGAAGATGGCTGCAGTGCAGGCCTGTCACAGCATCATCAGAGTCAATACTCAGCTGATGTCTATGGGGCATAGACTTCAAATAGTCATTGCATGCAGATAATATGCAACAATGTACTAAATATGACTACTTTCATTAACATAACAATCATAGCCATCAGACATACCCTACTTCTGCCGAATGGCTGAAGCTATGCAAGCGTGGGCTTGGTTCTTACGTGAATGGGAGACCACCTGGGAAAACTAAGTTGCTGCTGGAAGTGGTGTTGGTGAGCCAGTAAGGGGCAATCTTGCCTCTGTTAAAATAAAGCCCAGTGCAGTGATGGGGACAGAAGCATTACGGTAGGAGATGCCATCTTTCAGATAAGATGATAAACTGAGGTCCTGATTCACTGTGGTCATTAAAGATCCCATGACACTCATTGCAAGGTGTTCCCTGGTGTCCTGGCTAAATTGCTAACCTGGCTCTCACATCCTGCCACCTACAGTAATCACCCCCGATTTAATTGGTTAAAGGTTTCCACCTCAATTGATGTGTGGTGAGTGTCCTGGTGCAAAATGGCTGCTATATATCACCCAGGTAGTGATACACATTCGTGGCGGCTGAGCTGAATTTCCCTCTGATCATTGTACATGCTTTGGTGTGAAAACAACACTACATAAATGCATGGAATTATAATTATAATTATTAATTATACATTAATATGTCCCAAACAATGGGGGGGGGGGTTCTATAAAACCAAAGTGTATGTATAAGTGCACTTTAATCACATGTAAATTGTTTGATTACAAATCTAAAATTGTGCAGAACAGAGCCAGGTCAAGAAAAAATATATTTGTCCCAAACAGTATGAAGCTCACTGTATTTCTGTAGATTTCAGCTCTGGGCCACTTATAAAATGTAAGCAGGTTGGTTGTTGTTTCCTGGGCAATAATTTAGGGATCTAAAGCAATGGAATTTGTTCTCTTACTGTACCTCCTTCATTTTCAGTAAGTTATATTGTGCTTAACAATTGTTTTAAAAATGTAGCATAAGCAGTTTCAATCTGTTTTACTTTCAATAATGGAAAAATACAGCTGCTTGATCATTTTGATCAAATGCTACCCACAGAATTGGTTCACTGTACATGGCCACTTTGTGTCTAATGCTGTACATGCAAGACTACATTTGTTCAAGCTCCAGTCACAAGCAACAAAAGCTTAATAGAGTTACATTTTAAACCCCTAATGTAGTTTTTAACAGTTTGTATTTGGGAGACACACTAGTATGCAGGTAACATAATGGAACTAGAAGAATGGCAACTTTCACAAAACACTCTCGACAGGCCTTCCTTTTTTCATCCCTTTCCTTCCTTTGCAACACATTTATGTCAGAGATGGGCTCCATAATTACTCCCCTAGCTTTGTGGGGGTGGCTCAGTATCTGGCTTGCTTTGTTTGGCAGGAAGGCTGTGGTCGTGGGCTTTGCGAATGTGCCGGTACAGGTCCCCGGACTGAGTGTAGCTGCGGTAGCAGTAACGACACTCATAGGGTCGCTCCCGCGTGTGGACAATAGCGTGACGCCTCAGGGTGTAGGCGCAGGAAAAGGTCTTCCCACAGGTGCCACAGGTGGGGACATCTTCCACATAGGAGCCGAGAGAGTCCTGGAAGTCCTGGAGATATATAGGCTGTTGGTGCGACTCCTGTGGGGGAACGTGGTGAGAGGTAGATGTGAACAGGCTTGGGGGGAAAGTTGGAGAAGTGGAGGCAGATGTGGTGGGAGTTGCGCCCTGGGGAGAAAGTGGGAAGGGGAGCACCTCCTGATGGTGTGACAGATGGAGTTGGTGGGGATGCAGAAACTGCGAGCTGTTCAGATCTTCATCTCGGTCTTTGTCGTCAAACTCAACACTTTCCCCTCTTTCACTCTCTTGGTCTCCCTCTCCGACTAACATCCCTTCCATGTCATCCAGCTCTTCATCAGAAATGATGATGGCCTCGACCTTCACCTTCACCCCATTGTCATTCTCTTCTTCTCCCTCGGTTCCTTTCCAAATCGCTGATTCCCCTGTGAAATTATGTGGATCTATATTTTCTACAGGACTCTTTGCCTCTTTCTCTACTCCTAAAACAAACTCCTCAGGCTGCACCTGGTTTGGGGTGTGAGGCTTGGGGGACAAGGGCAAAGGCTGAGGGTGGGGTAGAGGGCTATTGGGCCTGTGGGTGGGCGGCTGAACGAGAATAGTTTCAGGAGTCTGAGCTGGCAGAGTGCCTTGAGTTAGCATCATGGCATCCTCACTGGAAATCACCAAGCTGGCCTGAACTGGGCTGGTACAACTACTTTTTCTTGTGTTTGTTAATGAGATGGAGGTAATTGTCATTGTTTTTGTCTCAGAATTTGAGATAGGGCTTAACAATCTTCCAAAGGAGGTTGAGGAAGAAGAGGATGAGGGGTGGTTATTGGAGACCACTTCTGTGGAACTGCAAGGACTACCCAAGGTAGATTCCCCCTGGCTGTGAGGTCTCGGATGGACTACAACATAACCATCCATCCCTGGTTGGGTGGTGTCAGCCACATCAGCACTGGCGGACCCAGAGAATCTATCAGGGTAGGAGTTAGCGAGCTCGTCTTGCTGTTGTCTTGCCTTTTCTGGAGGGGCGAACTGATGAAGGTGAGAATACTGGATTGTGGGTGTTTTTGCAGCTCCTGCCGTAGCTTCAATCCCATCTCGCCCAGAGTCCTCCCCCACCCCTCTGAGCAGCACCCCTATTCCACAACCGCCATCTCCCACCATCATGCACTCTTCCTCTGCTTTGGTACTATCTGCCTCAGCCAATCCCCGTCCTTGGAGCCTCTTTTTACACACCCTCACAATGTCGTTCATGTGTAAGAAGCTTGCAGCAGCCAGCACGTCCTCTGGCGGGGGCTGGGCGACAAGCCTAAGAGTCCCCTCATACATAAAGTCCAAGAGCAGCCCGAAGGCCATTGGCGTCACAATTTCCCCGTTTATGGTAACAGTCTCGGTCTTACCCAGTGGTTGCTCAGAGAAGAACATGTGAAAGAAGGGGGAGCAGGAAGCCAGGATGGCGCGGTGGGCCAGAAAACGGCTGGACCCAACCTGCACGGTGCAGTCGCAGAGGAACCCCTGTAGGCGCTGGGCCCGCAAACTAGTCAGGAGCTGCCGACTATGCTGAGGGAACTCCATTGCCTCACAAGGACAGTGAGGTAGCGAACACACTGAATTCAGGAGGAAAGATATAATAAGAGAAGTGAATGTTGATTAGAAGGGATTGGTAGCAGACAGGATAGTGGGTAAAAAGTAATAGAGATAGGGGGAAGGTGGCAGCATGTAAGCTGAAAGGGACAGATAGATCAGAAAGGCAGGAGGTTCAAGTGGAAAGTAGCATCATAGGAGAGACATTGTCCTGTGCAGGAGACACAGCCTCAAATGATTCTTTCTGTTTCCAAGGAAACTGTGTTGCTTTTTGTGGCTTTTTTGTAAGGGCTTAGAAAACTGCTAGGTATGTCTCCTCATTCCTCTCTCTCATTGCAGGAAGGTTGAGGTATAAACCTGAAAAATAAACAAATTAAAAGCCTAATTATTTTAGCACCATGTAACTGAGTAAGAAGAAAAATTCAAAAAGAGGCAAAACCCTCATAATTTCTTGAACCCAGCCTTATAAAACTTCCCCTGCTTTATAGATTATAAAATGATTTTAGCATTTCCTCTCCTTGTTTTAAATGATTTGGTTTTTTTAAATTTTCACCTGAAATGATAACAAATAAATTTTTCAGAGATATTTTGGAATAATCTTGTAGAATAACCAAATTGATAGTGTGTGCATAACCAAATGTTCTTGCTTTAGCAGTATTACACAATCAGTTAAATAACCGAATAGCTCATTGGTTCATTGAGAATCAGTATTGTAAATATCTGAAAGTACATTAGCACAAATAGAAACGTTTGTCAGTCAGGTAAGACTCTTGCCTGCTGGAATTGGTTATTGTCCACCGGGAAAACCTATTTTGTGAACAAGCTACTGTTAAGCTTAATCTTCGGACAATTGCATATCACTAAGAATGCAGAGCATGGGCCATGCAGCAGCTAGACGGGAAATTGCTTGACCCTAGCTGCCAGCCCTAGCAGGTAGCTATTCTAAACGATACCTGTGTACACAGGCATGCAGCTCCATCAAATGCTGCTTGCAGCTAAGCACAAACCTTTCGTCATTATTTCCGAAACGGGCTCTCGTGAGCACAAACCGGAAAAGAGCTCGATGAGTCGCAATACAACGACTTCGCCATTATGCGATTTAAGTTAATAATGTGTCAAATGGAATTGTCAAGATCACTCACCGCTTGGACACTATTGCAGTGTTAGCCGTTTTATCTGCTTCTTCCGTGAAAATATGGCATGATCCCCATCGGTTCTAAAACGCCGCTCTGATTGGCTCGGCCGTCGCTTGTACAGGGAACTGTTTGCCTATGAATTCTGATGTCACTATTCTAAGCAATTTCTGCAAAATAACAATAAGAATGAATTTATTCCAGCAAGAAAATCCGCGCTCACCACGATACGACACCACTGCATACATAGACATTATTATGTTACAAGGGGCTGCATAGTTCGACAGCTACAAAAGTCTTATTTGCGTGGCACTGTGCTCACAATATTTACTTCTTTTTTTTTTAAATCACGTAGCTTGTTTCCATAAAGGGTGGAATACGGAGACTGCAAAAAAATAATAAGACTAAATCTGTAGATTAATGTCGCATATAATTTATAGGCTTCGCTTTTGTATTTTTAATAATCGGACGATCTCTTAAAATATAGTGGAGACCGGGAAGAACTAAACACTTTTAGGTTTTCGCTTAATGAAAAAATATATACACGCATTAGAGCAAATATTTTTCATCCAGAAAGAAGATACATGTCTTTGCTATGACTATGAACATTCCTGGCGTTTAGGCCTACAGTTCAGTCGTAAGTAGCGAAAGTGAATCTGTTCCAATATGCCCATCCACTACGGGGCAAGTTTAAACAGCTCTGGGGTAAGTTAATGCAGCGTCCGAAATATCGGAAAACAAATGCTTTGTTTTAACACAAGTCAAAGATTGATGGCAGCCCAGCCTCCAAGGCATGGGTGTCTCGCAAATATAGAGCCAGGAACTTTAGCCTTTATGTGTAAAGGTGCATTGCTATGTGTCTATTAGTATCCGGTCCGAGGGGTAGGTAGAACGCTCAATTTCAAGTTTGTTTGTTTGTTTGTTTCCATACACGGCTTAGTAGTTAGACAAAACGCTACCTGGCTTATTTCAAGGTTCTCATGAGTCTGTCAACTTCTTGTAAATGTGTGTAAGCCTTAATTTGTAATGTGTTAAAATTTTAGGTGAAGTATTTAACGATAAACGTTGAGCAAAATAATATACTATTTTAGTCGTTTCTGTAGCGCCGCAGAAATTGGTGCTATCCGTGGTGCTGAGTAACGTTGCGCAGAGTGAGGTTGAATACAGTTGCAAATCAAAGACCATAACCACGTCAATCACTGAACAGTCTTACTGTAATTTATTGCCCATAGATTCTTACAGACACGTTGCATAGACACATCAATAATATATAAGAGACAGCAACAACAGAACAACCGTATCTGGGATAAAGCAGGCATTTAAGCTGGTACTACCTTCAAGTTTTCAAAGTATCATCATGCACTAGCCATAACCAGACATCTACAGGAGGTGTATCTGGGCTAAGGTGCTGGGAGAAACTGTGGACCAAAATCAGATTAGTAGTATCCCAGCATGCAACACATAATTTAATCATTCTCCATCACATTGCAAACTGCCACTTACATGAGTGGAGCAACTTCATGTAGTGCCAAATTCAATTTCAGTGCAAAATTAATAGCTATTCTTTCTTGAATTTAAATACAGTATGTGCACATTCCATAATTTGTCTGTAAAACATTTGTTTAAACCTGATAAGGCTTCATTTTTATACTACTGTGATTGAATTGGAAAACTGTCTGGCAGTGTCATAAAAACACTGTGTGTGGACCACTAATGGATACATAATTGAATCTCTTCAGAGTAACTACATATTTTTCCCGTAATAACTGTTAGAGTGAATGTAAGAGAAGCAATACGTGCATCAGATATTTGACCTGAGCTACAGCTACATGACTGTGGGTGTGTCCACTCCCACACACACCAGGAAGATTACGCCATATTCATCATTGCACTTGTGAAGGTTACAACTATTAAGTGTTTTAGCAGTGAAAATGACAAATATATTACAAATTACATATATAATAATGTATATGACAATAATAACCAAAACAAGATATTTAGAATGTTACAAAAATTATTTGAATACGAAAACACATGAAAATGTACATTTAATAAAGGGAAAACAAGGAGCTGGGGAGAAGTTTATGAGAAGCGAATTGTTTTTGGATATAAAATAGCATGTTCTATATATAAAAACATGCTGTATACATAAAGGCCCCGTATGAATATGTAAATACGCAAACATACATTTTGCTAAGCTGGTATGTGAATTTAACATGACACAGTCTGATGGTACAATTTAACTGAGCTATGAGACTCTCAGCAATGGGGACTAAGGGGGAAAAGCTATACTTATACTGGAAAATAGACATGGTGAAGAGCTTTGTTGTCAAATGAAACATAAATGCTACAAAATAGAAATATGTATGTTTATGGGAGATCAAGTAAAGCTACAGAGATAGGCATTTGGATACATAACATTTACAGGGACAGCCTATTGTGTAGTGATTAAGGTATATGACAGGAACCCGGTGGTTGGAGGCTCAATCCCTGGTGTAGCCACAATAAAAGTTGTTCACCCCTTGAGCAAGGCCCTTAACCCCAGAGTGCTGCAGGGTAGATTGTCCCTGCTTAGTCTAATCAACTGTAAGTCGCTTTGGATAAAAGCGTGAGCTAAATGACATCTAATGTAATGTCATTTACTACTTGATGTCTTGTGAATGATATAGCACGCTTACTGTAGCTAAGTTAATATGAAGCAAGCATAACAGATGTTGAATTTGGTGAGATAGTAGCTTTAAAGCTAGTTACTGTGCAACTTGGATACTGAAAGTAATTTGTTTTGCTACATAGCAAACTAGCTAGCCAAATACTATTGCTAGAGAATTGTTCGGCTTGCATTATTAGTTGAGGTGACAACTGTTTCAACCATGAAAGCTTCATTGGATCCATGCAGGTGTTTCTTTAAATACGAGTTTATCCTTTGTTGCAAAGTTACAGTACATTATACACATTTTATTTGCCAGACGCTTTTATCCAAAGCAATGTAGCATAAGTGCATGAAGGTTACTGGAACAAACAAACACAAAGTACAAAGTACAATTATTTTTGTAGAAGATCAAGATACAACCTTGACATGAAACTGCTACTTGATTAGCGGTAGACCTACAGAGAAGTTTAGTGTTAATAATACTCAAGGTTGAGTCGGAAGAGATGTATCTTTAGACCATGACAGAAAATAGGCAGTGATGGAGCAGTTTGTAGAGGAATTCCACCACCAGGGAACTAGAGTGGAGAAGCTCCGCAGTCAGGACAAGTGTGAACCATTCACACAGACCATTCACAAGTTCTGGCACTACCAAACTGAACACAATGTATCATTGCTGTGTCTGAACAGAGATTGCTGGTATAGTGTTAAAATTATAAAAGTAAAAGTTAAAAGTTAAATTAAGCTTTTAACTTAACACGTAATTAATTTGATCTTACTACCCTTCACTGTACTGGAGGTTATAGGTTATAAGGTGACTTAAAAAAATACTTTCTACTACATACACTAAATAAACTCTGGATATTTAAAACTCCAGAAAGAAAGTTTCTCTTTACGAAAATATCTGCTAAATCCTTAAATATAATGTAAATATAAAGATAAATACACAGTCACTAACTTACATGGAAAAGAATGAGAGAAGAATGAACAGGCTATTGAAATTGGGAAGCATTTTTTGCTATTACTGATCCTTACTGTTACTGATTACTGTTGCAAAAAGCCCAATAATCTGGCACTTGCTAATGTGCAGTTAAAAAAGAATAATGCATTTTTGGATTATGTAGCTCACTAAAACAACTGCATGAAAATGTTCTAGGAGATTTCAGGAAGATTATACAGGTGAATTGCTGGGCCACTATTTCCACAGAATTGGCAACTGTTGACTGTTTTTGTCTGTTTTTGTCTGGCATGTGAAATATAGTGTGAGGTCATATTTCTCCCCATCCGCCTTATCTTTGCAAAAAGAAAATCTAGAAACAGTAAAATGTTTTGCTTTGTTTGTTAATTATGCTCCATGCTGAAACTTCAGTGTATATGTAATTACAATTTAGAACAGGAGCCATCCAGTGTAGCTACTGACACTACTTCAGCCATATACTGCATGTGGTCCCAAACCAATGGGAAAGTACACAGCACATTTCTGATAACAAGTCAAATATATAGTATATTGAACGGCTTTCAAATGATTGGTCCAATCACACTGAATGTCTAAGCTTTGGTGAACACAGTATAACACTATCATATTAAACAAAGAAAACCTGACAGCTCTGTATATCCTTAAAATGATTTAAGAAAAACTTATAACTAATCCCTGGTGGCTCTAATAATGTTACTTGTGGAATACCAGTGGCAGAAACATGTTTTCCTTTCATATACAGTGGGGTCCAAAGGAACACACTGAAAATCTGGGAGGTTCATGTAATACTGGAAATAAACAAAAAAATGAAACAAATTAAAGTTATTTCAAAGCTTTGCAAGAACTACTCAAAGACAAAAGAAGTACACGGAGTGCGGGACAATGCACAATCACCTGGCCTCAACCCCATTAAACATTTATGGGGGCACTTGAAGACAAAAACCAAGCATTCAGTAACATCAGAAGATGCTCTTTGGAACAGTGTCAAATAATTCTGGGAGAACATGAATCATCAGGTTTTGCATGCCAGCTTGAGTGCATATTGCCATTAAAGCATAAGGTGGACTACGAAATTCTGAAATGAATGTCATTTTTTCAGATTCAACTTTTCACTTAAATTGTTATGCTGCTAATATAATTAGTAATGAAAAAGTTTTTATTAAATTAGAAAAGCATTTTCAGACCTTTGGACCCCACCATATAAAGGCTCCTCTTACCTAACTACCCATGAGGTTGGCTCTGAGGCAGTAATTGCATAATGTAATACCCTGCTTCTGATATGTCATTGGCTCAAAAGTTTGTTATGATGTTATGATGATGTCATACAGTATAAACTGATCAAGGCTTCTTGACTCCTTCACTCAAGAGGTAAAGGAGTCATTGGCAAATGCAATAAAACTATGAACCTATTGTGGCTTCACATACAAGGGTGATACAACTAATGCATTCATACTGTGGTGAACAGTGTTTTCAGTTTAATGTTTTATTTTCTACTTTAGAGGCAGCTGTCTTATGGACTGTGTCACACACTCTCCGCATATTTTTTCATATTCTAGTTTCTATGACGTGCTGTGCAAGGTTCATCATAGTTCATGGAAATGCTGAGCTGATATGATGAGAAACTTGGCCAGCTTTGAATATACAGTAAAAGTTCAAAAAGCATATTTTTAATGTGTCTGAAATTAATATGACTAGAAATGCTTTTTAAGTCAGTTATCTTGTTTTGCCATCTTAAGTTAATGCATACATGAATGTATGATTTCAAGTCAGAATTAGGAGTGAAAGTTACATTAATAACATAAATGTTATATTCTGTGATATCTGTTGCTAGCATGTAGCTATGATGTAGGTAGTGGATGGCTTGGAAACAGTTTAGCTGTGTCTAGAGAGCTACTGACATTTTGTATATGCCATTGTTATGCACCTATGCAGACATTATGTGGCAATAAACAATGTTTTCTGAAGGGACGACTGTCACTGGGCATTGCTCCTGCCTCTCACAATTGGTAGCTTGTGGGCATGTTTTCTATTTTTCTTAAATCTATATCTATCATACATATTGGAAATCCGGACACAGCAATAATTAAGGAGTCCTCCTTGGCAGGGCTACAGTAGGGAAAGGGGCACAACTGGAGCTTTAGTCCATCGACATCGATAGGAAAACTGGAGCCAACTTCTCCTTACTGGTTTCATGGATTCCCATGGGAGCTGCTTGAAGCCAGTTCATGGAGGCTCCCATGTTTGACTATGGGGCCTTTTTGGGACCAGAACATGCGCACTGGGTAACAAGAAGGCCTGAATAGGAATTAAAAAATCTTACATCTTCCACGCAGCACCCTGGAGAGCAAGTAGTTCAGTGTAAATTTAAATTTAAAAGTACGAAATAGTGTAATTTTGGCAGGGTAAATAGCTTTGAACGGACTTCAATGGGGGAATTTGCCTTTTGGTGCTTTTTGGTAATACTAGAATTTCTGAGGGAATGTCAATCCCTGGTCCTCTGCTTTAATCTGATTGGTTATCACACCATGTTCTCTATCCTTGTGGTCACGCGTTGTCAGCTATCCCTACATGCCTTGAGGACCCAAAAAACATCTCTCATTGAAAATGAACGAGGGTAATGTCATCATTGCTTCTCGTCTGAGGATATATGGCTGTACCGTTGCCACCCCCTGCTGCTTCTCTCTCTCTCTCTCAGGTGACCTGCTGGCCTGTCTTTGCTTCACTCTCTCTCAGGTGACCTGCTGGCCTGTCTTTGCTTCACTCTCTCTCAGATGATCTGCTGGCCTGTCTGCCTCTCTCTCTCAGGTGACCTGCTGGCCTGTCTTTGCCTGTCTCTCTCAGGTGATCTGCAGGCTTATGGGAGGATGAAGGGGCCTGACCTGCTAAGCATCCAAAATGTCATTGTCCTGTTCAAGTGCTGGCAAAGGGCCCCTGCCACTCTGTGAAGCCCCCTGCACACTGTGGATTTATGAACTCATACATCACCTACCACAGTCTGGAAGCTAAAATATACAATACAATATGCACGATAAGGCATGGTTCCGTTGCGTTGGGTGATCGAGTTTGCCTTCCAGGTCGTTTGCGATCTCGTAAATAGATTGACGTTAAATCTATATTCAAGAATTAACTTTTCGTCTGACATGTAGTCTAGAGGATGTTCTCTAGCACGAAAGGGACATTTTCCTCCTACAATGGCTCAAAAATCTCACCCATTTCTTTGTTTACTGAGACTTAAGGTAATGTGTCGCTAACCTTAAATTCTACTTATGGAAGTTCTCGTTAAGGTGTTTTATGCAACACTTAATGGATTTTAAGGGATTACTTAAGGAAAAATGCAATACTTAAGGGAGTTTTTGAGAGTTTCTGGCATTTCACTTAAGGAAAGCCTTAAGTGACACTAAGGGTTCATTCTGCAACACTCAGAACCCTAAAGGGGAAATTACACTTAAGGTGTTTTATGCAACTGGGCACAGTAAAAAGCTCCTGAGACCAGGGGGTTCCTCCTCTCCTCTCGGATCAGGCGTATTGTTAACTATTTGCTTTACACTCACAACACCAATCTCTCACTTATTCTCATGGTTTTGTTGTAAGTATTTTATATTGTCAATTAAACACAATATCACATTGAAGATGCATGTCTCCGCTGTGTTGAGGCAGTGGTCGTAACGATGATTGAAATTTACTGCAATACATTTTCTCTTTCAAATGCAAACATGCTTCTACATGTTTGTAAATAAACTGCCATCGACATGTGTGGCTTCGTGAGATTTGGACTTGACAAGATTGACAATCAAAATATTCCAAACATTAAAATGATGTGAATGACTCCCATGGTCTTATTCACTCAGTGAGCACTATTAGGTATTTATTGGACTTATTTTTTTGACTTATTGGTCTTTTGCTGCTGTAGCCTATCCACTTATCTTCTGCATACCACTGTAGTAACGTGTGGTTACTTGCATTACTGTCACCTTCCTGTCAGCTTTGACCAACCTGGCCCTTCTCCTCTGACCTCTATCATTAACAATGCGTTTTTGCCCACAGAACTGCTGCTCACTGGATCTTGTTTGTTTTTCACACCATTCTCTGCAAACTCTAGAGACTGCCTGTCTGACTGTCTGATTTGGTCTGAAAAAAAGCAGAACCACTTTATCACGTCTGCATGATTTATGCATTTACCTGCTGCCACTTGACTGACTGATTAAATATTTGCATTTACAAGCTGGTGTACAGGTCTACCTAATAAAGTGCTCAGTGAGTGTATATAACAGCAAAGAATATATAATAAAAAACAAATGTAAAAATACTGGTGAAAATCTAATGGTGAACTTCTGCAACTAGCCACTATTTAATTGAAATGAATTTGTATTTTGCTGAAACTGAAAAAGGTAGGTCACGGGGTGGGGAGGATTAATTATTGTTCCCCTGTAGCTCTGTAGCCTCCCACATTTTCTGTATTCACCGGATGGATACGAGTCCCACATCAATTAGTTTCCGGATTTTCTGGGAAATTACTGGGTTCTTCAAGTGTCTGTTAACATAGACAGGGAGGAGGGACAAAATACCATCATAGCAACTTAAAACATGGCAGATAAATACTGCACTCACACATGCACATACACCGTACAGTATGGCAACAGTAGAGTGAAATTAGCTATTTCTTTCTATATACTTAAAGCATTTGGATTTGTGATATGCCGAAGGAATTTGGGTGTATAATAAATCAAAGCAGTAAAGTCTAATATTTGGTTGCTTAGCCCTTTTGCAGTAAGTCTACTTCTTGACATCCTTCTGGTGTCTTCTTTGGAAATGCCTTTCCATGCCTTCACTGCGGCTGCTTTCAGTTGATCTTTGTTTTTGGAGAGTTTCTGTTTTCAATCTCCTCTTCAGCAAATTAAATGCATGCTCGACTGGATTTTAATCAGGTGACTCAGTTAACCAGTCCAAAACATCCAACCTTTTCCCCCCTGTGACGAATGCTTTGGTTTGCGTGTTGGGGGTCATTTTCTTGCTACAGAATGACACATTGACCAATAAGCTTAGAGTATTTGTTTTGCTTTGTACATAGCAGGTTCTTCCCTCCTTCAATGCCAAAGATATGACAATCCAAGATCTACACAAACCCCAATTTGGACCTTTCTTAAGATCCAAAATCTCTAGAATGGCAAATCCATGCTCCTAATGTTTAGGATGTTTTTTATTGAATTTATAAAGAACATTTACACAAAGTGTAAAAGAAAAATTGAGTGGTCATCTCCCACACCTCTGGTTGATTTTTCAGTAAGTATACAGTATATAGCAAAAACAACACACTTCACTCCACCATTACCATACAGTATATTGAAATGTATTTGAGAGTGTCTTACTCGCTGATTGCGTGGGGGTCTTTCTGCATCTGCTCCAGAATAAGGCCCATTGCCGGGTCGCTCATTATTCGCTGCACCTCCGGGTCGGACATGGCCCTCCCTCTGACCTCCTCTGGGCTGTCACTGCGTGCCGCTTGGCTGAACAAGCAGCGCTGCAGTCCCTCCATGGCCTCCTGCACAAGGCAGCATCAGTCAGACCTCCACGGGACCTTCTTCAATCCCAGCACGCTGCGCTCATTTGTCTGAGAGAATGCTTTTAGTAGCGTTCAGGCGGCAGAGAAAGAGAGAGTAATTGGGCTAAGATGTGCGTGTGCAGCGACTGGCCTTGGAACTATATATGGACGTGCGCCAGCATCTTGCGCCGTACCTTGGATCTGGGGTCGATTTCCATAGCTTTCTGGTAGAAGATCATAGCTTTAGTGAAGTCCTTCATGGCCTCCAGAGCCGCTGCTTTACGGGTGTAGCCTTTTACTGTGGAGAGAGAGAGAGAGAGAGAGAGGGAAGGGAGAGAGGGAAGGGAGAGAGGGAGGAAGGGGGGGAGCATCTAGAGTCTGTTGTGTTGGTCTGAATGATTTAAAATTATTCCAAGATGAAACTCAAAGCTGGGTACATACTAAAGCAGGGTTCCAGTCTGATACAGTCTTCACAGTCCTGAGAGAAAAGGGGGGGAGGCAAAGGGAGAAGCACAAACTATTGAAATGCTGAATAAATTCATTCAAACACAACATGAAAATAGAGGCAGCATCATTCATACAGTACTAATGCACTATACAGAACAGTGAACAGTCATAAACTAAATCAATTCAACATTTGTTGTGATCTCCCTTCCTCTTGAAAACTGCATCAATTATGTTAGGTACACCGTATTGCACTTTAATAAGAAAATCAGATGGTAGGTTGTTTGAAACATATTGGAGAACTTGCCACAGGTATTCTGTAGACTTTGGCTATCTCGCTTGCTTCTAGCTCTCCAGGTAATTCCAGACAGCCTTGATCAATTTTTTTTATCTGAGGTGTAGTCTATTTCTTAATATGTTACTTTATTTAAGGAAATATAAAAATGTGTCTGCGACATTGAATGTTTTGTAAAATGAATGTCTGGAAATCTCAAATTTGCTATTTATTTTGACAAATTAATGCAGAAAACCAAAAAATAAACATCTAAGACCAAAATGATATGAGACATCGAGGGTGCCTCAGACGTTTGCACAGTACTGTATGTGCCAGCAAATCAATGGCTGTTAAACCAAAGTCAAGTTCACTCACAGCATATAATCACATATAACAGATTTAATAAAATGACAATCACAGTAGGGAGAAGATTTTTGGTTGTCCTACACTCATTTCTCTGCTAAGGGAGCATCTAACAGTTATCAGATACTTACTCAAGGCAATGATGATATCAGTACATAATATCTATGACATGTGAGCTTGTGATCTACCTTCAGAGCTAACTGAAACTCCAGCAGCTTGGTGTAGCAGGCTGCACGGTTGCTGAAGAGCTTGACATCATTGGGATTCCTGCGTATGGCCTCTGTGTAGTGTTTCATGGCCAGAGGATAATCACCTGGAGAAAGCAGGGATATAAGAGGCTGTCCACACGTTATACTTTACAATGTTTCATTTATTTTCATAGGACACATTCCTATAATTATAACTTTAACTTTATCCTTTACACAAGGCATTAAGGTAAAGGACATTGGGCTTCAATGGCATGGGTTTCCAACATGTCCAGTGGCCTTAAAATGGTAAAACATTATCCCATATTGCAATGTATTCATCATTCTGCTTCAGTTCTCTGAGGGTCATAGGTCTTCTCTGAAAGGATGTTACAGTAAGGTTGCACCACAATGGGTCTCTGGTGCAGCAGTGCCAAGGACCTCCACCTGGTGGCATACTTTACATATAATTGAGTCCACCACAGCATATGACGTAGGTGCTTCTGAGTCAGGGTACCTGTATTATACAATCCTCTGTTGTGTTGCATGGTGTGTAAGTGTGTGTGTGTGTGTGCAGCGTCTGTCCAGGTCTGACAGCAGGGCGTAAGGCTCACCCCTCTGGAAGGCCTCGTTGCCCTTGTTCTTCTCTTCCAGGGCCACATCGGGATCGATGTAGGCCATCTTCTGCTTCTCCTTCGTAATCTTCTCTGCCTAAGGAGGTATGGAAGGTGAGACACAGAACAAATCGAGGAACGTGTACTTTGATTCGACTCGACAGCCCCAAACCTGTTGGCACTTCTTGAGTACATCTGGGGTGCGGTGCTCAGTCAGACTCTTGTTATAGAACTGAACGGCCTCCGGGTACCTCTCCTGCTTGAAGTACGAGTTCGCAATTCGAGCATAGGCCCTGAGGGAAAGGGTGAGAGAGAGCTATAAACATTAGAGATGGACAACCAAGGTTTTGGGAAGACAGATTGTTGTTACCACTTACTGTGGTAGCAACCTGTACAAAACGTAGACTGAATTTTAAAGGTTACAAATCAAATATTTTTTCAATTTATCCTCAACAAATCAGATTGCTGATTTGGCACTGTAATGGAATTCCTATCAGTCATTACACCAGTCATCTTTTTCATACTTGATGCATGAAAAAGAGTTAGATAGGAACATTGCAATGGAAGTACTCGCTCAATTTTGAATTGTTAAAGATAACTCAATTTTACAATTGCTCTTACCCAGGGCAACTTACGTAAACTATATTTGTGTCACTTCAAACACTTAGAACTGTACTTCCCTATATGATTTTCAGCACACTTGTCCCTGGTTATGGTTATGCACTTTGTTGTACATTATTCTGGATAAGAGGGTCTGCCAAATGCCTGTAATGTAATGTAATATTTATTTAATATATTCTCAGTGACAACTTTATTAGACCAAATGTCAGAATAGGGAAGAAATGTGAGCTAAGTGACTTTGACTGTGGAATAATGGTGCCAGACAGGGTGGTTTCAGAAATTGCAGTTTGCAGAGAATGGTGAAAAACACAAAAACCCATTGTTAATGAGGTTAGAGGAGAAGGGGCAGACTGGTCGAAAGCTGACAGGAAGGTGACCGTAACGCAAATAACCACACATTACAACAGTGGTATGCAGAAGAGTATCTCTGAACACACAATATGTCATACCTCTAATAAATGGATAGGCTACAGCTACAGAACACCAATAAGTCTAAAAAATCAGTTTAATAAATACCCAAAAACGCGCTCACTGAGTGCACACTTAATTCACACGGCTGGATCTTTCATTAAAACAATTCAGGTTAGGTACCTTTGTGAAGGGTACAATGGCACTGTTTTGTCTTCAAAGACTTGGTCAGTATGAGCAGGGAAAGCTCAGGGAAACTCACTTGGCTATCTGTCTGTAATCCACCCGGTTCTCTCTTCCCAACTCGATGGCCTTCTCACACAGCTCCCTGCACTTTTCAAAGTCCCCCGTCTCAAAGTAAACAGCTGGCACAGCAAGTATGGAGGGAAGGAGAGAAATTGAAATAATACAGTATAATAAAGAGGAGCACAATCAGGAAAACAAGCATGAAGGAGTGGAGCATGGATTGCAATTTATACAATTATGCAACATTTGGTTCCCATATTTCCCAACAACTGCATGTTTGCAATGAGATGTCTCTGGGATAATGACTAATTCATTACTAAACATTACATTGCTAAAACACCCGAATGTCGATGTGTCCCAGCTGCAGTTCCATATTTCAGATTTTAAAAGCATACGATAGACAGACTTGAGACTTGAGTGGGTAGCAAACCTTATCTGGCCACCATTTCAACAGAAAATGGAACACACTACCAGGCAACACAAGGAGAATTGCCGTCATTCAACAGTTTCTGTCGCACCCAGGTATAATGAGCAGAAACCAAATAAATTCATAGCATAATGACTATAATGACTATATGGCTCCAAACTGTGACTAAATGGTCACAATTTTCTTGCCTGTGCCAGTGTGCACTGGTGTGACTGCAAAATAACTTTTAAAATAATTTGCTCTTTCGTTGTTCATTCTGCTACCTGCTTGATTGGTGAGGTAGGTCATGTTGGTGGGGTCTTGCTGAAAGGCTACTTCATAGTGCTTCACTGCAGTGGCAAAATCTCTCTTTCTATATGCCGCATTCCCCAGCTCCTTCTCTGTCAGGGCCTAGCAGGAGAAATGCAACCGATGCATTAGGGTAAAAGCAGTCAGATAAAGAGGCCCCTGGCTTGTGCCCACGTGATACCAGGGGGTTGTGTATTTTAGTGTGAGTTCAGCCTTTAAAATAGATTTTTATGAATGGTACAAATTGCCTCAACCTGTGTCCGGTTGTCTGTCACGTCCTCTTCTGCAGGAGGGGGAGTCTGTGGTTTCGGTTCGGATGGCGAGAATGGGATGGGCTCTTCCTCCTCTGCCCTGCCGAGGTTGAACCCCAGCAGGACCGAGAGCGTGGTCATCACCCGGGGGTCATGTACATTCCTGAGAAGACAGGAAAACAGAGAGAGAAACAAGGATGGAACAGGAGGAGGACTCTGTATTGAGTTGATACCCTGATACCCTGACATTTGGCTGCTGGCGATTCTCAGTTGATGCACATAAGTCTTTGCTAATGCTACTACTACGCTTGGTACAGCCATAGTCACTGTACTAAAATACAGGCTTCAGCTGCATCCTGAGACCACAGGGGGGATGTAGGGACCACGTAGCTACCCATGATTCCACAGACACTTCCGCAATGTAGACAACACCCCCCCGGCGTGACGTCTAGTTACCGTTAAACCAACACTAATGCCGGGAGCAATAAACTTTCACAGTATAAGAGCTGAGACACTTGCATTGTCCAACCCTCTCTGCCCTCTTTTCTCTTGCCTTTTGCCTCTGACTCCTGCAACTATATCTCGACACACTCTCCAATGACAAGCCAAATATACACCTTTTGAAACAAGGACAAAGGGAAAATGTTTTCTTTTTTTTGTCAGTGTGAGAGGAGGAAGATGATTAGAAGTATGTCCACTGCTGCTGACTCACATGGCGAGCTCGGACGGCTGCTCCCTGAGCTGCTCTAGCAATGCTCTGTATCCAACATCCGAGAGCAGGGCACACGTGCGGGGGTCGCTCTCCAGCTTTTCATACATGTCCGGCATGGTGAAAGGATTCCTCCTCCTCTTCACTGGTGAAGAGATAAATCAAGCACAGTGAGGATCGAGTCTGGGCACAACACACAACAACAGTAGCCTTTCGCCGTTTTAATCTACCTTCTAGCCGGGCCTCCATGTTGTGAAGTCCCTCCTTGAGCTGGTGATTAGTCGGCTCGTGTTCGAGTCCCTCCTGATAGGTCAATTTGGCCTCCTCAAATCTGCCAAGGAACTCTAGAGCAGCAGCCTTTCTAGAATATCCCTGGAGAAGTAAAATTTCTTATATACATTTTGTGCCATTTTTCACACAGTCAGGCACAGGTAGACGCCCTAACCCTACTGTGACACCCACCTTGGCCCAGTCTGGTTTGATCTGTATGGTGTTACAGGCATCCTGTAAGGCACTCTCATAGTCGCCCTTTTTGGCATGGGCAGCTGAGCGGTTGCTGTAGAGAACGTGGTTGGATGGGTCGAGGGAGAGTGCATCCGTGTAGCAGCGCACAGCCTCCTCAAGACACCCATCACTAAGTGCCTTGTTTCCCTGGTCTTTCAGCTCTGACACCTGGGCAAAGGATTAGAAAAAAAATAGTGAACTGAAAAAAGTAAAATGGGGAAAGTAAAATGGGAGTATTTCACAGATGGAAGGATGACTGACCTCAACAACCTTTCATGTGCAGCAGACACCTGAGTGACGCACAGCAGCCATTACACACCCACTAAAGGGGAGAAGGAGTGACCTACTTGGCTAATAGCTATCATTGTACGGTGCTACTGGTTTTCTACTCAAGGGGCAGCCTGCAAATGTGTAGCAGGCTGCCTACTCCTCAAGGGCATCAAAGTACTAACTCTTCCATGTTCCACTTAAGTTCTGGGGATTTGACAAGAGAAAATTATAGGGTGGTTTGGCGGTGCCGACCGAAGTTGAAAATGGTGAATGTGGGAGTCTGACCACGCAACTCAAGCATCCTCTCTGGTACTTTGAGTTTATCTTGCAGGAATCATGGCAGCCTTGCCTGGTCTTGACTACAATATATTGGGTAGCTGATGATAATTAGTCTATTGCAAGACCAGAGAAGAGGGTCTGCAGTAGTCAGTATTTATTTAATTTTTTTGGAAAACCAGAGAAGTCGTCTAATTGGACTGAAATTGTACTCCCCCTCTTGGGTCTTTCAGCACACTTATCCCTGGTTATGGGTATACACTTTGCACTTTGTTGTACGTGGCTCTGGAAAAGAGCGTCTCTCAAATGCCATTAATGTAACGTAATGTACTGTAATTGGCACAAATTAATGCAGTACAGTAATTAAATGCATTAGTTGCTCTGAATCAGACTGTGAAAGGAAGGGTTTATTAGGTAGGTATTAGACCTATTTTTTACTTTTGGGTCTTCTGCTGCTGTAGCCTATCCACTTAGAGGTTTGATGTGTTGTGTGTTCAGAGATGCTCTTCTGCACACCACTGTTAATGTGTGGTTATTTGTGTCCCCTTGCTGTCAGCTTCGACCAGTCTGGCCCTTCTGACCTTTCTCATTAACAGCCTGTTTTTGCTTGCAGAACTGCTTGCTCATTGGATTTTTAGTTTTTTGCACCATTCTCTGCAAACTCTAGAGACTGTTGTGTGTGAAAGTCACAGGAGATCAGCAGTTTCTCAGATACACAAACCACCCTGTGTGGCAACAGCAATCATTCCACGGTCAAAATCACTTAGAGCACATTTCTTCCCCATTCTGACATTTGGTCTGAAAAAAAGCTGAGCCTCTCGACAAACATCTGCATGCTTTTATGCAATTAGTTACTGCCACATGATTGGCTGATTAATTATTTGCATTAACAAGCTGGGGTACAGGTCTATTTAATAAATTGCTCACTGAGTGTATATTCCTGGAAAAATGGAAAAATGCTACTTTAATTACAATGTAGTAATATTATCAAAATCACAGAGAGACAACAGCATTTGTGAAAAGGAATTGAGCAGGGCAAACTTCATACATGGATAATAGCTGGCAATGAAAGCAGAACTTGTGTAAATGGGAGTTTCTATTCTGTTCCAACAAAAACTTTACTAGGCACATTTTTCAATTTCACACTACTACTGTGGTGTTTCATAACTTTTGGTATGTGACAGCGCTGCCCAGTTAGGATCAGCCAATGAAACCGGATTATGGCATCCAGCCACAATACCTTCTGCAATCTACTGAGTGCAAAGGGGCTTGTGGAGGTGCTTGGCAAAGAATGTGACCCAGATTTAATTAGGCTTACATCCAAAGTTAACAGATGATTCACAAGACAAACACTTTCCTCTAGGATCCACAGAGAACAAACATTACCTTACAAGAATCCACCAAATCAACTTTGTGGGTGAAGCCTTTTAATTATTTGCAGGCTCTCTTCAACGCATGTCACTGTGCCATACTCTTAATGAAATTATTATTCTCAAACTTTATGAGTGTCAATGACAATGACAATGACAAAAGCAACAGCCAGTAACCAGAATGCCAACTCTGGCTTCATAAATTCCCTGACAGTTGGTACAAGTCATGACCCCCAGACCACTACCAAGAACTGACCTCAGCTCTGAGCAGAGCATCAATTTAGAGCATCAATTTAATTTCTAAAAACGTAGATATCAGTCCAGAATTATTGGCACTCTTGATAAAATTGAAATGCAGCATATCATAAACAACACATAATAATTCATACTGTATATATATGTTATGTTTTAACAAATGGGGAAACTATATACTTTTATTTCAATACAATTATTGTTTCAATGTTTTTTTAATCAATTTTCTTTCTTTTCTATTTTACTTAATTCAGTTAATCTCAGACTACAGGAACCATATTGTGTCATTCCATCACTGCCTGTTTCACTGGACTAGAAAATGAGGTAACAAGTGTGCAAAATCCCTTTGTCATCCATCAGCATGGGAAAAGGCAAAAAAATTGGCTCAATTGAAAAGATACAGATGGTAATTGACTGCCACAAGCCTGGTAATGGGTACACAAAAATAAATGGGTATACATAAATGGTTAAACATACCACACAGCACTGAAAGGCTGATAATGAAAAAATTGAAAACATGTGGAATGGTTACAAATTTGATGCCGCAAGTGCAAGTTGTTCCCACGGATGGTGAGGATGATGATGAGTGTGTGAGGGAGTGGGGTCAATAGACCAGAAGCAACCATGATGGGATCAATAAGTTACCAATGGATCGTGTAACCACTAGTAAGAAGGGCAAAACACAGAAAGGGAAAAACTCCCCAGTGACCTGCCAACACAAAACAACACTAAAGAGGGTGAAACTAAGTCAAAACTAAGTTTCTGGAGTTTTCCTAATGTCTTTGGAATTATGACTGGAAGAGAGTGCTATTTTCAGATGATACCATCATTGAACTTTTGAGTTGTCTGGAATCCAGCACTAGCCATGATACAGTGAACTTGACACCACATGATGATCGAAACAGGTGCTTCATTACATCGAAAAGGTACGTTTAAAAAACGTACATGATAAGACAGTTAATGAAAGTAAATGTCGATTTAGAGGGACTAAGTTCATTAACGTTACGTTACAAAGACAGAATGAGGCTAACCTAGTGTCACGTTTCAGGTCTGTCTCGCCATGTTTTATGTTTATTCATGTTGTCTTAGTCACGTAGTGTCTTATCAGGTATTATGTTAGTCTAGGTTCGTCATGTTGTTTAGTTTATTTCTTGTTACGATTTATTTTCTCGTCATGTCTAGTTATGTTTCGTTACGATTATATTACCTTGTTATGTTGAATGGTTATCGTCTTAGTTTCGTTTTGTATTATGTTTTGATTTATGTTTATTGTTACGTTAACTGGTCGTTGTTTATGCATACACTTTTACATGTCTTTCCGCAAACCTTGCGTTCCGCCTTTTCTCTCTCGCTCCTTCTGTCATTCACTCCCTAATTATTTCCATTTGTCTATTTACTAAAACGACTAACGCTAGATCAGGATTGGGTAGAAACTAACAAGACTAATCATGTGTTCATGTTACCTTACGTTTCTCGTGCATGTCATTTACTAATTTACTAATGCTAGGGCAGGATAGGTTTATTACTAACGATTACTAATCTCCTTGTTAAACTTGTCATCCATCGCACCTGTTTTCCATTTCCTTGCTACGCTCTAACTAATTGTCTACACCTGTCTACACCCGCATTTATAGCCCAGTCGCGCAACTGTTCTTCGCGAAATTGTCTGCCTCTTGAACCCCAAAGCAACGCTTGAGCATTACTATTATTGATTACACGTTACGATCCAAGCCTGTTTACCGACCATAGTTTATTGATTTCTGTTTTGTTGACCACCGCTTGTTTTTGACCACGTCCTCGCCTACCGTCTTTGTACTTTTGCCTCGCTGATTGTTTTATGGTTTCGACTTCCGCATCGCCCTCGACTACGACTCTGCCTGCCGTCCGCCTGTACTTCAGCCCCGCTGACAGCTCTCCTGCTACCGGACCTCCCTGCACGTTTACCGACTACGAGTTTGCCTCTTCCCTCGGCACCGTGCTTTTTGTTTGTTTACTTTTTGTTTGGCTGGATCTACGTGTATGGACTTTGCTTGTGTTGACTACTCTCCTGGGATTCGTCCCGAATAAAGCCCTGAGGGGTCTTTATATTACTATTGACAATTATCTGTTATCAGCGTGTTAATGTTACTACATTAAGTAGATAAGTCCAAATAAATTTGATGGGCAATGAGATTGTTTTAGATTATATAGCCTACATTTTATGGTTCTTAAAACATTTGGTTAAGAGAAACAATATTGTAAAAATATTTTAAATAGGTTTTTGTCCACCCACTAGGTGGCTGTGTATGCACCCATTGCATTATGCAGACTTCCTAAAGTCTCCTCCTTAAAATCTTCATCTGGCAAAAACAAAGCTATCATTCTGTAATTTGGAAATATTCCTTCAATTCTTAGAAACGACACAATTTATAAGGTCGTTTTGCGAATATTAGAAAAGTGTAAAAGAAACTTTTACATGTTATTTGATGTATGCATGAGTTAAAAGGATATATGATACTTTGGGAGCTGGTAATAATAATTTGGAGAAAGGTGAGATTAACACTTTTGAGTGAGACCTACTACTTAAATGGTTATACAAATAAGCATTTCAGTCCAATCTACTGTCATCAGGCTCCTTGTTTATTATATGTATACATGTAGACTAAGCGTTACATCAATTTAACCTGTAAACGAAAAATGCATGGAACGCTCCTTCCCAGCTCAGTCCCAAATGTATTCAAACCTTGGTGACGCCCCTGATAGTGTGGTGGGGAAACTGTTACTAACGACAGACTACGAACCGTTGTTCCTTGTAAAATTGTCCAGGCACGTACACAATCCGTTTAATATAGACGATATCTTCTTTTAATTAATGTTAAGATTAACCAGATAAATATAGAGATTTGCCAGAATGACAAAGATTTGCCAGCATGTGCTTCGGGTGTTGTTCGAAACATCGCGATCTAACACGGTGTTCCGAGCATGGGGAAGTCACCGTTTGTCGTTTATTATATTATTATTGGTCCAATTCACGCGAATCCAAGTGTTTTAGTGTCTCTGATAGCCAATAAGCAACACTAATCATAAACCACGTTCCTCAGGAGAAAACAACGGACGTTAGCTTCTGGTGGTAGCGGCTGCTTCCCATGTTCTGTGAGCCTATGTTACATGGCCATGATGCACTTGTTGTATTTCTTATTTTCAGCAACATAGCTAGCTACAGTAGGCCTATTCAAACATGCGTGTATGAGAGCCATTCCAGGAAAATATAGCAAGTTGGGGAAAATAAAACAAGTCAGAAACCGCACATTGGAAATGTTATGCTGTACACACAGTTGCAACATACTAAATTATCATACATGATATACAGAAAATGGTTTCTTTACGGACCAAGTTATATGGTAATTAGTTTTTTGTTTGCCAGTTGTATCAACATGTTCAACGTTAGCTCCCTAGCATCGTTTTTAACGTTGGCTAACATTATGATGGGCATAAAACACAAAAGTTTGCTAATAATGTGTAGCTAGCCATCAACGCTAATTCACTTTATCTTAAACGATTATAGCTATGGATTCTAGTGTAGTTATATTTATTCAATGAAGTTCCCACGCAAGACAAAATAATTTTCGAAATTAAATCTAATTCACCGTTACTTTAGTCGTATTTAGTCCGAAATCGCTTCTAGCATGACAACAGCTGTAACTACTTCAGCTATGGCTAGTCCTGTACCCTGTTGTAAAATCCAGTTTGAAATGACCAGCTACCAGCTGTTTCAAAACATGGCTTGAGCTGGTCAAACCACGTTAAGTATGGAGCTGGCCTGAACAGGTCAACCAGCTGTTTCAAAACCTAGCTTGAGTATTACTAACGGAGCTACTAAGACAGCTGGCTTACTCCTGGAAAAACAAACGTCCGGTTGGGGTGGCACGCGAGCTGGCGAAAATTAGCTATAGAGCATCTTAGGCAGGTATCTTAGCATTATCTAGGCAGCTATCTGGCCAGAGAGAAATCAACCCAATGAATATGCTAGCCAACCGTTTAGCAAGCAAGCTACTGTGATTTAGACTTATTCACATAGATTGGACACTTGACACAGTAACGTTAGAAGGATGACGGGGCAGCTACTAGCTAGCAACATTTTTTTAAATCTAGGTTGTTAGTAATACTTCAAAATGTAATGCCTTTGGCATTATATACGATCGTATATTGTTTAATTAGCTAGCTAGAAAGCTAAGTTATTAGTAAATACAATACAAAAAAGCTAACAAGCTATGGCAGCTGCGTGGCTCATTTTACATTTAGAGATGAGCTCGTTCGCATAACGTTTGACAGTGGTGGTTTCGCGTGTGTTCGTTTTTTAACGAAACAAGCATAAGCACTAACACTTACTTTATCCATAGCGCTACCGGGGATTCTAGATGCGAGCTACTAAGACAAGCCAGTCCTCTGCATTCCCCGCCCTCCGGAACATATGCTTATCTTGCAGCAACATACTGGAAGCAGGTCCTGACCACGGTCTTTTAGAATACCAAGGACGTCATGCTAGTACATGTGTTGTCTCTGATCTCAGTTGCAGTGGAAAGACATGATTAGGCAATTTTCAGTGCAAGCTTCTTCTTTTCCCCCCAATGTATCCGCCCAACCTGGATCTTCTCTGAAATCTTGATCTATGCAATAATTGGTGCTGCTGCTTGTTGTCTTTTGGTAAACGATTCATGACTTTTTTCATTGAACGTTTAATATAATTGGTATAATTTAATTAGAAGCAAATGCATCCTGTTCCATCCCCACAATGTATTTAGAGGCAATACTTGCTTTATGTACTTCCAAACAATACCAGTTTTCCCATACAGCTTGTCTGTGTGTTTAATTGTAGTCACTTAATTCATTCAACATGAGGGCAACACTGCACAGTTGTACGTGCATGTGTTTTTAAATTATTATCAACATCTGCTATCAAAGTGGGAGAACACAGGCAAGCATGTGCTTAAACATGAATAAAGTTGTTGTGAGAGAGAAATGCTGAAATATAATATTGCTGAACTTGTCAGATTTTAGTATTTAGGTTTTTATCATTCCTTTGTCTGCTTCATTTAGATTTTGTCTGGCTGACTTTTTATCGTTTGCAGAGCTGGGATTTAATGTGGTACATATAATGGTGAAATATAATTGTTCCAGTGCTAGGCTAAATAGTAGTGGTGACAAACAGCAGCTTTTTGTTCATAACTTAAGTGGATTTAATAAAATCTCATTGCTAAGGACAGATGCTAAGCTGCAATCCTCATAGAAACAAGTAGTGGTGCATATTGGACAGTCTCCAGTTTTCCTGGACTGCAGCACCTTGGAGAGCGCCAAATCACGCTTTGCATGAAATTAAATTCAAAGCAAACCAGCAGGTGCTCTTCCCCATCACAGAACTACGCACAGCTCTCGTCAACCCTCACATTTTCATAACTATACTTGCCCCAAATTGAATGTACTTTTCTAAACACGAGACAAGATAACACAATAGCTTTGGTTTCTTTGGCAGACCGATGCCATTGTGTTCACTTGGGGTTTTTTAAAGGTACAATAGCCAAGATTTTCGGGTTAAAACATTGTTACAAGACCATTGTAAATCCCTTCCTATTATTGAAAAAGGCTGACTGACATGTTGACTCACACTTGGTTCTAATTGCCACAGCCAGTAGCATGGGGCAACGTCAGCACATTCACAGGGAAGGGGGAGGGATAAACAGTTTGAGGGTGTTTGTTGCTGCAATTACTCTCTCAATCATTATAAGTCCGAAATTACCAAGTGTACCTTTAAATCAGCCTATTAGCCTTAATGGCTGGCGAGTAGTATGTTTATTATGATGCAGGAGTTACAGGAAAAATCTGCTTTTGCAGCTCTGCCCTGATTGTGTTTCTTCATGTGCGCCATAAACACACAGCCCTGCTGGGTATCTCCTCCATGCCCCCTGGCTGTACCACAGTATGATGGAGAAAGCAGACACAAAAAAGATGACACAAAAGCACCCCGCAACTAGTTCACTGCGACGCAAAAAGTCCAAGGATCGGGCTATTGCTGGGAACAACGCGGCGAGACCGCCTATCATTGGATTATCTGCTTAGACCGAGGTGGGACGATGCCAGCTCTGAGGTTGACAGACACATATGGACCCTGTGTCAATATTTAATCCAGCCAGAGCTGCAAGCTGCCCTCATCCAGATGATGGCAAAGAATATGAACAGCTGCTCTCACACCTTGTGCTCCCCTGAGCCCACCAGATGGCGCTTTTAGGCCTGACCCATCACGGGCCTGCTGGAGCTCCTTCTCTTTGTTATGGACTACGCAGCGTAGTACATTACATTACATTACATTATTGGCATTTGGCAGACGCTCTTATCCAGAGCGACGTACAGTTGATTAGACTAAGCAGGAGACAATCCTCCCCTGGAGCAATGCAGGGTTAAGGGCCTTGCTCAAGGGCCCAACGGCTGTGCGGATCTTATTGTGGCTACACTGGGATTCGAACCACCGACCTTGTGTTTCCCAGTCATTTACCTTATCCATTTACCTTTACCACTACGCTACAGGCCGCCCCTAGTACATACTGTAAGCTGGCACACTTACGAGTGTCTTTGACCTAATGTCTGTACTATGTTTTGTATAGCCACAAAACTGGGACTTTTCATGCACTTACTGTATGTAGGAGTGTGAATACAACAGCTGGAAGAATGGGACTACAGTAAAGGGTTTACTGTATGTGTATTATGCAATGGTATAAACATATTTTGTAGAAAAAAAAATTAAAATAGGTCAGAGGGTTGCTGCAAACTAGGCTTTTATAGAGCATTTATGTGTATAGTCATCACGTCTTGGATTACTCCCAGTGTCAACCAATGAAAACATTGACATTGAAACATTGTTTTTTAGCAGTGAATTCCTGGATTAAAGGCTGGCCAGTTGATAGTTTCAGCACACATTTTCCTATTTCTGCTCAGTGATGCATTTAATAAGCTGATGTTTGGCAACTTTAAAATAAACTAATGTTAACAAAAGTGATTCCCTGCCTTTTATTTTTCTTAAAATTGTGCCTTTGGATTTAATGCAGACCTGGATCAAATACGTAATTGTTTTGGATTCAAATATTTTTATATGCTTTACTGAGCTTATATGGTGTATTGGAACCAATTAAATACTCTCAAAAAGTGCAAAGCCCGCCTTCTGGTCCTGGTTGGCTCAGTCAAGATCAATCAAGATCAATCAAGCACAGGAAAATGCTTCATTCCAGAACATTATGTATTTGACACAGGTCTGATTGACACTGCAAGAGTGCTGCCACTAAAGCATGTGCACTCCTTTCATGCAGCTGTCTGCAAGCCAGCCACTATATACCCTTTAGACTACAGAGTGCTACTGGAGAGGCCTAACTGGAGGCCTTATTTTCACTGACAACAACCAGTAGCCTAAGAGCGCCTGGATTGTGCTGTGGGGAATCTAAAGCAAGTGGTCCCAGGGGTAGAATAATCCTGCCACTTAGCCATTAGTGATCCAGCAGTCTACCCTGTCCTCAACAGTTAGCGTCATGAAAATGCTATTTTTATGTTATACATGGTGCATATTATACAACAATTAGCATGTAGGAGAAGGATGCTCCTTGGCCTGTTTCAGTGGGAGTCTACTTGTTAACTAAAGACCAATCACTTGCATTACTTTATATTCATTTAGCAGATGCTGTTCTTTTAAGTGATTTACAATAAGAAGGAATGTAAGTGCACCCTCGTGATTTGTGTGAGCAAGAGCAAATATAGACTGGGCGAGCCAAACTCCTAGTCCACAGACTGTGTATGTACACATATCATCATTAAAGCACTATTGTAGGTTAACTCATTATCATGATGTAATTGCAAATACACTCAGTGATCACTTTATTAGGTAGACCTGTTTAATCAGCCAATCATGTGACAGCAACTAAATGCATAAAAGCATGCAGACATGGTCAACTGTTTTTCAGACCAAATGTCAGAATGCGGAAGAAATGTGACCTAAGTGACTTATACTGTGGAATGATTGTAGGTGCCAGAGAGGGTGGATTGAGTATCACGGAAATTGCTGATCTACTCAGATTTTCACAGAGAGCAGTCTCTAGAGTTTGATGCAAAAAACAAAAAAGAAATCTGAAACTGCTGATGTCAACATGGGACAGAATCTCAAAGGAATGTTTTCAACATCTTGTGGAATCCATGCCACAAAGAATTGAGAGCAAGTTTTGAGAGCAAAGGAAGGCCCTATCCAGTATTATTGTCTTTATTCCGAATAAAGTGCTCCTGTTCCTACAAGCTGAGGTCAAAACTGACTTGTCTGAGTGATCTCTCCCCATCAAACACAACAGTTAAAGGATAATGAAAAATCCCCTTCCCCTAGCAGGACAGGTTCGACTAGCCAGGGATCAAATATGTGATTGTGTCCTTTTCTGAAGTGATATACTTATGAATGTGAATCTGAGTATGGAACTTTAGCGCTTTCTGTTCAATACTAGCAGCCTTTCCAGGGTTTATTCCTACCTCTCACCCAATGGTTGCTGGGATAGGCTCTGCGATCCTGACCAGGGATAAGTGGGTTAGATAAAGGATTGATGAATATTTAATACTAAAATAAAAGTTAAGTGAGTTTCTTACTTCTCAGATATTTTCCTACTGTTTATTTTAATTTACGTTTTTATTTCAATTTTTTTTTCGATCTATTTTAATTCACTGAAGTCATTTGGTAACCTAAAGTTGAAGTGGTATAAGGAAAATGAGCTGACAGAACACGATGCTTTTTTCTTTTTTGCGAGATGAAAGCGCTCCCCCCAGAATTTGAATCAGTCTGGAATTTTCTGACAAAAAGCACTCAAGCTCAATCAATCTTGCGGTTCTGCAGCTCTCCATGGAAACCACAGTGGCTGCAGAGTTCTGTGACTCACATTAATATTGCAGTCAGTTAAGTGCCCTCTCCATTCCCAATTCTCCCCTTTTTTCATTTCCTCCAAAAGCAGGTATTTGCATGCACAGTCAGTATTGACCATGAAAAAAGCAATACCAATGCTAGTTATGATATTTTATATCAGACAGGTCTACAAGTGACTCACTCTGTTTAGCAAGTGCCAAAGCAAGATTGATTGTAGACAATAACAGAACAGAATATGTATTTAACCTGCTCATACTTAATTATATTGAATATTCTATTATAGGCAGGTTAAATATAGGCTCAAAAATCTTTTAATGCACATTGTTTTCTTTAGGGCTGGGGAAGTGCTGTAGTAGCAACTTAACACACTGTAACCACAGGTTCAGTTAGACAACTCACAATGAATTAAGCAATATTTATTGAGCCTTGATGTAAATGCAAACTTTGACGCAGTTCTTTTTAACTTGTTTACAAATAACATGTAATTATTTAAATATTGCTAAATACTGTATGAGCAGATGATAACATTGTCTATTCTAATGCATCTCATCTACCCTAGTGCATCTGTCCTAGTGCATGTCCTATTACATATCTCGTGGAAAATGAAATTGGGATTGAAATTAAATTAATTCAATTCAGATCTTATTATATTCTCTTAAACTAACACTGATGCAAAGAAAGCAGTATTCGTTTTTCCAGTCCCAAAGAAAAGTGAAAGTGGGAACATTTTAAAAAGTATATAATGGTATATAAATAAAATGGTTGTGGAATAATTACACAGCATAATATTGTGAATTGAGGGTGTGCAGCCTTGGGGATGTTGCAGTTTGTGATACTTACCACAAGATGGCAGTAAAGCATGAAAGTATCGGTGATAGACGTTGAGGACACATGCTCCACCCCTACCCACATACCAGATGTACATTCAAAATGCACATGCACAGATGCACAGACACACACACACACACACACACACACACACATACACAGCAGTTGTTCTTTAGTGGTGTGCATGCCTACACATGTTGCATTAGGCTTCCCATGTAAGACTGCGGTGAATATGGAGTTACTTCATTTCATAATATTTATTTTCCAGATGTATTCTGTTTTTACCTAACAATGACTCAAGGGCAGTTGTCATTTGTAATACATTGCGAATGTATGCATTATCAATACTGTAGAAGAAGAGGGGAAAAAATGGAGAACAGGAAAACATGGGAGAATGGGCGTCACAGCTCGACGTGTAGCTACAGCTAATTGCCTAAAGTACAGAGAGGGGAGAGAGAGACATAAAATGGTTGGAAGAGCAGAGTTATCGGAATGTGTATTATGTACAATTTCTGGCATCAAAAGGTTCTGTAGGTCAGGCTGTGTGCTTATGTGATGCAGAGATGTCAGGAGATGGAGGGAAGGCATGATGCAGAAAAAGAGGGATGGAAATGATAGGGGTTGGGTGGGATGGTTCACGGAGAGGTAGAAGAGGAAGGTAAGGAAAAGCCAGCTTCGGAGTTGTTGAGTATTTAAATGCACGTCGGATAGTTGGACGGGGATGAAGGGAAAAAGGACTTGTCTGTGCAGCTCGCTATTGATTTATTCAAATTTTATCGATGAGTTGTCTTCCCTTCCTATGTGCAGTGATGCTGGGTTTGAAGTGAAAACTTATGTAATTATTGAGGTTCATAGAGGGGGCAGAGGTCAACAATAAATCAAGGATGGGTACAGAGACAGCTGGAGGCAGGGAAGGAGTGTGGCACCCCCCTGTGCCTAGCTTGCTGTTTCTAGATTTATTTATTTTCAGTCCAACACCGTAAACAGGGCGTAGGATGCAGCCTCACAGTCCCGCATGCCTAATGTAAGAGGCATGTTGTACACATTGTATGCACCTGCATGAGTGCTCATTTCTATCATTGAGAAATATCCATTCAAAAACACATTTAAAGGTAAAAAAAGATTTTTTAAATGTAGGCTACAGGGGGGTTTGTTCTGCAAATGCACTTGCCATTAGTGCACATAGAATGTTCCAGAATACTGGTGCACTTTGGCTTGGACTTCTGCTTGTGTTGACAGTTAGTGAGTAGAAATAGAAGAAATAGTTCTGGGTTAAAGTAAGCATTTTTGTTGATGATCGAGAGTAACTGTGGCATTATATTTGGGAAGATACTTTGCTGTTGAGTTTTATCCATCCATCCATCCATCCATTATCCTAACCCGCTTATCCTGAACAGGGTCGCAGGGGGGCTGGAGCCTATTCCAGCGTACATTGGGCGAAAGGCAGGAATACACCCTGGACAGGTCGCCAGTCCATCGCAGGGCACACACACTATTCACTCACACACTCACACCTTCGGGCAATTTAGACTCTCCAATCAGCCTAACCTGCATGTCTTTGGACTTTGGGAGGAAACCGGAGTACCCGGAGGAAACCCACGCAGACACGGGGAGAACATGCAAACTCCGCACAGAGAGGCCCCGGCCGACGGGAATTCGAACCCATGCTGTGAGGCGGCAGTGCTACCCACTGCACCACTGTTGAGTTTTAACAAATGTTAATTGTTGATGCATTGATCACCGGAAAATGGTGGTTCATAGAGGTGCATTCTATCACGTTAAACTGCATCTAAAAAAGTTGTGAAATCTCAAAATGTGTCACGTCTCAGTGAAACGATCTGGAGGTATAGATAGTGAGTACTCCGTGTAAGTGGAAACATACTGTAATTTAATTTGGGTGAACCACCCCTTTAAAGCCTTATGATCATGGAGGAGCATTGGGAGTGACACATTTAGCCTTGTCCCATCAAGGTTGGCTGTATTTCAGTTAGTCAGGACTTCCCAGATCACTGCCAGTGCCATCAAGTACCCAGAGTCTACCAGCTCTCATCAGTGACTTTATCAGTCAAGTTGAATGCTATTTGTGAGGTTATAGGGGTAGACTAGTGACTTGAGTAATTAGTTACATCAAATTGCATTAAATTGCTCCTTTTTTTTGCAATTAATTGTACAAAATGAATCTACTGATCAGATAAAAACATAAAATAAAATAATGTTTAATAGATGAATTTGTTAATGTAATAGAATTCCGAATGTAATTAGGCCTCAAATTCTATTTCTCTGAGGTAAAGAAGTTAGACTTAACATCAATTCAAATTGGATTTGTTGGTTGATTTATGTACAGTGCATTTTCCCATGGAATGTGCATAGGAACAGAGAGACACCTAGTGATTCAACAAATAACTGAATACAGGGACACAAAATCGGACAGATGGAGTGTTTGAGAGAAAGAAAGAAAGAAATAAAGGCAGAGGCACACAGTGACCTGACCCTTACTTTGTGCTGACTGCCAAAGAGAAAGCAAGGGGTGGGGGTGGTTTGTGTTCTTGTCAGGATCTGGAGAGAAGACTAGGAAGCTGCCAGAGACTAACAAGGCATCAGGATAATAAAGGGGACAGAGAGTTTGCGAGGCAAACCGGCTTTCATGTTCTGTGATGATTCGTGCTTGTGTTCGCTGGTGTCAACAAATCACAAGGTGAAAATGCAATGACTGTGTGTGAGGGGCATGGGCAGCACGGCTAGGCAAGAAGATAGTCCACCGTACTGATGAAGGAAAAAGATAATAGATAATGGTGAGGTTAATTGGCGTTTCCATGATGTCCACTATGGATTACCCTGTCACGTTCAGAGAGTGCATGAGGAAGAACGGATGAACTAGACTTTTTCCTTTCCTTGATGAGGGGTGGGAATATTTATATTGGTTTATCATTCTATTGTGTTGTGCCGAAATGCTTTTAGATATAATCCATTGTTAGATTTATCAAATAGGCCCTAGTCCTTATCTTTGTTGAGCTCTTAGCACTTGCAACTGCAGAGTCCCTCTAGAGTATTTCAGCGTACTTTTTCCTGGTGATGGGTTTGTCGTACGTCGCTCTGGATAGGAGCGTCTGCCAAATGGCAATAATGTAATGTAATGTAATGAATATGTGAAAGTTCAGTTGTTGCATTAGACTATGTCTGGGGATTCCCATAACAGCCAGTCGACTGTCCTGCAGGCTCAAGTCCTGCAGGCTCAAGGTTAAGATTAGATGTGCATACATTTGTCATCTGCCCTTTCATGTTATTCCCGCCAGGTAAGCACCAGAAAGGGAACCTGCTATGAAAGATCATGCAAGTGGGTGCTGTGGGAGGGGCAGGGTGGAATAGCCAGAACGCATCTCTACGTCACACCAAGTTCCTCATAGTAGGCTAGAGGTGAGTGTTAGCATTCAACAAAAGGGCAATTCGAGTGAATAGATGCTTCTGTGGTCGGAAACACTCAGTCACACAGCGCAGGTACCAATGAGAAATGCTGCAGGTGATGAGTGACCTGTGTCACTGGATGTTGCTGAGGATTTCATTATGGAGGAGAATTGGATGTCGGGTAATGACATTTTCTGTGATCTGAAATTGTGGATTGCTTTTCTGTTGCTGGACTAGTCTCCAGGACACTGCGGCATGGACTGTGCGATATTAAGGCAGTCTTAAACCTTTAGTTTCTAGTTGTTTTGTTGTCAAGGGGACTGTCTGGAAACCACAAGAAGGTCCTTTTTTATTTTAAAGTATGTGAATTCTCAGGCTACTGAGCATCACGGTCTTGGAGAAAATCTGAACAAAGATAGTTGTGCATCCAGCGAAGACAAAATTACAACAAATAAAAAAGCTTACAACAGAGGTCGTAACACCCGTGCCAGTACCAACTGGGGCCTGCACCCCGGCAGAGCTGGCATACGATTGGCTCAGGGATAGAGGGGAGGGATTCATTCAGCAGGGATAGCAGTGTTCATTGCTCAAGTGGCCCTCCAGGAGTCCATGCTATGCTCTCTGCACATGCATATGATTGGGTCTCCTCCACCCCTACCCTGTGTGTGTGTGTGTGTGTGAGACATGTGGCTGTGGTGTGAAAAGAAGCAGTTGGGTGATGCCGTGTGTATTTGGAGGACTGATAGTTGTCTTCACTCTTAAGAACTGGTGGGCAGGGGGTGTCTCAGTGGCGCAGCCTGTAGAGCACTGACCGCATGCTCAGTGCGAGCCGCGACGTCGGCGGTTCGAATCCGACCATCTGACATTTGTTGCATGTCATCCCCTCTCTCTGGCTCCCATTCTTCCTGTCTCTCTATACTATATACTGTCCAATAAAGCTGAAAAAGGCCTAAAAAAGAACTGGTGGCAGATGATTTTGATCCATACTCCACAATTTCAGATTTGTAATCAAACGATTCATATATGGTGCAAATTTTCAGGTTTTACTAAAGGTTATCTTTTATACATTTTGGTTTCACCATGTAGAAATTGCTGCATTTTTTATACATAGTCCCCCCCATTTCAGGGTGCAATATTTGGGACAAATGGCCTCACAGGTGCTTCCGATTAGTCAGGTGTGTTCAATCATTTGCTGGCATAAGAGAGCTTTCAGTATCTGGTAGTCTTGATTCTGGGGTTGTTATTTCTCATCAATAAGTGTTTTCTTGACTGTCATTGGCACAACTCTGGTCCTCATACCAGATAACAGATAATCAATACCGGACTCCAAAGGCAATCAAAAGCCTATAATCTAGACGCTGAAAGCTTTCTTAAACCTGCACTAAGGAAGCAAATGAATACATGAATACCGGACTATCAGAAACAGCTGAGAACCCAACTGTCAAATTACCTTTGGTCCCCCGGGGGGACTATGTATAAAGGGATGTAATTTGTACACGGATCACATGATATGGATGTATATACCCTTAAATTAACGTGACAATCAGCACTTTAACCACATTCATTGTTTAATTTCAAATCCAATGTGCTGGAGCAGAGGCAAAAGAATGAAAATTGTACCTTTGTCTAAGTACTTACAGACTGTATACTTTATGCTTTAAGCATATGTGCACTAAATTATTTGTACATACATAAAATGTGTAAAATATGTACCTGGTTGCCCACAGTAATATAGTTTTGAAATTGCAATCAAACTTGCCAGAAAGAACCATACAAATCAAATTACCAGCTAGCACTGGTCTAGCTATGTTAAACTACTACCATTAAGTTAATCATAACTGGCTGGATAATTATGTAAATTATACTTTATTATATAAGCTGGTAAGTTAACTGGCTTTGTTGAAAGAATATGTGTAGTAATGGTGGCACAATTCATCATAATTAACCAGTGAAATGAATCCCGGCAGCAATGCCATATTGTAAAACACGAATGCATTTCTGCATAACTACCTTTGATTAAATGCGCAGAGATTTGACCAATTTATCTAACGGTAATTCATTTTTAACAGATAACTGCCAAATTGAACAGAACTCCCCTGTGTTTCTGCAGATACGGCTTTGAGTTTCACAAAGATGAATACAGGGAAAATCGGCGAATAAATGCACGTAAATAGTTTAGCACATCTTTCTTTTAATCACATAGAAAATAAGCGGCCTCTGGACATTCCTTTTCTGTTTGATTTACAACAATATCCAGAGGTAACAATATATTAACCTACAAAGAAATACTGGAAAACAACTGGGAAAGAAATCAAAGAACACAGAGTACGACATCCCCAATAACAGTTGCTGTCTTTTGTATCACGCTGTAAAAATAATAATAATGGTAAAAGCATGGTATGTCCATTGAAAGGTCCGAATGGGTTATTAACCTTCAGGGATCCAGGAAATGGATGCTTCCATGTCATTAATCTTAACATGAAACATAGGATTTGCGCTCAGTAAAACACATACTGGCCGGTTTTTAAAAGCAAACCACTCACAGTCCTCTTATACCTATCTGAAAAACAGTGTTGCACTCAATATCTCTTTCAATCTAATTCTATGCTATTTCATCAAAATAAAGCAATTAGAATTTCCGTAGAGGTAGGGGAACAGAGAGAGGCAAGAGACAACTGTGTTAATGGACAACAGTTGGAACAGCAACACAAGACCTTTGAAATAGTCTGAGGGATTCAGAAAAAAGCACGGTAAATGGGTTTCGGAAATATAATATGCAATAAGTAAAAATTTAGATCTGCCAACTCAACTGTGAATAGAGCATATAAAAGAAATGCAATTTGTTTTGTTTATGATGAAATAGAAGGAACAGTTAAAACAGTTGCACATCTTATCTTGTGTGGTAAACATTTATTTTCACATTAATAAAACAAGATTACTTCAAACTCTAGGTTTGCATTGAAAATGAAAGCATAAAAGTTTAATAATGTCATTATCGTATTGTAGCTTCCAACAGACATGACATGGCTATCAATGTTTCAAAACACAGTGTGAGGGATTTTAAATGCCTGTGTACATACAGATGCACCCCGGCACACACATGCATGCGCGCGCATGCGCACGCACACACACACACACACACACACACACACACACACACACACACACACACACACACACGAGACAATTACTGTACATAAAATAGGGTATAAGCGTTTCATGTTCAGAATTTCTTGGAAAGAAACAGTTCCTGGTACTGATGCAAATAATGAGGTTCAGCCTGAAGCCCCACAAAACTTTTCTTTTTTTGACTTTATTTTATTTCAAACTAACGTACTTGTATTAAAAAAAAAGAAACATGTTTCCTGTCTGTCACATCTACGGTGTGTTCGGGCTTTATAACATTCGAGATTATGAAGATCCCTCTACATCTTTGTTCTGATTGCAATGTTAAACAGAGGACCAAGTACACACTAAAGCTACAGCTGTCTTAGAAACAGTGTAGCAGTAGTTGAAAGTTTCCATAGGAGAACACTCATACAATAGGGTTTGACAGAGCATACGCATGTGTGTGCTCCACAGCTTACATGGTGTCATCGTCATCCGATTTCTTTGTTTTCCGATCTGCCTTTCTATCCCTTTCCGATTACCTAATAAGTGCTGCTTCATTTGCATTTTAATTGTAATTTCGGGAAAAGGTTTGTAATGTACAAACCAATGCCATAAATCACTTCACCCCTTGCTCCAGCACACAAGATGTCTACAGTCGACCGGTCCACAGTGTTACGGTTTCGTATTTCCCTGATTTTCTGCGTAATCCGCTACCTCCCCCCTTCCCCCAAACCAAGCTCTCGAGCCCCCATCTTGAGTTCAGAGGAGGGACCTCCATTGCAGTTGAACAACCCTGCACTATGCAACTTCTGTGTTCATTAGGCTTAAGGGTACATTCTTTACTAACCAGTTTTACGAACAGAGGCGTTAATCTTTCAGTTGACGCTCAGTGTTCCTTGGAGACTGCTATCTATAATTGTCATCCTCGGTGACAATGACAGCTCTTGTCATTTTTAATGAGAAGTTATGTCTGTAGCCCACATGGAGATCTGCCCTTTATGATTGTCTTTTTGTCATTTGACACTCCAGTGATTTACAGAATGTAAACTGCTGACACTTGATCACTTAATACCTGAAGCCCCCCCCTACCAAAAATACTAGAATGCCCACACAGACACTTCTGGTGCATATGCCGGTACACACAGACACACAGAAATCATCAGTATTTCTTACCTTGGAGGGTGTGGTACGGGTGCATGAAGCACAAGTTGTATGTAATGCAACAATGTGTGAAGGCTCTACACTGGCATTGTCTAAATTCTGAATACTCAGCTAAATGTCAGTTGTAAATCAGCTTCTTGGTAAAAATGGGGCTGGCAATTTAGCTTTTCCAAGAATGGAACATTAATGTCCCTTTCCACTTGCATGCACGCACACACACAGAACTCACACACAAGCACAAGTACAACCATGTCCTTTCTCCTGCAATTGCATTTTGCACAATTGTCACCATCATATTAGCAATGATATAGTAAATGAAAAATATGAGCGAACAGCACAGGGCACCACAATTCTCATACAGAACCTGTCTTGTACTTGAGGTACTTTTATACAGTATCCAGCACTAATGAGAGAACACTGTGTGCGGTGTTCACTTCCTTTGTTTCTGTGTCACGTGCAACAGTAGAGGGATGGGGGGGATTGGGGGGCTATTGGCTTGAATCATGCTGTTTTACCTTTGAGTCAGTCACTTGAATCAATCACTTCAGTTGCTACAGTAAGAACACAACCATATCAAAGTATTACACCATGTAAAATATGTAAAACTGCAAGTAAATACATGCTTGTTTTTTCTCTTTTTTTGTCTGACCAGTTTCCGTGAAGGAAAGGGACATTAAAAAGGTACACACTGTTATCGCTGCATGAAAATAGTGGTGTTGCCAATATGTCAGCTGAAGAGGTATATCTACCAGGACTTCAGTTAAGTAATGCTAGGATTTCATAGGGCAAAGCTGCCCTTTACAAGTCTCTTAACAGTAAATAATGGGATTAGTTGGAACAATAACCAATAGGCACAAAGGGGTGCTTCAGAGACCAGTCTGAGAGTCTCAGCTCTGGATCAACACTATATATAACAGCATAGAGAGATCTATCACGTGTATGAGTAGTCTGTATCTGGGATTCCTCCTCCTCTGTATCCACGGTTAGTACCATACCTAGTGCTCGCCACATGCTGGGTGTTTTTGTAAAGGCTAGTACCATTGGAAGGGAAGATCGTGTGGATGATGTAATCTTCCCTTAGGGGCTTGGGATGTATTTGCTCCCTGGCAGCCATGGGCGTCATCTGGAAGCCAGGTCCCCGGATCTCCAAGATGGAGGTGTCCTTCTTGGTGCCCGACTCGACGTAGTCGTCGCAGTGTTTGCTGTGGCGCGAGCCGTTCCGGCCGTAGACGGAGTGCTCGCGGGCGGAGAGGCGTCGAGTCCGGTGCCCGCACCAGCAGAAGACGGCGAAAATCAGAGCGAGGGAGACCAGGGCCGTAGCCCCGCCGATGATTCCCGCGAGGGGAAGGGCGGTCAGCGGCTCGGACCCCTCGCCCTCCTCCTTGTCCGAGCTGGGCTGGCCGGGGTCTGAGGTCTCGGTCCGGGCGCAAACCGGGCTCTCCGCCTCCTCCCGCGGCCCGTCTCCGTTGGCCGCGCTTTTCCCGCTGGAGCCGCTGACCTGGGGCGCCACGCAGATGATGTAGATGGAGCGAGGGTGCAGGGCCGTGAGCAGATACTCACGCCGCTCGCCCGGCACCAGAGTCTCCGTGATGGAGCCCATGGCCATGTTGCTGCCCAGACGGAGCCAGCTGAGGCGCAAGGAGGGCATGGGCTGGGGCGCCCGCCAGGTGACGTGGATGGTGTCGGGCGTCAGGGCCTTCACCTGGAGCACCAGCGTCTCGGTCACAGTGCTGCTGCCCAGGGGGTAGTCCAGGCTGGAGTCAGGGAACCGGAGCCCGGGCCTCTTGGACCTGAGGGTGAAGAGGGAGCCCTGGGGGGAGGAGAGGGTGGAGGAGGCAGCGGCAGCCAGTCCCCCGTCCCCCCTCTCCCTGCTCCCACCTCCTGTTCCACCACCTGCAGCCCCACCTCCTGTTCCTCCTCCACCGCTGTCACACTCCTCCATTTGACCGGCGAGCGCCCTCAGGGCCATGCCCCGCACTCTCTCAGGGCTCTGGCAGGTGAGGCCGCGCACGGTGATGGCGGTTCCTCGGGCGCGAAGCCAGTCGTGGAGCCAGCGCAGGTTGCAGCCGCAGAACCAGGGGTTCCCCCGCACCAGCAGCTGCGTCAGGTTCTCCAGGTCTCGGAACAGGCCCCGGGGCAGAGTGGTCAGGTTGTTGCCGGACAGGTCGAGCCTCTGCAGCTGCCGCATACCGTCCAGGGAGCCGCGCGGCATGTGCGCCAGCGCGTTGTCCTGCAGGTAGAGCCGCTGGAGGTGGGCGGTGGGCAGGTTGAGCGGGGGCGTCAGCAGGGAGTTGCGCACCAGCGAGAGCTCCGTCAGGTTGGACAGGCGGGAGAAGGTGTCGTCGGCGATGCGCTGGTTGGCCAGGAGGTTGCCGTCCAGGACGAGCCGGCGCAGGGAGGAGAGGCCCCGGAAGGCGTGGGTGGGGATGGTGGAGATGCGGTTGTCCTCCAGACGCAGCTCCTCCAGGGAGGATGGCAGCCCCGACGGGATGCTGGACAGGTGGTTGCGGGAGAGGAAGAGCAGCCGGAGCCGGGGGTTCCCGGCGAAGGCCTGGTCTCCGATCCCCACGGTGGAGACGGAGTTGTCGTCCAGGTGCAGCTTCTCCAGCAGGGGCAGGCGGCCGAGTGCCGGGCGGGGCAGCGTGTGGATGTTGTTGTCCTGCAGGTGCAGCTCGCGCAGGGACGGGGGCAGGTGGAGGGGGAAGTCGTCCAGCTCGTTGTCGTACAGGTACACCACGTGGACGGACATGTGCAGCTCCAGGGAGGTGGGGAGCCCGGCGTTGTCGATGTGGTTGTTCTGCAGGAAGAGGACGGTGGCGGTGAAAGGCAGCGGGGGGATGGCGCTCAGCCCGCGGTCGTTGCAGTAGATGAAATCCTCGTCGCACCGGCACACCGACGGACACACCACTTCCCCGTCGCCCTCCCCTCCCAGGGCAGACGAGACGGCAGCAGCGGCGGAAAACTCGAGCACCTCGGCCAGCAGAGTCAGACACAGAAGCAGCAAGAAGAGCCAATCCCGGAGCTCTGCCACTCCTTCGGGAGCCATTTTGATTTCAAAGTTCAGCTCCAGTCCTTCCTCAAAAAAATTACTCCACCCCTCTATTGAGGGCAGGGTAGGAGCAGTTCAAAGTTTGTCTGCGTACGTCCTTCTGTCCAATCAGCAGATGGCTGGAAGTCTGTTGGACAGAAGAGAGAAGAGTATGGGTAGGCAAACAAGCACACTGGAACCCTGGGGGTATATCATTCATTTATAAAAAAAAAGGTTTTAATTGTTTTTATTCAAATGAGCTGTGTTTTTAAGTTAATCATACCCCCAATAGAACGTTTTAGATGAGGGCCTGTACTGTGTACAACCACTTAGATCCCAAAAATGTAATCACCAAGCAATGGGCTTCACACATTTGCATTAATTATGTGGTTTCATCAATTCTAGATTATGGCATTAAAAGTTTTGAAACACTGCTCTTGCAGAAACACTGTTCTTGCAGACAGACTATATTGTTACATTTCTGCAGTGCTGAAGCAATGTAATTATGTTGCTACCTTGCTTCATTACAGATAATAGCAATGTTATGGATTAGCTGCAATACATAAGGATTAACTCTATGCTGCAGTGCAGTGCAGGCAGAATGCAGCTGATATTTATATTCTGGTCTCATGTCTTAATTATTTTACCAAATTGCTTATTCAGAGTCAAGCAAACAACTGTCCTAATCCACTCACTCAAGGTGCAGTATTTATGAAAATGCTTTGAGAAACTATAATCAGAGAGTCAACAAACCAAAGGTGCCTCAAAATTAGTGCTAAATAATATGTAAATATATACAAATGCAGCAATCTTGAACATGTAGTAAGATAATATGCATAAATGTCTCGCATCAAGCCACAGTAGCTTTTTTCCTTGAGACAGACATGGAGGCAAAGAGGCAGGACTTGAAAACCAAACCAAACCTTGCACAAACCAAACAAAAACCTAAACGAAATCAACAGTATTGTTCCTGAGCAAAAACCTTTCATGAAAATTCAGGTAACCTTTTTTTTTGTTCCATGCAATTTAACAAATGGCAACATTTCCACATGGCCGCCAACCTTTTTTTAAAAAAACGATTACAGACTGTTTGTATTAAAAAGTGTCAAAATGCCACTCTACAGTGCTGGTTAAAAAAAGTAGTCCCATTAAATATGAAAATCTGCTGGTTGCTGTCACCGAATTACGTATGTGAGAGCTTCATCTTTCTGAGTGGTTCAATCAATCGCAGATGTGAAATGTTATAAATCGTGGATGACTTCTATGGAGTTAGAGAGCTGCCAAAATGTTTTGTAATTGTACATTGAGGTTTGCAAATGTAAGCCAAATTGAAAATGTAAAATGAAAAACTGTAAGTGAAACGTACAACTCAAGTGTAGCCTGAATGCTGAACCCGATTTTGGTATGTATTTATATAATCTGTATGTGTTTCATGAGGAAATCATTATTCAAGTGTGTGCTCTATTCACAATGTACAATGAGCACCATAATTCATTAGACAGTGACAGAGATTTTTGGTTATTTTGGTTCTGTACTCTAGCACTTTTAGAGGATTTTTACAGGATATGACAATGTGGTTGAAGTGCAGACTGTGCAGGTGTTTTCATCCATATCAGATTAAATGTTCAGAAACGACAGCACCTTTTGTATATGGTCTGCCCATTTTAAGGTACTACATGTACTTGTTGAATTGGCTTCACAGATGTGTTTCGTTAGGCAGGAGTATTAATTTGTGTCATTAGTGAATGCAGAAGAGAGCTGTTGATGTCTAGTCTTGATTCTAGGCTTTGTAATTGCCTTTGGAGATTGTTATTGGGGTGTGACAACATGAGGAAGACAACAGTATCGATGAAAATTAAGCTGGCCGTCATAAGGCTCAGAAATTAAAATCCATAAATCAGGAGCATTGCAAATACCTTGGGCATGCCCGAGTCAACAGTTTGGTTCACTATTAACGAGAAAACAAAAACTTGTGAACTCAATTATGTCAAAACACTCTCTTGGATGCAGGTGTAGATGTGTCAAAGTCTACCACACACAGAAGACTACACCAGCAGGCCTACAGAGGGGACAGTACAAGATGCAAACCACTGATAAGCCTGAAGAACAGAAAGGCGAGATTACAGTTTTCTAATAAAGCACCTAAAAGAGCCCCAAGAGTTCTGGAAGTCTTGTGGACAGATGAGACAAAGATTAACATCTGCCAGAGTGATGGAAAGAGGAAAGTGTGGAGAAAAAAAAGGAAATTCCCATGATCCGAGCACACCACCTCATCCATAAAACATGGTAGAGAGGGTGTTATGGCTTGGGCCTGTATAGCTACCAGTGGAACAGGCTCACGTCTTCATCGATGATGTGACTGCAGACAGAAGTAGAACAATGAATTTTGAAGTGTATGGAAATATTTTACCTGCTCAGATAAAACCAAATGCCTCCAAACTTATTGGACGGCACTTCCTCATGCAACAAGACAATGTAAACAAACAGCGAGAGCAACAAAGAGATTTTTGACGGCCAAAAAATGGAAAATCCTTCACTGGCCGAGTCAGTCACCGGATCTGAATGCAATTGAACATGCATTTTACATGCTGAAGAAGCAAAACTGAAGGCAAAATGTCCCCAAAACAAGCAGGAACTGAAGATGGCTGGTGTAGAGGCCTGGCAGAGCAACACTAGGGAAGATAGCCAGCATCTGGTGATGTCAATGCGTCGCAGACTTGAAGCAGTCATTGCATGCAAAATATATGCAACCAAATATTTTAAAAAATATTACTTTATTCTATATTATGTTCATCTGTCCAATATTTTTTGATACCCGGAAATGGGGGGAGGCTATGTACAAAAGGTTCTATAATTTATAAACGGTTCATCCAATATGGATGGAAATACTGTCAAAATAAAGCTGACAATCTGCACTGCATTGTCCTTTTATCCTTTCAAACTCAAAGTGCTAGAGTGCTCAACCAAAATAACAACAAATCTGTCACTGTCGAATGAATTACAGTGCTCACTGTACATGTGTTTTGGCAGTATGGCTGCACCTACACTGAACTGTAACCACAGTTTGGAATTCATAACCATAATCAGCGCAAATCTAGATCAGGAAGCAACCATTAAAAACTGGAAGTTTGAGAGATTATTTTAAATAAAAGTTCACCAGACCTGTGAGGATGACTAAATCATAATGGTAGGTTTGTACTTGGTGAGCTTCCTTCTACTCTTTCTCTACTAGCTTTGTCTGCACATGGTGGAAAATGTTTTCAGCAAGGAAATTGTAAGAAATGTTGGATTCACAAACCTTTGACTCGAGTTTGACTGTATTAAAACAAAGCATTTTTTCAGCCCGTTTTCCAACATTTTGTATGCTGTTTGAACGTGCCCCAGAGCTTTTTTAATTAAACAAAAACCTAAATGTGGGTTGTTCCCCACTGCACTTCACTACATGTGAAATATATTTAAAAAAACAGCAGCTACGCAAATTGCATTGTGCAGCTTGTCAGTGGGAGGGGCATACTGAATATACAGTATGTGAGATTGAACAGCTTAAGAAGAGCTGCTCATACAAGTATGATTTGGGTACTTCCTTTCAAGGCAGAGATAGAGAGATGAAGAGACAGGACATTAAGTGATAGAAAGGGGTTTAGGGTACTGTACACAGGCTACAGTGTCACACACATCTGTATGTCTTCGTCTTCTGCATTCACTGCTGTAATAACTGGGGATAGTGTGCTTGGATCACTGGGGACTGGTTCAGCTGGCCAATGCAGACACTGGGGCGCCTCAGACAGCACAGAGTATGGAAAATAGATGTATACTTTGCACTGCAGCAATGCCAATAATGGATTAGACTGGGCCAGGAGAGGGCAGGGAAGGGCAGTATCAATTTACACTGAAAAAGAAAGAAAGAGACAGGGAGGAAAAGAGAGGGACAGAGATGCAGAGAAAGAAAAACACATGCAGAGAGAAGGAGAGAAATAGGGCGAGAGAGAGAGATAGTGAGGAATGGGACTATTGACTTTTTAATCATTATCCCTTAAAAAAAAAGTTTACTTCCGTAGTCCCATCCAAAAAACAAACAAAAGATACACAGAAGCAAAGTTAAGAAAACAAGAGACAGGCATAAAAAGAAAACAAGAGACACTCGTGAAAAAAACAGAACTGATCCAAGAGCCAAACTCAAATAATCTAGGCACCACCAGATTATAAATTGTTCAACATTGTTATTGAACACCCAATCCATAAATTCCAGTTTGAGCTTGAGCTAATCACCAATTACAAACTACGTAGGTTGGGCTGGTGTTATCTATTGTGTTATCTTGTGTTCAAAATTGCTACTTTCGCTTGCCCGATCACAAAATTCACAAGATCTGCTTTAGCACATGCTGAGCAGATACAGAGAAAGACAAAGTTCCAAACACAGTACAGCATCAGTGCATTGTTATTTATTTCTCTACATTTATCCTGCTACTACAAACTGCTGGTTCAGATGTTATGTTCCTGTGATGTACTGCACCTTGAAACATTTTGGAGGAACTAAGCAAAATATATAAATTAGCTTTATATATACCTTCAGGAATCACACTGGTAGTTCAAAGGACACACATCTGCTTTCGTTTCACTGAGCCAGGTTCAATCAACATATTTCACGCTAGGCTGCGTCAATATAAGCTAGATAATCCCTGAAAAAGATAAACACTGATTAATTAATGCTAATTTGTATCAGACGTCCAATAAATATTAAATAAAATATAGAATAAAGTCTATCCTCACACTCACACTCTTGTCCTTTTTACACAGCATAAATCATCACAAAAGACTATTCCACGTACAGCTCATATACACTCAGTGATCACTTTATTAGGTAGACCTGTACACTAGCTCATTAATGCATATATCTAATCATCCAATCATGTGGCAGCAACTTAATGCAACTTCCATGTGGAAGCAAATTTGTAAAAAGCAAATATGTATAGTACAAAATAATACCAATGCAAATTGACATAATATAAAAATAAGAGGGGGGTTAGTTTGGCAAATGCTTTTATCAACGGATTAGTATACAAGGATCAGGCTTTGACCCTGTTTCTCAGCTTCTGCATGTGTATACTGTCTGTGCTAGTTGATGGGTGGAAACAAACTGCTATCATCCGGTAACTGTCACCCACCACCATACTGAGCTCTGTCTAAAATGCAGTTTGGTCGAATGTCGTATTGTCTGCTTTCGTTATATCTTTTTGACCAGGCACACTGGGGAAAAAAAACACAAAACACGTTTTGCGATGTGTTAACGTGGCAAAAGAGAGCCATGTTGTCACTCTGAATTGAGCATGCTCTCTCTCTCTCTCTCCCGCTAGCTCTCTTTTTCTTTCTTTCTCCGGCTTGTGCGTGTGCCCGCGCATTCTCTTCCCTTCTGTACATGACCTGCATGAATAAAAAGGCAGCCGAATCGCAATTTTCCTCTGCCGCTCACATAGGGTCCCTCTTTACTTGTGTTTCATCATGACTGCCTCTTTGAAAGGGCTCCTCTCTCCCTTCATCAGCATACTGTATATTTATCTACATTCTGCCATTTAAGGCTCTCTCACTCTTCCTTAACTACATCTGTTCCTTTCATCCCTCCCTTTTCTCATTCTTTTTCTTCCAGTTCACATCTGTTCCTTTTCAATATTCCTGTACACTCGAGCCTTTTGGTGCATCTGCTCTTTGTTTTAGTCTTCCCTTAAGCACTCCTTAAATCCCATTTTAAGCCATCCTGTTCTCCTTCAGCTCCACAGAAAAAAAGATATTCTGAAAAATGCACTTATTTACTTAAAACAAATAATAAAGGTAGTAAAAATAGCAACAACAATAATAATGAGCATAAATGACCAAACACAAACAAATTAAGAACCCATGCCTCCCCATTCATACTCCAGATGGAGAATTCAACTTTTGACATTTTTCTCATATTTTCAAAAGAAGGAAAACAATATGCACATATTAACAGAAATTTTGTTCAAATAAATAATTTAGAAAGATAAATGAGTCATTTAAGCAACCACATTTCTCCATTACTGTAAAACTTCCAATTCTGTACCGTACCTGTCTATACCTTAATGTGTCAGCTGAAATGCTCTCTTACCTCAACACTGCTTGAAGTGTGCGGTCCTTTCTATGCTCCAGACCTGTGGACTGTGTCCAGCTGTTAAACACAAGAGTGGCGTGCAGGGAAGCTATCCTCAGCAATCCATAGGGTTGTAGAACCTCCCTGGCATTGCCTTCAGATTCAGTGACCTGTGTTGTCCTCTCCTCCGTTGACAAAGACGCTTGGCTGGGACCACCATAGTGAAAGACTGGACTTCTGTGGTATCCTTTCTGGAGCAACCATTCTTGATCCCGCTGCGTCTGGTTAGGCCCACCGGCTGATCCAGTCACCTACATGCCAGTCATTGCCACCCCCCATCCAGCTAGTCAGCTAAAGGACGAGGCTCAAATTCAATCCGGTATGTCGATACCTTTTCAAGTATGGAAAAATTCAACTGTGGACAGTGCAAGTTGATAAATGTGTGATGGAAAAAGATCATATACAGGAAGTGATTGTTGTTGGTGTCCAACTGTAAAGTACTGCAGTTGTACGGAAATAATGTTCTTAGTCCACTTTATTCAGTGAGTAAATGTAAGATTGTCCATTCTTCTGGTGTTAGGTGCAGGCTTGTTTTAAATCTTTGCGTTGTTTTTTATTCTGCTGAGAAGTTCACAACGCTAAAGCTGAATCCCAAGTTTCTGTGCGTACGTCAGGGTAGGAGCATCAGCATCATCCTGTAGAGGCAATTAAGAAATCTGCATTAATCCATCTTCACTGTAAAGGTAAACAGGAAGGTAATGTGCAAGGCGGGGGATGGCAAAATCATTATTTCTGACATCCAGATCATGTTGTTTTACCTCAAGTATAGTACTTTAGCCTCATCCATACATAATTAATTTATCATGTTATATTACTCTAACCATCTTCGCTGACCTGTCTCCAGGCAAAGTAATTAGTCTTTTGAAATTTAATTATGAATCTGATTATTTTTGAGAAAGATACTATTACCTGATAAATGCAAACCGTTTTACAGACAATCGCACACACTTGGGAATAGATGCAAAGAATTTTTAAAATAATGAATAAACATGGCCGACCAAGCACTCAAAAACCGCATGCTTAACTCTATGTCAATGTATCAGTCATATCTTTTGTTGCACACTTTGCCTTTGATATAGTGTAAGTAAAATCCTCCAAACTCTCATCCGCTGGGAAAACCAGGCTTTAATGTAGAACATGAGACAAGGCAATTGCATGAAATGGAGACAGATTGTAAATGTGTGTGTGTGTGTGTGTGTGTGTGTGTGTGTGTGTGTGTGTGTGTGAAAGAGAGCAAGAGAGAGAGAACATTGGAAGGGAGGATTGTTTGTGTATTTAAAAATCCCTTTCACTCACCAGTTTTTTTAAGTTTGCCATTGATGTTTATACTGTCTCGGTGTCCTGCAGACATCTGTCATTATTTCCTTTCTTTCTCTCCATATAGCCCTCTATCCTACCCAACAGCTTTTACTAGAACCATCCAACTGCTATTCAAGCAAGGTGCCTGAGTCGATATGACGGTGTTTTGGATTGTGTGTGCATGTGTGAGGCTGAGAAAGCAAGTGAGAATGTGTCTGTGTGTGACTTCCACTGTCTGTCAAACTGCTTAACGACTCCATACACGTATCTACCTCATTTTTTCCTTTCAATTTATCATTTAGGAAGAGAGAAAGGCTAGGATAGAGGGAGAGGCAGATGAAGGGGAGAGAGAAGTGAAGGAGGGTTATGAACTCATCGCCATATAATTTGGAGGCAGAAATGACTGTCAGACTGAGCAAGATTTAAATGATGCAGTTTAACATACCGGTCAATCACAGATAAACTGTGCGCGCGTGTGCGCCTGCGTGTGTTCATATGCTTCCGTGTACATCAAAGCGACAGTCAATGACTTCACTCCTTTTGAATGAATCATCCCTTTTTCTCTTTTCATATCTCTTATCTCTCCCTCTCTCACTGCTTCTGACTTCCACGCCTCTTCGCAACAGTCCGGAAAGATCCAGCACTGTGCTGTTAAATGTGAAAGGCTGAAACCTTGAAATGTTTTGTGCGTAGCTTGAAATGGTTTCTTTTTTTTCTTCTTTTTTTTCCTTTTTTGAGGAAAAGAGAACTATCGCTGGATTAGGTACGGCCAGGCAAAACAATTTGTCTAAATAACTGTCGAAACTTTGGGGCTATGGGTATATCGATGCACGTTTTGTTTTTAGGGGTCATGTGTCCACTGGCTTAAGTGTGGGCGTACACGTTTTTCTCAGGGGCAACGTTGAGAGTTTGTATTCCCTCTCACACTTAGCAAGGTTGGACTGTGACAACACATTGGATGATATCATAGGCTATTCGGGCTCCCAACCAGATCAGTCCCTTTGACTGGCTGGGGGGCATTAACCATCCCTTGTGAGATCCCATTGCCCCCTTCACACCCTGAAGAATGGATTTTGAATGTTTATGTTGACCAGGAAAAAGTTACATAAATATGTACAATTAAAACAGATCGTCAGTAATTTCACCGCTTTATTGGAGCGAAACATTAGGCCACGTTTGGAATCCTTTGCCACAACTACGCTAGTTTGTCTTCTTCCTCCCCTGTCCACAAAAGCTCGAACAGGAACGTTACAAATCAGATAGTCGGCAGAACACCGCGGGCAATGGGAATTAAACGCGGACTCCGCTCGCATGACCTCTCGTACCTGACGAATTCAAGCCGACGGAGCTTGGATTTTTTTTTGACGCGCTAAAAAAAAACAACTGGGAGCCTGCGCCTAACTCTACTGTGTGCCTGTCCTTAGGGTGGAGTGCGAGTACTACAAAATAATGAATGATGTGGTAACATTTACAAGAATTGTGTGATTGGGGGAATATTTTATGGCAGAAGACAATGAGGCATGCTTGGATTGAGTGGTGTTTTTGTTTTTTCACTTTATTCTTCGCGTTGGGAGGTCTACTGCATTACAGCAGAGCAAGGCTGTCTGATAGAGTATTCATTAAGGGCTATAATGGACCTGTATGCCTAAATGTGCGCACTCTAAACTGTATTTCCACGACACACAAGAGATTAAAATGAGCCTTATTATAAGACTTTTTAACATTCAAGGGTGCAGCTCAATATTTGCTATGCTCATATCTTGGTCATGTTGACACTACAACCCCATTAAATAAGATTTGACTTGGAAATAACTGGCAGAAGTATCATGCTGTGCGTTACAACAGCCTGTCTGTGAGACTGCCGCTATGATTTGATATTGATTAGCTACAGTAATCAGCATGGAAGCAGACACTGGATGGGGCTTAGAAGACACACGCGCAGAGATACAGGGCGATGTGACTGGACTTTCAACACGGCTGCACATAGCACCCATTCACTGAGAGAGCCAGGGATAGAGAAGGTATGAAATGTAAAGGGGCGGAGAGAGAGAGGGATGAGAGGAGTGAAGGAAGCATAGGGAGTTGGGAGGAGTGCAAGCTTAAGGAAGACATGAGAAAAAGGCTCTTCTCTTCCCTTTTCCCCAGATACTTTCTCTCCATTCCTCCCTCTCTTTTTCGCTCTCCATTGCCTTCATTAAGTCTAACGGTCCAATCAAAAAATCTTTTAGGATTGTTTATTAAGAGAAGCCCATATGCAGCTTGTGATCATCAATTTACCTTCTTTTTCTCATTTTCTCTCTGTCTCCCTCCCCCCTTTTCTTTCTCTGGAAAATGAAACTGGGCTAACAGAAGGGCACTTGATATGATCTTGTGTTTGCCTTTTAAAGGTTAACAAACAACATTGAAATGTTTGGGGGGACAAGGCAATGGACGGTGTAATTTACTATGTACATGAGGAACCGGTGCTGGAGCTGACGCGACAGAGGTGAAGACAACGCAATTAGAAATAAATATTCTAAAAAACGAATATGTCACTTGGATCTCGCTCTTTCTTCCTGTGCATTTTCAAATAAAGGGCTCTGAAGAGTCAACCGCCCTCACCCCCTGCCTAATCGAAGCCGGTTCCTTTATATCCGAGATTTCATTCAACATCTCTCCGTCCATCTTTCTCCCATTTTCCTATCTGTTCTTTGTAGCTTTCAATTTTCCATCAGTCATACGGCGTCCTCTGCCTTTCCCTTCCGCGGTGTTGAGGCAGATGAGTTCAGACACGCCTAATTCAGACAGAAGAGCAGGAAGAGGGACAGAAAGGAAAGGGTACAGCCAGATAAAAAGAGGAAGGAAGGAATGGAAGAGATATGATGGAGATTAAGTGCTTTTCACTGGAAACAAATATCTGCAAGATGAAGTAAAATGTACTTACTCTATGGGAAAGAGCTAGAGAGAGACAGAGATAGATAGATAGGGAGAGGGAGAGAGAGAGAGAGCAAGATGGTATGAATGTGAGAAGGGCAGGATCGACATTTTTATGGAAAGAGAGAATGAATGTGGCAGGGGAGGAAGGAGGGATACGTAAGACGACAACGTAAACAGAGTGGGGAGAGGGCTTTTTAAATATTAATTTTGGTTACAGAGCGCTAATTAACTGTCCCGGGTACATTATTAGCTGATTAAATGTTTTTATTGGCAGTTAAATGGCTATGTCTACATGCCTGAGAGAGAGGGGAGGGGGGGCGTCAGTAAACCTGTCACAGGCTATACCAGAGTGCCATTACTGCACTGCAATATATGTACCCTACTCGCTTTCTCACTGGGGTAAGCACTGCATCATACATATGGCTATGTTCACACACAGCAATACCCCAGTTACTGGGAGTAATCAGTTTATGCCAATATTTGCTTTATCGGGTATACATGGATATAACTGAGGCGATCACTCCAACCGCCACATTTACATGACCTGTAAATTGGCCTATGCTCAACAGAGAAGATGTGTGCATGTACTACATGACCATTCCGATAATGAGGATTGCTATAATCAGGTTATGATTAGTGTGCATCTAAACACTCACACATACTGCATATGGACACACACACACACACACATACACAAACACACACGGGCACACCCACACTATTCTTTGTGTTTTTCTGGCTTTCACTGTGGTGTCTCTAACCTCACACTCCCCTGTCTCACACCATACTTCCTTCATATTTCAGTCCATTTCCCCTCTATGTGCTTTTCCCCTTTGTCTTGTTCTCTCTCTCTCAATCCCTCCCTGAAACACACACACACCCACGGGTGTGCGTGCATGCACACACAGAGATGCACGCACAAATCTTTAGTACACACAACTACACGGATGTGCAGTGTAGCTCTAGTGCAGTGTATAGTAACTAGGCGCAGACACAGGCATGCGTGTGTACACGTACGCACACACACACGCGCGCACATTCGCGGGCACACTGTGTCTCTGCTGCTCCCCGCATCTGTGTAAATGATGCAGTGACTGGAAATAAACAGCCAATTTAAGTGCTGGATACCTCAGTGCTCTTCCGAGCTGCATCCTGCACTCGCCCTCTCTCCCTCTGCTGTCAGAGTCGCACGGGCAGTGCAAGCTAAGGGGACAAGGTCAGCGCACCGAGAGGGAAGGAGACACAGGGGAAACATGGAGAAAGAGGAAATCTGCAAAGAGCATCAGAAAAAAATTACGTCCAACACTTTCTCCAACCTGCCTCATTCTTCAATGAGGCCGCAATACAGTATCAGCCGAGCCGCACGTTCGTGGAAAGAAGAGCGGTTCGCGATGCTTTTCGTAGGTCGTTAATCGATACAAGCAAGTGTTTCTGGTCAATTCTCTATTATGGAGACCCGAACAAATGACATGACAGTTTGAGTCGATTGAGTTAAAGAGAATGACTGCTTGCAAATGGCAATTTCCATTTCAAATCAGTTCTCTCCCTCTCTCGGAGACAGCAGCCCGTGTCTCAGCCGTTCAGTTCACTGAGCAGCGTTACTGGTCTCTTCAAGCCAGAAGGAGTGTTCAGTCAACTCTGAAAAAGAAGCTACCAATAAAGCCTGATCAAATGAACCATATCTGGACTTCTGAGGTCTCAAGGGGGCTGGGGAGATTACATATACAGCTTCAGTTTGAAGTTCAGATCATCCTACCTCTCTGCAGTGTGTGTGTGTGTGTGTGCGACACAGAGCATGTGCGTGTATGTGAGAGCATATGTGTATGTCACACTTGCACATGCCCATGTGTGTCTGCGTCCATGCGTCTGTCTCCACCAAAGAATGTGTGTACCTCTTGGTTCGACCACCAAAATTCATCTCACTGCTATTCAGTCACAGAACATGAATATTGATATGAAGCTTGCAGCTGCAGCGGAGTTAATAATGAATTGGCCCTAATGATTTAATGGGTCTACATGTTGACACCTCCCACAGGCTTTCAAACATCTGACTCATTTAAAGCACACCCTCAAGTGTAAGAGAGAGAACGATGGAGATATGACTATGCCCGAGGTGGAACGTCCATGTTTACCTCCCCTTTATCATTTTTCACAGGTTCTTTTTCGCTAATCTATTTTCCCCTCATACCACTTGTTTTCCCCAATTGTCTGCATTCTGTTGTTTTGCATTCTGCTGTACCCTTCACAAAATGTTGTCTTTTCTTCACAGTAACACGGCAATGTTTGTACTTTTTGTTTTATTTCACTATTAATCCTTCAGGATGATTCGATTGTCTAAGGGCAGGTCTGCCCAACCCTGTTCCTGGAGATCTACTGTTCTATAGGTTTTCTTCTCAACCTTAATTTGGCACACCTGATTCTACTAATTGGCAGCATAAGGAGATCTCTAGCTGTTGGATGAGGTGTGTTTTGTTATGGCTGGAGTGAAACCCTACAGGACAGTACATCTCCAGGAGCAAGGTTTGGCAGCTCTGGTATAAGGTATGAGCCAGGTATGAGTCAGTGAGGAATATGAGAACCACACTCTTAATATCGCAGGTGAAACTTTAAATGGAAAATAACAAAAAAAAGATTAAACGGAAGTTCATCTAAACTGCTCCACAAATCTATGACTGAACTCTGAACTCTGGAGGTCTGGAGCACACCAAGGTGCCTGAGGGATGGAGGATGGGTGCCATACCAAGGCCACAGGTGGTTCTATTTACACAGGCCGCATCGAATCTCCTTTTCAATTTCAGTGGGAATTACACATCTGAGCTGATCTCATTTCGTTCTGCCTTTTTGGTTAATGGAATCCGCCGTTCAAACTAATTATGTTTCGGCAGCCATATTATCTAAATGCGTTATTAGAGAAGTTATTCTCATATATCCACAAACAATCCCATTTTGTATTTTCACTTGTCTTTTTTTACAGTTTGGGAGATTTGGATAAAGTGACGTGCTTTCAGGTAGAACGAGCCAGCAGCAGATGGCCTCTCCCCTCTGAGTCAGGTTATGCTCAGGGTTTCTTTCTTCTACCAGCCAGGGAGCTCTTCCTTGCCATTTGACGCCCTAGGCAAGCTCTCGGGGGCTCAGGCCCGCATCTCTGTAAAGCAACTTTGCGACAATACCCTTTGTAGAAACTGCTATACAAACACAATTTAATTGCTGAACTGAACACCATACAGTACTGAACCTACATGGATGGAACGATATCTGATCAGGTCTCAACGGTTCCACTGGAGGGTGAATGCACAGGCAAATAGCCATACATTAACATTAAGGAGAAACGACTACTCGATCAATGTTAACAGAGAAGCTTGCCCACCATAAAGTGCTAATGATGTGTGTCAGCACCGTATATGAAACGCTCGCTCACGTACATTGCTATCTCTCAATATCTCTACCGTCTTCCTCTAGCAATTTTGTCTGTGCTTGTCTTGCCCCACCCCATCCCCGAATCCATTTCTTTGCTCCCTGTCCCGTTTATGTTCAGTTTTTACTTCTCCTCCTGCATTGGTGTTCCATTTCTTCCCCTTTTATAGCGTTTGCATGTTGCCGTTTTAATCTGTATTGTAGCGTTATCATCACACTATACTGTAATAGTCTTGGATTTGATGCTGCCACTGTGTGTTGACTGAAGCACGTGCAATCCTAATCGTACAACCTGTAATCCTAGTAGATGCTGAAGGTTAGTTTGGCTAGTTTGCAATCTTAAAATGTCAAATACGAATCAAAGGGGACCCTATATTTCACATTGAGCTGAACAAATATATACCTAAAGATAGAAATGGATTCCTTGTTGCTATGGATAGGGAATATTCTTCATTTTGATATCAGAATCATTCATGAAATGACTACTTCTACTTCTACTAATTCTTAACATTTTGTATTGAATATTGAAACAGTGTGCAATAATACAAATTATTAGTTCTGAGGAAGTATGTGTCTTACCTACAGTATCATATCTATAAAAACGCAGGTGAATACCGGGGAACAACCAAACACTTTGAGGCTTTCGTTTAATTAAAAAATATATACATACATTAGAGCACACCTTTTTCATCCAGAAAGAAGACACATGTCTTTGCTAAGACTAGAGCATCGGTACAGTGAAAGTGCAGTGAAAAGACAATACTTACATGGTGTTAAAACACAGATTTCTTAATAACTCTTGATGGAGTTATTAACTCGTCCAGCCACTCACAAGGCTGCTATCATACAAAAGTGAAGACAAATTCTTGCGCAAATGCAACTATGCAAAATCCCCATGTTTCAACAAGCCCTGTGTTACTTTGTGCCCCGGTCGCCCCTACATATAAGTGATATTAACAAAACAGTAGAAAACATTTGGATTCACCTTATTAAACTCCACAAATATCAGTATCAAAAGCCCAAAATATATTTTCCACTGAAATAGCATATTTGTGTGTGTTCAGGAACACAGGACCAGAGTTCTTTGATGGAATGAAGCCAGCAGAATACTAATTGATTGTTGTTGAGCGTTATCAGTCCTTCTGACGATAATGAGCTAATTGGATATAGCCTCTTGGGAACAGGTCATAAAGACCAAGGTTTGGAGACTGTATGCTTTGTTTTAGATTGTTGTGGCATTAATCTGGTTGCCTTGACACTGCTGGTGTGGTCTTGATCTGCAGAATAAAGTCCTAATCCAGTGTTCCACATAGTTAAAATCTAGTTTTTAAATATGGTACTGTCTGTACACTTGTAATCCAGTGCGCTGTCCTGATTTAATACTTCTGATAAAGCAGTTTTAATATGCGTTTGTTCTGTATGTGCTTGTGACTGTGTGTCCCTGTGCACTGCATTTTTCTGTGTGTGTCTGTGTGTGACTTTCTCTGCCTATCAAACTATTAAACAACTCCATACACATAGCCAACTAATTTGCGAGAGCATTTGTCACTGTAAAATTACAGCCGGTATTTGTACTGGCATGCTCACTGCACCCTACAGGTTGCCATTTGTTTCCTATTCAGAAAGGGGATGGAGAGGAGGAGACAAATCGAGCCAATGGAGAAGGGAGAGTGGCTATTCTAAAATACAACAAAGGCTTCCTCCCTGCCTTCTCTCTTATCCCTCTTTTTTGTTCCCCCTCTCTTTCTGATGAAAGTCAACATGCCAAGGCCATTCAGAAGAAAGAGGCAGAGAGAAAAGAGAGAGAGAAAAAGGGAGATGGGGAGAGAGAGGCAGGCAGCAAGTCAGGGAGAGAGATGCAGACACAGCCTCTGCTGAGAGAGAACAGCAAAGATTAGGGGAAAAATGAGAAAAGCAGGAAATGGAAGGGGTCTGAGAAAGGAACGTAAAAAATATGGAGAGAGAAATAAAGAGCCATGTAAGTGGGCTTGAAACAAAGGGCATCGCAGGGCTGAAGAAATGTAAGACTAAATGCCAGTATTCCAACAGCAGCCCCAGATATTATACTGCAGTGTGTGTTCCTCCTTTATTCATATATCTGCATGGAGCTGCTGTGCTGTTTCAAGAAAAGCATCCTTTTAGTTTGGATAAGACAAGTGGGCACCAGTAATGAGTTCATATAATTTATGTATAATTCCAGCACTCATCTCCATGCACTAGCTGACACTTTAGCATTTAAATAGTAGCTGTCTTTGCACATCATGAAACAATCACATTTCAGTCTGTTTCACAAATTGTACATGTTTAAGAATTAGTATTCTTTGGAATCTATCTGTTTGCAGTACTTAGCCCTCATAATATTTTGATTTGTAATAAAGTGATGTGCAGTGTTTCGTTCTGAAAAGCACTCATTTCCAATTGAATGCGATTCATCTATCAATATTTTCAGGTATTGTAATCTGTGACTGGTTGAGACTCCAATTAGAGTAGAAGGTCCCATTATAAAAGATGTTAAAACCCCCTCACTAAAGCTTCTTGTCAAGTATGGTACATATTACACAACAACAGTTGTCAAACGTAGAGTGAAATTAACCCCTTAAGTACCGCCCCTTTTCTTGACACAAGCTTAAAAATTACGTACCCAAAATACATACATAGAATATATACCTACATACCCATTCTTTACTATTCTGGAACCCTTCTGACTACAGGCATAATCCTGGTCTCTTCTGAAAGGTAAGAGGTTGGAGTTTGTTTTCCAACAGTCAGAATTACTACAAATATTACAGAAACAAAGTTACAGAAGCTCAAATACATTGAAAGTGGAAGCTTTTTCTCACTGAAAAGATTTTCGGTTTTGGACCAGATACAGATTATTGTAGCTGTGGTGTGTGCACTTAGAATCACAATGGAGCCAAGGACGATATCACCAAAAATGAGCATTCTGCATTGTTTTTTCTAATCTATGTTTAGGCAGTTTTCCAAAAAGGACATTTGGAGACTCCTAAAGGACACATGGAAACTAAATAATATGATGGGTCTTATGAGGTGTAAAATGCTGCATTTTGCTTACTAAACTGTGCAACACTTTTTATCCCCCCACCTGTCAACCTCCCTACTTCTCTGTCCCAAACTCCCTCCCCTCTAGCTATTCTCAGATCAGGAAACAGGTCCTGAAGATCATGAAAAAAGAAGTAAAATAATCACAATAATACCATCTTGTATACTAATATATTAATTGAGGTCCATTGATTGAAGTTTTTGTCAAATACCCAACCCCCATCAACAAGTCAAACACATTACATAATTTCACATGCTATTTACTATTCAAAAGCAGGATGGCTCCTATAAGCATAATGAATAATAATAAAATATTTTGAGAATATATTTAGATGCTCACCAATATAAAATGGGGTAAAAATGCTGTTTAGTCATCACTTCCATAACATGCTTGTTGTCGGTTTTTTGATCTGAAGTTGAGCTGAAGTTATACTGAATTTTCTTACACACGAATGGGGTAACGCATTTTCTCTGCAACTAAATTACAAATACTGTTCAGAGACAGTTGTACTTGGGCTCATCGTGTTTGAGAGAGCCTATACAAAATGTAGATAATAGCAAGTAAACAATGACCATTCTATCAACGTTTCTCCGAGCACATTTTTAGAATAAGAAACCATGATGCATTTACCTTATTCATGTAGTATGTGGATTCACAAATTGCAGAGAAGGTGAAGTCCCCCACACTTGTTTTACCACCCACATGTTACAAAATAAGGAACTGTCACTAAAGCAAAGGAATGTTACAATAGATTATACAGATATCACCGTGAGATTTAACGCTTTCAAACGGTATATCCTGTTACCATAGTGATTGCAAATTGCAGGCTGAAAAGGAAGGAGTGCCACATAACATAAAACAGTTTTCAAATCATTTGAATAATATTTCTATTTAAAATAATTTTATAATAATATAATAATAATAATATAAGATGGGAGTACTTTATATCAATAGAAAATCTAGTCAATTAGCCTAACCTGTGGCTAAGCAGAGCTAGAGGTGATAGTGTCCATCACTCAAGCACTGATTTTGCGACTGAGTGAACAGCTTTGCCAAAATAATGGCAATACCTTTGTTATATCACTAGCTGAAGGAGAATCCACCAGAGTAGTGAAAGCACCTGAACAGGCTATTCCCTCATTTTAATTTGAAAGCCATTCTTAAATGGCGAGTTAATATTTACCCAAAGGATAATCTCATGAAGGTGTCGGTAATACACATGCACACACCATACTCTGGCTGCACTTTTAGGTGTTGACACAGAACAGAGAGAGAGAGAGAGAGAGAGAGAGAGAGAGAGAGAGGGGGGAGAGAGAGAGAGAGAGCGAGAGAGAGAGGGAGAGAGGGAGCAAGAGAGAGAGAGAGAGAGAGGGAGAGAGAGAGAGATTGAGAGTGTAGGATCGAGATTGCCAACAGGCATGTTACATGTTTACAGCTACTGTAAGAGTACGGTCACATCCCATGAGAGGCATGGAAGTTGGGTGTGGAGAAGGAAAAACATGATTTCAAAGTCCTTCTGGAGGGAAGCAGGATGCAAAGACAGAAAAGTGTGATGATTGGGGGAGAGGACAGGAAATATGATGGGCAGAAAGATGAAGATAAAGAGCATGAGGGCACAGGGCAGGCATATGCACATGATATCAGGAAAGGAGACACTGAGGGAGCAGGAAATAGATTTGGAAACAGATGATATAATGAACTTCAGAAATGTACTTCTGGCAATACCATAATATACTTGGGAAAGCTGACTTTGTCATCTGTTCATTCAGTCTTTTGTGAGGGTGACCTTCAGTGATAACCATTCCTGGATGAACATGGCTCGTGTTGGTAGATTATCTCCATTTCTATAGCCTAAAGCATCTCCACACCACTGAACATTACCGCTCAGTTTAACACAGGGCAGTGAGCACCATTTATATTTGAAACGACAATATTTTACCGATACAGGTTTCCAGTTTCCAACAGTACAATGGTAGAACAGACACCCTAAGCACAAGGCTACCGTATTAGTCCTAAAACTGTAATGTATTGCAGTGTATTGTATTCGACAATGGAACAATGTGCTGAGTGGGCATGGCTGTGCTGCAGAAATGTCACCACATGAGCCAGTACAGTTGCAGTGCGACTATGAGGCATTGGCCAACGTGTGAGAAGTGGGCAGTTTGAACAGGAGGAGAGAGTACCAGTTTATTTAAAATGCAAGCATATAACCAAAGCATATTGTATCCCATAACAATATAACGCATAAAATGCTGAAGCAACAATTCACTGCCCCTGGTGCCACGAATGGCTGTGTATTGTATTCTATCTAATAATGAGCAGCATTACTGTAGTCTCTCACACACACGCACACACAGAGTCAATAATTCCTAGTCTCTCAGCCCACCCCAATTACACACCGAGAGCATATCACTCAAAAGCCCATGGATGCAAGCACAGAGAGAGAAAGAGAGAAAGAAAGAGAGAGAGTCAATGACCACCCCCCCAAAAAAACAAAACAAAAAAAACATACCCCACCCCAATCACGCGCAAACACACTCTCAGTGTGCGCATGCAGGCACACACACAAACAAACATTTAAGAAACAGACAAACAGACATGATAAAATATGCATTTGCATATTTGTGGTTACAACTCAAGCTCGAAGTGCCTGCACATTCAACCTGTTCCATCATTCACTGACTTGCCTGTTTAAGCACTTCGACTCCGAATTTGAACCCCCCACCCCCCACCCCCCACCCCCGGCGGCCGTTTTTTTACTCTTCTCTTCTCAAAGCATTACTGGCGGCGACTGAATGAGAATGGAATTACAAGCGGAATACACAAACACGCAAACAAAACCACCGCTAAAACATATACATTGGTTCAGTTAAATAAGCAAGATGTGTGTAATTTGTACGGGCTTGCGTTTTACAGAACCCACCCTTCCCTTTAAAAGAACAAAAACGTTCTTATTAATTGATTTTTTGAATAATAAAACAAAAATTGTTTGTAAAAATATAAAGCAGAAACATTTTCTCTTACCTTTCCTCTAAGTACATAGCGTATGCTATTGCAATTAGGGGAGTCAACCTGACCCTGACAGCAATTGAAAAGAAGGACTAAAAATCACAGCTCGCAGAAATTAATTGTACCTCTGAAATTAAACTGAAGTCATCCTACCTTTTAAAACCGTTGCCTTTATTTCTTTAATCCCTCGTTTCAAGTCGTTTCCGGCTTCGTTTTCTGCCTCGGTCTCTGTCGCGCTCTCCCTGTATGTTATTTCTCAGAAAATTTCTGTAATCGACAGCTCCCCCCAAATCTGTCATTCGGGGGTGAGGAGGGGGAGCTAACAACCGCTTTCAATGGTCTGTAATTCCAAATAAAGTCCCCAGCGTTGTTTTGAGCCCGTGTGTCAGTCAGTCGTCATGTCAGTCCGTCGTTTGCCCCATACGTCCCTGTCTTCCCCCTCCCTCCCTCATTTCTACATCGCTGTTTTCAGTGCAAATACGCCCACCGCCGCTAGCTAAATTAAAACAGATTTCAATACATAAACTACATGTGTGTGATTAAACCAGTAAGTCTGTAAAAAAAAAAATCCAATGCTGTATGTGTATTCAGCATTCTGTACAATATATTACACTGCTTTCTCATTCGTTTTCTCTCTTCAAGTCGCGAATGTATAATTTATGTTCGTATCGTATTTCACTTTATTTTCTCCAAAGAGGATTAGTAATGGCACGGTTCAAATTTTGACCGTTGTGCGGTTAGTGTGTTTGCACTGGTTTGAGATAACTGCTGCGACGAATAAAAGGAGAAAGAGGAGGTGAGAAAACGACGCGTAATTTTTCAGCCTAGAGGAGAAGGGGAGATGCTAAAGACACACTTATGTCCGTATCTCAACAGACAATCTAAATAGACTTTATTTTTGTGAGAAAAAAAATGCATACATACATATTGCACATGACTTAGTTACAGTGCAAGTCGTACATTTTTGGACAGTGACACAATTATTATGTTTTGGCTCTCCACTCTCAGAAAGAAAAGGTTTCTTTGGCTGGTCTCCATAGCAGAACCCTTTTCGGTTCTTAACGGAACCCGCTATCATTGGTGTGAAGTGTGAAAGCTCCCAGACAAATAACCATTTTGGCCAACAAAGAATCCAAAATTGATCAAAGGGTTTCTTTTGGAACACATTGGATTTGAAATTAAACAATAATATGACGTTGAAGTGCAGACTTTCAGTTTGATGGTATTCGCTTCCATGTTAAGTGATCACAGGAACAATTACAGCCTTTTTATATGTAGTCCCCCGATTTTAGGTGACCAAAATGAATTGGACAAATGAACATACTTTTCCATCCATCCATCCATTATCTGAACCCGCTTATCCTGATCAGGGTCGCAGGGGGGCTGGAGCCTATCCCAGCATACATTAGGCGAAAGGCAGGAATACACCCTGGACAGGTCGCCAGTCCATCGCAGGGCACACGCACCATTCACTCACACACTCATGCCTACGGACAATTTAGACTCTCCAATCGGCCTAACCTGCACGTCTTTGGACTGTGGGAGGAAACCGGAGAACCCGGAGGAAACCCACGCAGACACGGGGAGAACATGCAAACTCCGCACAGAGAGGCTCCGGCCGACGGGGATTCGAACCCAGGACCTCCTTGCTGTGAGGCGGCAGTGCTACCCACTGCACCATCCGTGCCGCCTGAACATACTTTTAAATAAAGTAATTATATTTAGCACTTAGTTGCAAATCCATGGCATTCCATGACTGCATGGAAGCTATGACCCATAGATATCACCAGATGCTGGGTATCTTCCCTGGTGATGCTCTGCGAGACCTGTACTGCAGTCATTTTTGGGGGATTATTGCCTTTAGTCTTGTCTTCAGCAAATGAAACATATGTTTAATTGGATTGAGGTCTGGTGATTAACCTGGCCAGTCAAGAACAGTCCACTTTTTGGCCTTGAAAAGGGACTTGGTAGCTTTAGTAGTAAAGGACAGATCACTGTCCTGCTGCGAGGTGAAGCCATTAGTTTTGAGGCATTTGATCGGACCTGAGCAGATATTGCTGTACACGTCTGAATTAATCCTACTGCTGCGGTCAGCAGTCACACCATTAAATGAGCCAATTGTAGTGGCAGCGACACATACTCAAGCCACACTTTTCTTTTTACATCAGTTTGGTACAAGGTAAAACTCATCTCATCTGTCCATAAGAGTTTGTTCCAGAGCTCTACAGCTTTTTAATGTACTTTAATGTACTTGTTTAATGTCAACTCTAACCTGGCCATTCTTGAGCCAATGTGCTGGAGTACAGTGCCAAAGCAACAAAAATTGTGTCACTGTCCAAATATATGCAGACTGCACTGTAGTGTGTATGGCTTTGCGATTATTACGCCTGGCAAGGACTTCATTTTAGTCTGAATATTGCCGGGGCTGGAATCCATAGAGCCTGATAATTGCAGCCCTGTAGGGGGGTTCCGGGGCATACCCTCCGGGAATTTTCTTTAAAGAACAGCTGTGAAAGTATCATTTAGGGTGAATTCTGATTCTGAATTCAGATCATTTAAGCTGGGTGTTTGTCATGGAAAATATTGACTGAAGTCACATTTTCGACAGTTGAATATTATGGAAAACCCAAAAAGCAAGAAAAAATGCTTAAAATCTTTTAAACTTATTAACTTAATTAATAGATCTCATGCATAGCAGTGGGAAACTATTTAAATAACAAATGTACTAAGAGTAGCAAGTGCTATGAACTGGCCTACGTTTATAGGCGGGTTCATCATGGAAATAAGAGCATTTTATTTAACACAATGTTGTTAGAAATACAGTTAAATTAAATTGCATTAATAAAATAAAACGGTGACTGCATATCGGTTTTTAATTCTTTGAAAGAAGATTGACAGTTACCATCCAAAACTTCCACAAAATCACAGAAAGCACTATAAACGGAGGAAATCATGACAAAAAATGTGAAACATCATGCTATTCGTGGCACCTGAGACATCAGCTGCACTGATCAGTACAGATCACAATCAAAATCGTATGATGGTATCCCCATCTTTATTTTATGAATTCTTCTTCTCATCATCATGCTACATTATTGGGGGCGGAGGTGGTTATTTGGCCTGCATTGTAATATCAGGGGTGGTTGTAACCCTTTCCCCCCTCAAGTTATGCCCGGGATGCCTTAACAATTTCATCATAACATACAGTGTTTTGTAATCTGACCCTTCGCCATCCCACATCTGATACAACATTGTATGTGTATCAGACGGAATTGAAGGAAAGTAGGAATTTCTGACTGGCGTGGCAAATATGAAAAGGGGCAGATTGTGCTGCAGTGTTGGAGAAGCTCCAATGACTACATTCAAGTAACTGGCTCTTATTGTGCAATATGGCAGTAAAACCCACATAGCTAGACCTCATGAAAGCCTCTCTGCTGTGTCATTGTTCTGCTGAAATTGAGTTAAAGGTAGACAGTATAGTTGAATTGATATGGAGAAGCCAGCTTAAAGTCATACTCAACAATAAAAACAAAATTAATTAAATATTTTCCTGCATTGAATACTGGAGGGATCTTTCTTTATTTTCTGAAAATAGTATGTCAGCACAGGAAGCAAAGCTTTTATTACCTCATCTATCATTTGATTGGTTGTCTATGGCGATTGGAGTTGGGTCTATACAACAGTCACTGGCCAAGGTCTGATGATGCCTCCACTGGCGTGACCATGGAATGGCCCCAATACCTTTCATAACAGATATCAACTGACTATATTTCTTTCACTTTTTCAGCGGGCCTGAGTGTATCAAATTTCACCTTACTCCCCCCCCCCAACTTCTCTGGAAGTTGTTTTCTTCCAGGCAGGTTTAGGAGATATAATATTTTCAATTTAGGGAATGTTTTTTGAAAAAGATTTTTTTGCACATTTATTTATTTATTTATTTATTTATTCATTTCAAGAGGAACACAAGCCTCTCTTCTCTGGGCAGTCATGCCTGCCAGCATCAGCCAGTTTGTAATTGTTTGCAATGGTAACATTGTCTTGCTTTATTGGCTTATATTACATTCTGTATTGTTTAGCCAGAATGTAGTCTGTACGAACAGTAGAAGCCAGGTTAACAGAGGCATACACTGTCATAAAATTGCATCAATTCATAAAAATACATTCATAATAATATTTTAAAATATTCCTATTGTGCCACAATAATTCATTCAGGATATACAAGATGTAGAGAGACATAAAATGCATTATAAAGAACAGGTTTGGTCTGTGGATTGATTTTTTTATTTTTCTACATTTTTCAGTGTCGCCACCTGCTTTGTCTCAGCAGCACTTATGCTTTTCTGACATTTCCTGTGTTTGCCTTCCTGTTTTGCCATGTTTCGTTTAACCCTATCCACTTTCCCCCCTTGTCGTTGATGTCATTGTTATTATAGTAGTAATATGAATGTTATTGTTGCATTCATTCATATTTATACCATACAAAAGACTGTGACATAATAAAACCACAAAACAGCAATGCCAGATTGTTAAAAAGACTCACTGCTAGTGAGAACAGCAGTTTAGATGCTTATCAGCCTGATATTTGCAGCTGTTATTTGCAAAGTAGGGAAATAAAACGCCAGCCTTCCCCTTGCCAAGCTCACGGTTTACAACCCTCACTTCGCCACAGACTCACACAATAAAAGGCATATTCTAAGACTGCTTGATACCATTTCTCTATGGCAAAAAATCATGTTCTAATATAAGATAAAAAATATACAATTCAGAATTTTGAATGAAAAACCAAAAGTTTTGGATTGGTCCTCGACTTAAAAATTGAGATATTCAATGCTCAACATAAGGCATTTTATAATCGTTTTGTATTATAGTCTATCTTTTGTGTACACTGTATGTACATGCTCTGACATACACTTATTCTGCCTCAAATTTCAGAATGGTACAAGCATCTTCTTTGATTTAAAGAGGACACTATTGACACTTTTATAGGACTAATACAAAATAGGTGGAAATTTCCCTTTGGGGGTAATGTACACTGTCAGAAATCTTATATTTTATGGTCAAATACTGGCAACTACTATTTTACAGACATTTTCTGTAAAATACTTTTTTTTTTTACAGTGTATACCAGTGATTAACTATGGGTTATATACTGGCTTGTAAGGAATAGCATTCTGACTAATCAATATTTTTATCTTGTAGAATATATTAGAATTTTTCTGTGTTTCAGCTTCCTTACAGCAACTTCCGATTTTTTTTCAGACCTCTTCTTTTGCACACTTAATTGTGTTGTAGATCGCATTTTAAATGGATAAAATTGTCATTTATGCCATTTCTACGCTCAACAACCCATAATGACAAAGTGAAAACATGTTTTTAGAAATGTTTTCAAAATGTATTAAAAATCTAAAACTGAAATCTCTCATTTACATAAGTAGTCAGACCCTTAATTCAGTAATTAGTACTCAGCAATTACAGCTTTGAGTCTTCTTTGAGTATCTACAAGCTTTGCACACATAGATTTGGACAGTTTATCCCATTCTTCCTGCCACTGTATGATGCTGAATAAATAAATATGTGCTCCAGGGTGGGATCAGATGAAGTGGCATTATTACAGGTCCAAACAGCAAAGCTGCTGAAACGCAACTATTTATGTTTTAGCTCATAGCTCCTGAACCATGTGGTCGAGGATAAAAATTTATCCAGATTCACGGATGTAACTGTGATAAAAAAAATTTTTTTTGAAGAGACAAACCATTTGTCCATGCCATGTCAATCAATTGTTGTAGCATGGCTATTTCTTCTAAATCAGCTGGAACCCTATATCAAATTTGGTACTCATAGGTAGTGCGTGATTCTGTGGACACATGCCACATGTGTGCCTCTCTGCCAATGGTGCTATAAGAAGCAAATACGTTTAGATGCCTATAACTCTTCAAACATTTGACCAATCACATGTGGTTTCCAATGATCAAAAGATATCATTAAAAACATGGCCACCATCTGCCAATCAGTTATCAGCATTTGACAGGCTTAGCAATGCCCAGTCATCATGAAACTTAGTTTGTTCACATGTTGACTTGATACCACCATGTCAAATCTAGGATGAGTCAGCCATTAGGGGGCGCTATAGACGCTGTAGCAATTCTTTTCAAAGAGTATATCTATGGTACCTTTTTACTACAAATCAGTTTGTACTCATGCATAATATGGCATAATTTAACTCATAAATTTACTCTCGGCTTCCATACACACTGTTGAATGTTGTTAGCACTGTATTTCTCATATCAGGCGAAATTGGCCATATCCAGAATGTCTTACATTGTACATTGTTCTTACATTGTAAGTCGCTCTGGATAGGACTGCCTGCTAAGTGACGGTAACATTAGCTGTGAGGTAAACTACTACAGTAGGTAGGCAGATAAGATGTTCCTTTTTTTGTGATTGGATTGTAGCTTCCAAGCTGCAAGATGACTTTTGCCAGGTTCTTGGATTTTGCGGAACAGTGCAATTTTAGCTAAGTAGGCTACTTCAAGTTAGCCTACTGTTAATCAATTAAAAGCTTAACTGTATTCATACGACCAACATCAGGCATCAAGTAGGTAAATTGTCCCCCACCAAATAAATCTGAAATCAAAGACAGGCCATGGGAGTGGGACAACATATTTACTATTTGCTTGCTTCTTATTTTATTACGATCAACTGCTACTCTTTTTTTGCTGCTGCCAGTGTGAAGTATTGTAGCTCCTGTCCAAACAGTTGCCTTTCCCTTTGTCAATTTGTAACGGTTAAGGTCTGACCTTGAATTTAGTCTTTGACCTGCATATTGACAAGACCTGGACATTATTAAACATAGTCTAATAATTACAGTAGCTCTAGTAGAATCAATGAGTGGCCTCTCTACCCCCTCCCCCACCCCAGAGAATGTGTATGCACCCATATCCTCTCCGTATGAATAGCTATATTTTCAAATGTATAACTATAACTACATCCCCTACACCCTGAGTGATAGGTGAGATGGTAACACAGATGCTATTTCTATGCCAGCAACAGCTAGGTAACAACACCCTGACAACCTACAGCCCTCTTTCCCCATCCTTGTGTCCTTCTCCAAAGGCTAAGAGCACCAGTATATTTATTCAGTTTCAGTCCTCTATAGAAATAGTAAGCTACAGGGCCTGCTGACTGAGGGCACTTTTACCAGGGTTCAGCTACTGAGTTTAAATTGGATCTGTGTATTTGATTTTAGATGCAGCCAGAATTGTAGTGCTGCTTTTTCACATTGTTAATAAATGAAATCCAGGCTAATTCTGCTCTTCAAGCATTATTTGTTGTTTTCTTTGTTTGCTAAAATTTAATTTATTTCCCTCATTATTTACCCTTTTCTCCACACTGTTTTTTAGAGACAGATGGAGAAAATGTGAGTGGTGCAGCTACATACAAAGTTATCTCTCTCATCTTCATAATTAACTTGGTTTCAGTAACTAGCCCTTGGACTTTGGTGTTGTCATGGTTACCTCTCTGTCTACAATTTCTCATGTGTGCCTTGGTGTGTGTGTGTGCATGCATGTGTGCGTGTGTGAGTGTGTGTGGGTATGTGAGACAGAGATTTATGGGTGTGGAGCACTGTAAATAAACAGTAACTGTGTTGACTGACTATCAGAGCTTGGTAGGGGGAGATGTTAAGTGTCTAGCTGTGTGCTAATCAATACCAGTCATAAATCTACCCTGCAAATTCTGACTGGACAGAGCCACCCACCCCTCCTGCAATCTCCCTACAGTCCTATACAGTCCCAGTCTAATCAGATTTCAAATCAAATCCGGCTTTATTGGCTTGACATGGAAATAAAGTATTGTAGAAGCATGTACACAATTCATGAAAGAAAGAATTCTGAAGAAAAAACCTAATTTCTCTAACTCTGAATAAACACACATACAGGCACACCCGCACACAAACACACACAAACACATACATATATACACACACAGGGACTATTGATTGTCTGGGATAATACGGCACTCTGTTGTGATATGCATATGTTGTAATAAGATAAGAGGGTTTGCATGTTATCAATTTCCATGGGGGGAAATAAGATGCATTTCCCTGCAAATGTTCCCGAGGCTGCAGTATGCAGGTAGATTTTACAGATGTAAAGATTTTGTCCAGGTTCGGTCCCATTTATTATAAATCAAACCAAGCTTCATTCACAAATAATTGTGAAGCATGTACATAACTCATAAAAGAAAGCATTCTGAAGCAAAAACAGAATTTCTCTAACTCTGAATAAACACACATGCACGCACACCCACACACATACAAACACATACATATATACACACACAGGGACTATTGATTGTGTGGGATAATACGGCACTCTGTTGTGATATGCTGCATATGTTGTAATAAGATAAGGGGGTTTGCATGTTATCAATTTCCATGGGGGAAATAAGATGCATTTCCCTGAAAATGTTCCTGAGGCTGCAGTATGCAGGTAGATTTCACATATGTAAATATTTTATCCAGGTTTGGTCCCATTTATTATGAAACAAACCAAGCTTCATTCACAAATAATTGGAACCTTGTGAATTCTTATGGACCGAAGAGCCAAGTATTAACCAAAGTGATGGAAAGAGGAGTGTGGAGAAAGGTACAGCTCGCAATCCAAAGCATACCACCTATGCATACACATATGGTCCCCAGCAGGACAATGACCCCAAACACACTGCTAAAGGAGTTTTTCCGGGCCAAAAAGTGGAATTTTCCTGACCTGAATCCAACTGAACATACATTTCACACGATGAAGACAAGACTGCAAAAAGCCCCCCTGCCCAGAAAACAGGTACTGAAGATGGCAGCAGTACAGGACTGTTAGAGCATCACCAGGGAAGGTACTGTATACCCAACATCTGGTGATGTCTATGGATCGCAGACTTCAGATCATCATCGAACGCAATCAACTTCTTAATATGATGACTTTATTTAAAATTGTGTTCATTTGTCCAATTATTTAGGAACCATAAAATGGGAGACTATGTGTCAAAAGGGCTGTTAACCTTGTTGTCTCATTTTAAAGCCGAAACAACTAATTGTGTCTCTGTCCAAATACTTATGTACTGCACTGTAGTCACAACATACCACAGCCTTAAGTCTGGTGTGCTGGGAGTTGTTAACTTGTTTTCTCAGGAGAACAGCTACCATCAGTGTTCCATGCTTCTCATGTTGCTTGTTTTGGGTTTTTTTTGTTAATAAATTCATCTATTTTTATAAATATGTTGTTTTCCCACTTATTGCTTTTCTAAAAAAATTACCAAATATGATAATGTATTTCACAAACGATAATATAGTCACAATCATAGGCATCTACTCCATAGGGCAAAAGGGATTCTTGCCCCCACAGATTTAGTCAAGACTGTCAAGACTTTGCCCCTTTACTTTTTGTCACAGAATTATTATTATTTTAAAAAAGAATAAGAAAATAATTATATGTTTTTCAAATAGGGGAGACCGGGGCACTAACACATTTAGGTTTTCGCTTAATTAAAAAATATATGGTTCAATAACATAACATGTCTATTTTGATGGCCGTAACATATTTATGATATGAACATAAGCATTGTTTTCATAAAAGATACATGAGAAATGAATTATATCCTTCGTGAATTCAATTATTTGAAAAACGACTGAGTATTGCTAGGCTGAATGGCCTGTTCTCGCCATTATGTTACGTTATGTAGTAGTCACAGAGGCTCTCATTATGATCGAAACCAAAACTAGGCCAAGGTAAGTTGCTGTTCTTGAAAGAGTAAGGCTTCATACATTTTGTAAAGGTATGGAGAGCCAAGGACAGGCCAAAAGGGAGAACATTGTACTCATATGCATTGCCATGAACAAAAAAAAAGCATCTGAAAAGGCATCAGATTCAGGATGGACCAAAAACCCCCATTTTTATTCAACCTAATCAGGAATTAGGTTGAATAAAAACCCTGTCCTGTTGCCTCTGAGGGCAGGAGTGTTATTGCTCCATTTCCCAACAATACTGAGATCTCTGCTGAAAGAGACTCAGAACAGTCTCTGCCCCATCCCTCAGAACAGTCAGAACAATACCCCAAAGGGAGCGGAGGCTTGCCTTTGAACTGGAGCCTGTGCCCTGATTCCAGGATGCTGAGCACCCAACGAGACCAGGTACACTGATTACAATGAAAGAGGTGTTGAGGAGTGAAATATGAAGCTGGAGGCTGACAACCGTCAGTGATGGCCTTTGCCTTTGGAAGGCTGAAATAGTGGCTGAGCCACAACGCCAACTGCAGCAAAAGAGACCCTGAGCAGGCTAGCCCAAACCCGGTGAGGTATGCCCGGGCCCTGAAGGGACCATGCCCAGTGTAACCACATCATGGCTCCAGCCATACCTCATTGAAGGCCGGGCCGTGCATCAGCTCCCTTGTCCTACCAGACTACCCCAAAGCTGCCTTCGGTGGGGGCACAGGGACTGCATCACAGTTCTGCACAGCCAGATTAGATTGGGCCAAACCTGAAGCTATGCCTGGAGGCCAAAGACTGGCCCAGAGCCTGGGGATGCGCACTAGCCCCACGGAGCAACATAATCCACCACCCGAAGCATCTCTGCCACTGCCTCGCTGGGAACAAACCCACCGAATACGCCAGCAAGAGTGAGTTTGTGCAGGCGAGCCTTGCTATAATAGCAGAGGCCTTATGCAGAATTATCAACATGATAATTCATGTAATAGCAGAGTTTCTGAACTCAACTGCTCCACCCACTACTCCGTCAGTCTGCGGGTGGTATGAAGTGCTTTTAATGCCCCTGATTCCCAAAAGCGTGTAGACCTGGATCATGAAGCGAGATGTGAAATTGCTACCCTGGTCTGTAATGATTTCTCAAGAAATGCCTACCTGGGAAAACAGGTAAAGTTAGACCAGCTCTGCTTGGTCTTTCTTGATTAAGAGGAAAGGCCTCAGGGTAGCAAGTGGCATAATCACAAATTACTAAGACGTAGTTGTTTCCCTACATTCACAGCAACCCTGGTAAGTGGTAACATCTACAATGGAAATCCTGACAAGCAGTGATCTGTCTCCCCTTTTCCCTGGTCTTATCAGTTGACACTCAGGACAGGATTTACAAAATGTCATAACATCCCTGTAGAAATGAGGCCAATAGCAATAAATCCTGGTTAAGGTCTTGTACTGACCCAGATGCCCTGACCAAGGCACTGAATGTCCCATCTGCAAAATAGTGGTTCTGAGGCCCTGTGGAATTACCAGCACTGTTCAGCCAATGAAGCCGCTCATTTCTGATAAAGTAGTTTTCACTGTCAGAATCAATCAGTTAACAGGCATCTATTTCACAAACCACCTCTCAAATAAGGGGGTCATTTTACAGTCTTGCTTTTGTAGTACACTAATGTTAGCAAGGATGTTCATTATCAAAACCATTATCAAATTGAGGCAACTGTTCAACAGCCTGGGAACCCTGTACTTTTACCTCTCCGTGCTCTGGTTTTCCTTCTCCGACAGCTCTGGTCTGCAGAGTCAGCCAAGGGCAGAACATCCCATGCATTGTTGTTAGCTTGTGCCCGCATCACAGCCAATACATTAGCAACATCTTGATCCTCCTTCTGCAACAAATTAAGTAAAATTAGCACATCTCTCCCCAAAATGACAGAATAAGGCGGGCCATTCATCACTCCTACAGTCATAAGGTATGCCTGTCCCTCAATGTGTAAGGTGAGTGAGATGGTGGAGTACACTTACTCATCACCATGTACACAGTGGACTCTGACAACACCCTCATGATTAGCCATGCAATTAGCAAGACAGTCCTCCTTTACAAGACTGCTACCTGAATCAACCAAAGCAGCAAAGGCTTTTCAGATAAGTGATGCATAATTGTTAGGAAAGTAACCCTTTTTACTAAAAGTTATTCTAGGTACAAAATTGAGATATGAGCCTGAGGTTTTGACCCTCGGTGAGTGCTAGACCTGGGATTTGAGATGGAGGTTGATCCACTTCTCATAAAGATCCTTAAAAAAAAAGTTCGGATTAAACCAATTTTCACAGAGATTTCTGATTTTCTTATTGATGTTTTCCGCCTTTGAAATGTTTTTGGAACTGAAATCTATTATGGGTTTGGTTCTCTAGACCATTGCCGTTGTTGGTAAATGAGGGTATGTAGCTTTTTTGCACCCATTTTGTGTGTATTTTGAAAGAGAATAGTCGATAAAAAGACGATAGTTTATGTAATTTTCTCCTGTGCAATAAAGGAAGCAAATGCCAAAGGACTCCTAATTTTTGCAGCAGAAACCAGTCGTTAAGTTGGGTGTTACTCCGAGGTTGCTGATGAATGAATAGTGCAGCTACAGCTAACTAGCTATAATTGGCAGCTTTGGCCCTGGAATCGAAAAGGAATAGCAATTTGGTTCCCCAACTACGGTTCGGAGACAGAAGCAGGAAAAAGTAACACCGTGAAAAGAATATGAATTTTAATTCCTAAGTATTTTGTATTAGAATGACGTCGTCATTATTACGCCAAAGTTAGGGATATTTATTGTATATGTCACTGTGTAACCCTAACCCTACCCCTAAGCGTCATTAAATGTGCAGTTGAAATAGCAGGTGCAACGTATCCAATCTTCTGGGACGTGCACTATCACGGTTCTATTGACAAATGCCTATGGTTAAAAGAAAGGACGATGTTTAATGTAATTTATGTAATAAACAAATAAGTGCACGCTATTTTCTTCATGAATAATGAAACACAACAGAAGATGCAGGATGGTTAATTACATTAAAAAAAAAGACATTTGGGCAAAACATTGGTAAGTTTTCCTTTTTTGTTTCGGTGATGGGTGCGGCTTCCAGGCACATGCCGGCTGCATCGTCACAGTGTGCTTCTGCATTATTTCACACCTGTTCACGATCTATCCCAAGCACTGAAGTGAATTTTTTTTATGATATTTCTGTCACAGTGCTGGACCAGTTTTCACCTGCTGGCAGATCTTTCCTTTTAAAGGGGAGGTGCGAAGGATGAATCAGGAAGACAGGTGATTCCCCAGCTCAGCATTATGTTTCACCTCACTCAGAGACTCACTCAGCTGCTCTGTGCCAAACCTCTCACTTCATTGACAGGCTCAATTGCTAGCCAAGCTAATTCCCTCCCCCTCCCTCAGTTTGTACTGTCTCTTCCTTTCACTCTATTCTATCTTTATCTTTCTTTGATCTACTCTATTTGTGTCTATATCTGTCTGCTCTATTCTAGTTTACGCCGCTTCTATTTTTTTAATGTCTTCATGTCTTACTCTGTCTTTTGACCATCTCTCAGGCCCCTCCCTCACACACATTCAGGGCTCATCAACTCAACACATTTTTACCTCAGTGCCAACAACACAAAAGCACTGCCGTCAGTAACAACTACCCTTCAGTCATTTCAGAGAAACTGATGATATATTTCTGCTTCTATTTCCCTTTCTGTTGTTTGGTGTCATCACCTTCCGAAAGGATAATGCTGTACATCTGTCAGACGGTGCCAAAATCAAGACGCTCCTGCTGTAGAACAGGAGAGGAATCACCGAAGCCCGATCTGCCAGCACTTATGAACACAGAACTGGATCTGAGGATGAATCAAAGGACCATATCCTGGACCTGGTTGTCAGCTTTCCGGAAGGTTTTAATTTAGTCTGAGCTCTTTCATTCCTTGATTCGTGATTAGGCTTATCCTCTGCAATTGGCTTGATTGGTCCCTGATTGTCCTGATGCAGTTGTACTTTGTGTCATAGCAGGACTCCATAAATTACTGCAACATGTAAAAAAAAAATCTCAAAAATCAAGTCTGCTGGTGAGTTCTTCCTACCAGTCTGTCAAAAGCAGGATGTGAAATGGTGAAATACCAGATAGCTTGTCAGAGGGCTTGTCATTCCTCTGGTATTTAATAGTGCTGTATAACCAGCAGTTACTGTGAACATCCAGAATTATAGACCTTTTATTACACTTAAATTTACATTTTAGTCATTAAGCAGACGCTTTTAATCCAACGTGATTTACAAGTGCATAAGTTCCTCAACAAGCAAGAAGCATAAAATCCATTAACAGAAAATCATGCACGTAGAGCATTCGTAAACAAAAACAATAGTTATTATAAGAATAGATTTGTGTTTATTCATTTATTAATTTACTTTTTAAATTATTTATTTATTTATTGTCTACAGGGTATAGAAGAGGGAAATTTGAGGGGGGGGGAGACTAAGAAATCAGGAGGGTGGACTAAGATGCCATCTGTAAAGGTGTGTGAAAATGTCAAAATATGTGGTAGGCAGATCATTCCGCCACTGAGGACCCAGAACAGAGAACAGGTTTGAACGTGTAGCCTGACCACCTGGTGCTCATAATGAGGGGACCACAAGATGACCACAGCTGGCAGACTGGCGTGGTCTTGCTGGGATTTAGGGAGCAAAAATGTATTGCATGTAAATTGTGTTTGATTGACTCTTATGTTTTATGTCAAAAATCGAGTATCTGCATAGTGTAAAGGTTATTGATCATGTATTATAAATACTAGCAATGTGCTGTGAGGGAGATAAGTGGTTTGGAAGGCTGAAAGGCAGAGAAAATCTGGATTTTCTTTTGTCAGTATGCATGTGTAGCATGGCTGCTTTCGATCACATTATTGCTGCAATATAAAATTTTCATTGATTGTTACAAATGAATATAATGATCAAAGTCCCGGAAACAATGCTGGGTATTGATTAAAAAAAAATAAAAAAATAAACAAATGAATCTCTTCTGCCTATCCCACACTCTCTCAAAGGTCTCAGCGTAAGGTCTTGCTGAAAGAGCAAACAAAAGCACATTTGGCCTCCCGTTAGTCTTTGACACACATTCCCTCTGCTAAAACTGCCAAGTCAGGATCAGTGCCCCAGAGTAAAGGAAAACAAACGCTAACAGATTGCATTTAACCAAAGGCAAGGTAAGTTATATAGATTAACGTGATCATAAAATTGTACAGTCTGCGCTACAACTACAATGTCCCTCCAATATAATGTCCCACAATTCACAGAGAGAAGCTGAATGCAAGAATGACATTCAAAGATTACACTAATGTTACTAGATTTTCATTGTCAAAAGGACCTACACTTCATTTAATGGCAGAGGTACCATGATACAAATAAATAAGCCAATCATGACAAGCTAAAATAAATCATACAAGACATTTGGAAATTATGCCTTCAAAATATATTTGAGCTCTTCCTGTACTTTATTAGTAAAAGTAAAATGTATTTGATTTTCATTTAATAAATTTTAAAAAAGGCAGCGTTCAGCATAATAATAATAAGATTTTATTTCAACAAACTTATGGGGGAGGGGGGGTGATGTTTTAAGTTGGAAAAAATGTAAATATTCTGCCTGAAAAATGTGTTGAATAAAAAATATTTGAAATAAATACATATGGATGAACAAATGTATCTGCTGTAATCTGCTGAAATGTTCTTTGTTCGTGTACTTTACCTCTTATGCTAAGTAACTTGATTCATGCTTAAATAAAAAACAAACAGTAAAGTTACTGTAAAGTCGCATTTAGAATTTATTTTTCCTCATACTTCATGTGTTACAGCAAAGCAATAAAGTATTTAAAAATGGAACTGACTGGCGGAGTGAGTCATTTGTGAGTCAATGACATCCCACCCTCCAGCATGCCCCCTCCTCCTCACAATTCTTACTTAACTCCAGTTACTTACTTCCGTGTGGAAAAGTCGACTCTCTTTCACAGCGGGGGAGAATTTACTGATTCACAAGCATGTGCGCCAATCACCTGGTACACTTGCTGACGGACATGCTGATAGAGAATCTGAGCACACGTAAACACTAATTTACACACTGTGAAAGTGGTACAGTATACACACGGATAACCTAGTTGACTTTGCAGAGGTGAACAAATTAGTCTGTACTGTCTGCCTCTCTCTCTCTCTCTCTCTCTCTCTCTCTCGCTCTCTCTCTCTCTCACTCTCTCTCTCTCTGTCCTTCGTCTTCTCGGTAGGATTGAGCAGTAATTACACAGTTAGGCCATGTTTACAGAAGCAAAACCACTTAAATTTATTCTAAGAGTTAGCAGTAATGCCCCATTTTAATTTATTGCTGCTCCATCCCACAGTGAGACAGCAGAGAGCAGAGAAGACAGAGAGCATGCATTAATGTATCGATCCAGCACCCCCAGCACTCTACAAACTGCACCAAGTACATCCAAACAGATTTACCTACCATGCATATCGTCTATTGATTTTCTATTCTTTAGAAATATTTGGACCAAATTAAAATTTTTACTGAACTGACCCTCGACAGAAGCAAATTATTGAATTATCCTCACACTAAAATGATTGTAGAAAAATTTGAAGGTTATACAAACTCATCACTTGTCAGGTAAGATTTCGAAAATAATAGTTACTACTATTTGATATTAGTGGGCTTTCCATCCAGCTCTTTTTATGTAAATTTTGAATTTCAGTGGAAATGCCTGAAATCTTGCACACACTTACTGGTGTGTGTGTGTGTGTGTGTGTGTGTGTGTGTGTGTGTGCGTGTGTGTGCGTGTGAGAGAGAGAGAGAGAGAGAGAGAGAGAGAGAGAGAGAGAGCGAGAGAGAGAGAGAGAGAGAGAGAGAGAGAGAGAGAGAGAGATACTGTATATGATTTGGAGGGTTGCTGCACAGATGGTTGGCATTGGGTCTGGAGCAATATTTCCATTTCCAAAATTACGATTTTATGCCAGCCTTTTAAATTTCTTTAAATCAATTAATCTGATTAAGCAACGAATTGAACACTAATCTGGATCTGACATCAGCCTTTTTTTCTGTTTTTATTTCTTATTTTTTCCCTTATTTTTTGGAATGCAGTCTTATTTTGTACTTTGGGTTGAAATAGAAGTACATCAAAAGAATTTGAGCAACGACATTAATAAACGTTTCACATACGACTGGAAGTATTTGTCACTCATTCATGATGTGTACTAGAAACAGTTCATTATTAATGCAGAAGGCTACTGTGGAACCTGATTATTAGTCCCTTTTTAGTCAAAAATGTATTGCATATAAATTGTGTTTGATTGATTCATATGTTTTATGTTAAAAATCTAATATCTGCATAGTGTAAAGGTTATTGGTCATGTATTATAAATAGTAGCGATGTGCTGTGGGTGAGATAAGTGGCTTGGAAGGCTGTTATCAGTATGCATGTGAAGCATGGCACGTTTTAAACAGTATATTTAATCTTGTAATGTCTATGCTTTTCCTGCTTTTGCCTTCCCCTGTTTGGAGCCAGCTCAACCCGATACGCGACATAAGCATTAGCTAAGGGCCCCATGACATAATATTGAGTTTGGGGGCCCCCAAATGCTAGGCCCAGCACTGACCGGCGTTCACTGGCGCAACAATGAACCTCTGCAATAGATTTAGGAAAGTGTAGAAAAGCATGTGCATGTCAGCTGCAGCTTCTTATTATACATGGCTTCTTATTTACAAGGCAAGCTCACACAGACGTAAGTGTTGTGGGCAACCAACTGCTCGTGCTGGGGGGTCAGTGGCGATGCATCGTGCAATCATTCTAGCCGGCTGACACCCTACCATCCCGGGGCAACACGAGACAATCCTGCATCTCCCCTTGGGGCTGCTGGCCACAGCTGGCATTGGCACAGTGCAGATTCAATACGAGACTCTAGGGCCACCCAGAAGCCCTGGATCCTTTTATTCCTGTGAATGTGACCCTCCTGTGCAATTGAGAAGCACTCAGTAGATTAACTGATTTAAGGACTGTATGTATTCGACTACAGCAGCAAGGGGGTTGCTGGCTGATGCCTTCAGTGACTTTTCTAACATGGGAAAAGTAAATATAGTAAATATGAGTTAGTGTGTGTGTGTGTGTGTGTGTGTGTGTGTGTGTGTGTGGAGATGTACTGTAGGAACTGGGTACTCGGACATTGAGGTGCTGATTCAGCTGATATTTAAAAACAAGCCCTGATCCTTTTTACCTTCAATCGAGACACTTTACATGTTGTCTGCCATTTTCTTGTCTAGTTTATATTCAGCCTCAGAGCTGCCTGCAAGAGAGAAGATGACTCAACAGGAAGCGTGTGTGTGCTTGGTGCGCGGTAGTGGGTGATGTACTGGCGATGCTATGAGACAGCGTGAGTGACTTGAGTGAGGCTCTGTGGGTGAAAACAAGATTTGGAGAGTGAGAAAGGGAGGAGTGTCTGAGGGAGAAAGAAAGAGATTGGGAATGGGGGCCGGTGGAGGTACGCGTAGTACTGTCTCTCCGCCATCTAAAAATGTTCCCACTGTCCAGAAGGAGAGCAATTGAGTTGGAACAGCAACCCAAATCAGCAAGAAAAAAGCTATACCTTTCTCCACCCATTATGATAAATTGGAGCCACGCTGTCCAATCAAAATGACCTCCCCCTCATATTTTTATCCTTGAAACTTGTAACTTGTAACTTGTAACTCTCTCTCTCTCTCTCTCTCTATCCAGTTCTCTTCAAGTTTTCTTTTTTGGTAAGCAAGGCCAAAGGCATGCATGTCAAATGCATGCAAAGAATATACAATAATGAGCAGTAGAATAAACAAAGAAAACCATTAAAAAGGATGATATGAAAAATAATACTCAGCTCAAATGTGCAGAATTCACATCTACATTTTTCACAAAAAAGATAAAATAAAAATAATACTAGCACTTCCATCTTAACGCTTCCCAACATTCCCTCTGGGAACAAAACAATGACGTGATATTTTGTTCATGAGGGAATGGGAAATCAGTTTCCCGAACATCAACTCTTTTGAATTATTGAATGCGCAACAGTTAAATTACAGTTTTTTTTTCTAAATTCATCATCGGGGGCTAGTTAAATAGTGTGAATCCAGCATTAAGCCAGTGGCCCCTTGGAAAGAGAGATCCTAATGTTCAACTACTTTTTCTTGTAGCCATTCTTTTTGTTAAATGCGCATATGAGTCATATGCACTGCATGTATTAATAAGATGGATTGCATGTTATGTTTCTGGATTCTGTCCGTCCGTCTGATTATATTGCCTGGTTATTTATGTCTGTTTCCTGACCTATGTCTGATATTATGATCATTGATTATTGTCGATCCCTTTTGTACCTCTGCTTTAGTGTTTATTGTCAGTCTTGATTTATTTTGTGTATTTTGTTATTTTCCATATTTACATTACTTCTGTTCATGTCTCATTTCATTACATTCATAGGTTCACTGTCTGATCCCAGTCTGTGTCATTGCCTGCTTCCGTTTTTACCCGACCACTCCCTGTCCTTTGAGTAACACGACTTCAGCTATTTTGTGACTCTGTTTTAACACTTCCTTCTCATCTCGCTTTCTGATTTCCAGCTGCAGTCTATCTGCGTGTAGATAATTACTAATGTTGTATACATTTACTAGTAGTAACCACGCTTTTTGGGTTGGGTGATTATTTATCTTTACACGTAAAATAACAATATTAACGATTCCCAATTCTGCGCTTTCCTGTAACTTTCCTGTTAATCAACTGTAACTCCGCCTCTTTCAGTATTGCTGTGCCTTGCTGCTATTCTGGAGCTCTCTTGCTCGTTACCTCGTTACCCTAACCTGTTCTTACAAACCTATCCTCACAGTCCACCTGTTAACCCCAGGTCATGTTGTGTGCATGCAGTTTCGTTTTACTCTATGTCTGGTCTTGCGTTTACCCCTCTTTATGTTACCTGATTCCCTTGTGCAGTTCCACTGTGTTAAATGTTTAGTTCCGCCCACTCACGCCTGCTCCTAAATAGAATGTTCATTATCCTGTGTATATGTATATATCCCAGTCTGAGCATGCATTCCCCATCAGATCGTTGATCCTCATTCTGTGCCGAGTTCTTAGTACACCAGTTTTTATTGAGATTCCTGAGACACCCTCCTGCCTGGTTACGAGTTGCCTTTCCCTACTGTTTTGTTTGCCTTTCTTGTTTTGTTGGTTTTGACTTTTGCTAAGTCCAGTGATTATTCTCCTGCCTGCTCCTTTTGTACTTTTGCTCATCTGATTTTTGTCTACGGCTTGTGCTTGTGTTTTTGACCATTCTTCGGCATCTCGTTTTGGCACTGTCTGAACCTCTGATACCTGGTTACGAACTTGAACTGTAATAAAGACAATAATTTTTGCTCATCCCTATGGTTTGCATCTGGTTCCTTTACCGGTGGTAACATTGCGTATGTGTTTAAGTAGATGCTGTCTATGCAGTGCACAGCTATTACCTATTCTAATATGTAGGTGCAGACATGGACAGAGTCATACTTTTTGATACATCTGAATTACACTTTTTAAAATTCTCAGTGATCTGTCACGTTTCATGCTTGTCATGTCACGTATTATATTAGTCTTGTCATGTCACGTAATATAGTTTATTGTTATAGTTTTGCAAACTTGTTATGTCACAATTTATGTTTCATGTTATGTTGTACCGTTCATTGATTAGCATACACTTCTTCCATTGCCTGTACCACGACTTTGCCTGCTGTCTTTGTGCTTTTGCCCCGCGGAGCAGACTTCAGTCTTGACTCTTGTGCCGTCATCGACCCTGAGCCTGCCTACCGTCCGCCTGTACTTCTGCCCCGCTGACAGCTTTCCTGGCTACCGGACTTTTTGCATGGTGTACCGATTACGAGACTGCCTTCTCCCTCGGTACTGCACTTGGTTTGGCTGGATTTTACGTGTACGAACATTGCTTGTTTTTTCACTACCCTCTCTGGATATTCCCCGAATAAAGCCCTGATGGGACTTTATTACACCCCTGTTTCTGAGTCGTGCATTTTGGGTCCAACCCCCCACGCACCCGTCTCATGATCATTAGAAAAACTGTCTTGGTCTCGGGAATCTACAAAGAGGTTACTTGTGGAGTCCCAAAGAGATTAATTGTAGAATCCTTTTCCCACTGTCCCCCTAGTGACATGGGTGGTGGCACCCATCGACATATCCATGATTCATTAAAAGAAATTCGCAAAGTAGCACTCAGAGCCTTCAGGAGCTTCTTCTGAAACCAACAAGGCCAATTGTTCCCTTATATCTTCCACCGTTAGCTCTAGACAATAAAATAAAATGAGGCTTTCAATCCCCTGGTGGGTTATTACACCCTGAGCTACATCATGCTACATCAAAAATGTTATTTTTTTAACACTTTCTACAGTTATCTTGTCTTGTATGTCTTTATATTTAAAAAATGTAAAACCTTTAAAACTTTTTTGCATTAAATCGCAGAATAAATCATTCAGATAAAGTTTTAAATGTCCATATGTAATGTACTTACATTGCATTCACTTCCGGTATATGCAATTCTTCATGGTTCTTTTGTCCATATAAATGTTTTTCTAATCCAAAATAGTTCCATTTGACGCCATTTTTAGTCCAAGCTGAGAAATTCCAGAGAGAATTGTCTGAAATCAGTTCTGAGGAGTAGTTTTGGTTGTCTGAGCACCGATTGGTGTCAATCTCGCAGCAGGCTGAATTAGACAGGACTCTTTATTTTTAAAACAAGCTCAGAGGTGTGTCTGTCTTTAGGGGTTGTTTATCTAATCAGTTAGCTCAGCAGGGTGTCAAGCTGGCTCCAGCTGATGCAGCACCATTTTGCAGCACAAGATGCAGCATACAAGCACATTAAAATATGTAAAACATGTTGGAGATAAACCATGTACCATAATTTTTGACATTATTTCAGAGGTTTTTGATACTTTAGTCTTCAAATAATGCCATAGACCAGTGGTCCTCACTCCTGGTACTGGACAGCTGCAGGATGTGTTGACTTTTGTTGTTACTCAGCACTTAATTGATCAATTAAAGCAGTTAATTAGTGAGTTAACTCACCTCACCAGGCTTCTTCGGTCTGAATTAGTTGCTGATATTAAGTTGAAAACAAAAAGTAGCACTCTGTAGCTCTGTGGGACCAGGAGTGAGATCACTGCCATGGACCATGTCTTTGGTGTGTGTTGTCACAAAGTTATATGGCTTTATTTAAGAGCAGTACAATCCCAGAGAAATGGCCTTTTATTTAGATTGGGTATGGAAAGTGGTCATAGCCTTAAGTTTAATTTCCTATGTTCATAAAATACAATTGTATCAGCCTGTGCCACCTGAGGATAAAACCTCAGGCTAGTGCATTAAAAAAAGTGCCTCACTGATATAAAAACCTGGATGTCACATTGACAATTTTTTCAGTTAAATCAAGATACAACATAAGTCTTAATTATTTGGCCTAAAGAAAAATCTTATGTCAAACAAATCCAAAGTTAAATTCTTGGTGTTGTTATGGATGCATTAAAAAGTGTGTATTTTTCTCAAGAACATTTTAAAGTTAGACCATTATCAGTTGAAACATATTTGTCACAGGTGGATGCTGAAAAATGAGTGTTCACTTTTATGACTAGATCTTTCGACAACTATAATTCTTTGTTCTGGTATCTTCCAATAAAGAAAAGACAAAACAGCTAACTACTTTTCGACTTGAATTTAAATTTAATTCACTTTTGTCCATCCATCCATCCATTATCTTAACCCGCTTATCCTGAACAGGGTCGCAGGGGGGCTGGAGCCTATCCCAGCATACAATGGGAGAAAGGCAGGAATACACCCTGGACCGGTCGCCAGTCCATCACAGGGCACACACACCATTCACTCACACACTCATACCCACGGGCAATTTAGACTCTCCAATCAGCCTAACCTGCATGTCTTTGGACTGTGGGAGGAAACCGGAGCACCCAGAGGAAACCCATGTGAACATGGGGAGAACGTGCGAACGCCACACAGAGAGGCCCTGAACGCAGGACCTCCTTGCTGTGAGGCGGTAGTGCTACCCACTGCACCATCCGTGCCGCCTTCACTTTTGTCAACAACCCTTAATATATCAGCACCTGGATATCTCTCCTTTTCTGGGTATGCTCTAAACCTATGGAACACCTTCATGTATTCAAAGCGCTGTACAATAAATGTAAATGTGCATGTGTGGTAGCAAGGGCATGGGAAGTGTGATGTACTACAACTACCACCAAAGTATATCACCCACCTGGGCAATGTACTGTAGCCACTGTATGCCAGAATGCTCACCACAAATCTCCAGAAGTGGACAGGGTGGGATTAGCAAGTCATTTAAATTTGGAGATAAGATTCCAGATCTGGAGTTTTGCCAAGACACCAGAACCCTCTACTGGCCTAGTCAGTGTAAAAAGTGCCTTGTTATCTTTAATGACCACAGTGAGTAGGAACGTAAGATTAACATCTCCCCCAGAAGTTGATTCTCACAGCAACGGCTCTCTGTTGTTGCGCTAGTGCTCCGATATTTTTCTTAATTCAGAAGTAAAACCGCACCCTGCTGGTTGAGCACCAACAGCACTTTTCACAAAACATTTTATCTTACCGCTGAGTTCTCCTAAGTGGCACTAAAAGTTCCAGGCTAAGCATTTCTTCTTAAAAGCTGTTCATAAAGCTGCTGGTCCTTATGGGCCACAGGCCGTGCTGGTTTTTGTTTCTGCCTTAATATCAGCAACCAATTCAGACCAAAGAAACCAGGTGAGTGTAATCGACTGCTTTAATTGATCAATTAAGAGCCAAGTAACAACAAAACAAGCAGACCCTGCAGCCCCCCAGGACAAGGAATGAAGATCACTGGCATAAAGTGAAGTGATTCTCTTGTATATATGAGCCCTTGTAGTCTGACATAGCATATACAGACAAAGATTTGGTCGGACAAGGAGAATTAAATTGATATGCTGGACTGATGGAGAACCCAATAAGCCTCATCTAAGGCATCTTGAGACCTGCATCTGAGAAATCAAGAATTCATCTTGGATTTATGTGTTGTATCATTGTATCTGTCGTATCGTGTTGCATGGCTTGTTAGGCGATATTTTGTTTCAGGTTGGCAAAAATGAACATAAATTGTGCACCTGTCCATACAGTAAATGATTTTATTTTTTTCACATTTTTGACATTAAAGAAATTGTATTCTACTTCATGAAGTTTTGTGTCTCTTGTCAAATGATGCAAGTTTACTTAAAGCCTACAAATACCAATAATGGTTTCTTTTATAATTATCTTATAATATGCTAATTGTCAGACAACAAATACCTGACAAATCCATCAAGTGGATCCCTGTAAGCATACAATAAAATGTATAATGCACAATAAAGCATTATAATTCACTACATCCTATATGAAAGTTGTAAGGGTAATTTTTTTTATTGATTCTTAATTGACAATGTGTGTTAACATGTTTTACTGGGATCTGAAATATTTTTCCCTACCAAAGTACAGTGGGCTCCAGAATTATTGGCACCCCTGATAAATATGCCTGGTGTTGTCTGGTTCCTCTAAACGGTTGTCCAAGGATTTCAGAATGAAGATGGCTCAAGAAAACTATCAATGTTTCAAACAACCTATTTCCACTGTCAAAAACATGGTAGATAAATGGAACAGTTGAAGTCAAGGCAAAGTCTGGAAGACCAGGAACGATTTCAGATAGAATGGCCCGAGACCTGGTGAGCAATTCTGAGAACAAACCCACACATCTGCAAAAAAAGAGTAGCAAACACAGGTGTAGCTGTTCATAGGACAACAATACAACATACTTTAAACAACAACGAGTTGCCTGAAGGAATGACCTTAACAAAAAATTCAAAAGCCTGATGCCTTTTGGAACAATGTGCTTTGGACTGACAAAATAAAAATTGAACTTTTTGGCCTCCACCAAAGAAGGTATGTTTGGAGGAAAAAGTGTGAAGCCTTTGTAGAGAAGAACACCTTGCCAACTGTGAAGCATGGAGGTGGATACAATTTGCTTTGGGGTTGTGTGGCAGCTGGGGTCACAGGAAGTGGAAGGAAGAATGGATTCCACAAAATTATAGAGGCTAATGTTCAAAGGTTAGTTCTGACTTTGAAGTTGAAGAGAGGATGAGTATTCCAGCAAGACAATCCAAAGCATACCTCATAATCAACCACGAAATACCAGGAAAGACAGATGAAGATGGATGAAGATTTTGGAATGGCCACCACAGTCCCCAGACTTGAATATTATTGAAAATCTGTGGCAAGATCTCAAACATGCTGTCCATGCAAGGAGGCCAAATAATATTTCTGAACAACAGGTGTTCTCCCAGGAAGAATGGGGAAAAACGCGAGAATTTAAAGACTCTTAGATAGTTACAGGAAGCGTTTACAAACTGTTATAGTTGCCCGAGGAGGAGTTACAAAGTATTAACTGACAGGGTTCCCAAAAAAGTAATCTTGCTTGAAGAAATGTGTCATGTTTAACGTACCATTTACAGGTCAGGTTCGCTTCGGTTTACTAAGATATTAATTATAAAAGGCTTTTTATAATTAATGTTTGCACACCACTGTAGTTCATTTAGACAGAGATGAACTCAAATAAATTCACTTATATTCACAATAATAGTTAGGGCTGCCAATAATTTTGGAACTTGTGGTTTTCAGAAAAAAACGAGATTACTAAATAAAAAACATTGAAACCATCAGAGGGAACCAGGCAACACAGGATGCGATGGGGCGCAGATGGGGAGTTTATTAAACGAATAAACAGGAACTGGACCATAAAACCCAAAACATGGAGACTGGATCAGGAAGAGGGAGGAGCAGGAGCAGGAACAGGACCTGGAACAGGACCTGGAACAAGAACTGAAACAGGAGCAGGGAGCAACAGTCGTTGTGAGGGAGCTAATGAAAGAATGAGACTTCGCTCAGAGAGGGGAGAGTACAGGTCTTACATAGTGAGGGGAGCAGGTGTAGTGAGTGTGGGCTGATTAGTGATTGGTGAGTGGGAGCAGGTGTGGTGGATTGGGTGATTGGCCGGTGATCAGTACTCCGGTGACGCTGAGTGCTGAGTGCCAAACGAGGAGGGCGTTACAGAAACATGGGGGTACATTTATTGAAATAAAATTATATGTTTTTTCCTATATGTTTGAACATATAATATGCAGTAGATCATTATCCATGTCATTATGTCCAGTAATTCTGGAGCTCACTCTATGTTGTACAGTATTTGATGTTATAATTTACTGTATCATGATTTTCACATTGCTTTTATGATGCACAATAACCAGTACCACACAATTTTATAACCTTATCATATGGTTTGCAAGGGGTGTAATACGTTACACTCTTTGGTCTTATAGTTTGTCAGCAATGATTTCTATAACATTATAATAAAGCTGTTATAATTACCTATGATTTGTTATGAGTGCTTATAGCAGCGTTTAGAGTGCAAAATACAGCAACTGCATCACAAGCCACTATAAATGCAGCTATGAAGCATAATGTGTTACCAAATACTGTACAATAAAATATAATTTGCTCAGATTCTACATCGTTTATGACAACCCATAAAACAGTACTGGCATATGGTAAATGGTAAAATGGCGGGCATTTATATAGCGCCTTTATCCAAAGCGCTGTACAATTGATGCTTCTCCATTCACCCATTCATACACCGAAGGCGACTAGCTGCCATGCAAGGCCCCGACCAGCTCGTCAGGAGCATTTGGGGGTTAGGTGTCTTGCTCAGGGACACTTCGACACAGCCCGGGCGGGGGATCGAACCGGCAACCCTCTGACTGCCAGACGACTGCTCTTACTGCCTGAGCCATGTCGCATAAACCTATCACTACATTTCAGAATTAGGCACGACCAGAGTTGAACAGCAGTTTTTTTTTACCAAAACTGTCTTTGAAAAGGGTCAAAATTGAAGCAGGGAAAAAGAAGAGAAAGATGTTGTGTTTAAGCTTCCATGGCAGAGAGACCTCAGACTCACACTCCCTCCACCCCCAAGCCTCCCATTCGCTATTGTCATCCTCTGGTCAAGGCTGTTCTTTACTTCTTTCTTTGTCATTTTTCTTTTTAAAGTCATCTCTCTTACTGTGAATAAGGGAGAGTTGTAGTGGAGCATGGGTGACAACAGGGTCTTGGGGCAAGGTAGCCGGGGGGGGGGCGGGGGCTGGATGGTATGGAGGCAGCATCTTTTGTGTGCAGCCCGGAGTTCTTTGGACACCATGTTCACTTCATAGAGCACGAAATTGGGGCTGACACCGATGGGTCAGCTTGTCTTTCCCAGTCACAGATGGATGGTTAAAAGGCTACTGCTGACAATAAAAGTAAAAGCCATTAAATGCATTAAAACACAGGTTTCCAAGGGAGCCACAGTGTGCGGCTTCTAATGCTGACAAAGAATCATCACAAAGGTGCTTGCTCAAGGAGAAGGAGATTTGAACAGAAATAGATTTTCAAACACGTAAACAAACTCTCTTTCTTCCTCTCTCACACACCCACACACACACACAGACACACACACACACGCATACACACACAGTCATGCATGGAAAAAGATAGAATTACCAGAACAGTGCATTTCCATCAGACCCTATTAGGTCACACATGTACTAACACATATGCCTCTGGGCATTTTTTTGTGTGGAAAATGACAGAAAAAGAAATGACACAACAAACTCAGGGGTATTCCAGTGGAGGTAAAACACTGAACATAGCAGATGGGTGTCTCACCTTCTCTCTCTCGCTCTCTCTCTTTCCCTCTCTTCTTCCCTCTCCCTCTCGCTCTCTCTCTCTCTCCCTCCCTACCTCCCTCTCCCCAAGGGAATGTGTGGATATTTCATAATTATATATGAAATATGGGGAATGATTCAATGTCCAGGTTTTTGAAGGGCCAGGACACTGGGGTAATCAGTCCTAGTCTTTCAAACGGTGCCATTTGATTTTGATTAGCCATATCGAATCAGGAACATAGTCAATTGTTTCATCTGAAAGGGGGGATAACCCACTGAACACAGATTCCTTCCATTTGCTCTTTCTTTCCTGTCCATCTCTCATCCTCTTTCTCGTCTCACAAAGTCAGACATTATACTAATTTCAACTGCCAGGTTGAGCAGTATAAATTTAGCTTCAAGCTGTCAAACACAACTGTTCATATTAGATCCGTGTATTTTGTCTTCTCTTCCTCTTATTGTTTGTGAAAGGTAATAGAGGCCTATTCTCACAGTGCTATAAACAGTCTTGGTGAAAAGCTGTTAGCAGTGAAAGTCATAATGGAAAAGGTCACGACGGACACAAAGCGAACACCCCGTGGATTTAAATCTTTCCACTGAGGAATTATTATTATTTTTTTATCCTTTATATTGATAATTGCAAATTATAAAGTGCTATATAAACACTGAAGAAAAAAAAAAAAACTGGCATGTTTTTACATCAATGGAAATTGTAATGAGATTAATCTCTTTTAGATACATGGGATATCTGTCCCAATGTATTTATGTAATTAATTGACATTGATGCACTGTGAAAATGGTTTTGTTCCCATTTGCTTTAACTGTGAGAATGTGCTATTTATGGTTTACTTTTATATTTCCAGGCAGTAACAATAGAAAATTAATTCCTTTTTGAAAAGAATCCAGCATTTCAGTATGCATATATAAGAAATATTACACATTTCACAAAAAAGTAATATGTGTTTTAATCAAAGCAGAAGCAAAAAAAAACCTCAGACTATATTTTTACCTTAAAAAATAGCATTTCTGAGACTGCTTTTTGATATTCCTTTTGAGTATTCCCCATATTTTTCCCAAAAACATAAAATAATAAGTGAAGCAAGTGCAAATTCTTTAGTACTTTAGTAGTTTAAAAATGTACTTCATACACAGGAAGAACTCAAGTACCATCATTATTACATTACATTACATTATTGGCATTTGGCAGACGCTCTTATCCAGAGCGACGTACAACAAAGTGCATACCCATAACCAGGGATAAGTTCGCTGAAAGACCCTAGAGGTAAGTACAATTTCAACTGCTACCTGTACAACAAAGATAAGGACAAGGGCCATTTTTTTTTTTTTTTTTTTTTTTTTTTTTTTTTTTTTTTGAACAAACAAACAAACAGAGCAAAAGTCACCAAAGTTAACTATCCAAACACTGCTTACCTAGCCAACTAAAATACCGATACACAAGTCACAGAGACAACAATTAAGGTTCACAGGGAGGTAGGGAGGGATGGGGAGAGGTGCTGTTTGAAGAGGTGTGTCTTCAGCTTGCGCTTGAAGGTGGGGAGAGATTCTATAGTTCTGACCTCAACGGGGAGTTCGTTCCACCACCGTGGAGCCAGAACAGACAGTAGTCGTGAGCGTGAGGTGGAGGTTCTGAGAGGGGGAGGTGCCAAGCGGCCTGTGGAGGCTGAACGAAGAGGTCTGGCAGGGGTGTAGGGTCTGATGATTTTTTGCAGATAAGCTGGGGAAGACCCTTTAACTGCTTGGAAGGCTAGCACCAATGTTTTGAATTTGATGCGAGCCATGACAGGCAGCCAGTGGAGGGAAGTAAGCAGGGGGGTGACATGTGAGTATTTGGGAAGGTTGAAGACCAGACGAGCTGCTGCATTCTGGATGAGTTGGAGGGGTCTGATGGCGGACGCTGGGAGGCCAGCCAAGAGGGAATTGCAGTAGTCCAGGCGGGACAGAACCATCGCTTGGACCAGGAGCTGGGTCGAGTAGGGGGTGAGAAAGGGGCGGATTCTCCGTATGTTGTATAGGAAGAACCTGCAAGACCGGGTCACCGCCGCAATGTTCTCGGAAAGGGAAAGTCTGCTGTCCATCACCACGCCGAGGTTCCTTGCACTGGGTGACGGCGTGAGTGTGGTATCCCCGAGGGAAATGGAGAGATCCAGATGGGGAGAGGTATTAGCAGGGATGAATATCATTTCAGTTTTACCTGGGTTGAGCTTTAGATGGTGGTTGTCCATCCAGCTCTGGATGTCCCTCAGGCAAGCAGAGATACGGGCTGAAACCTGCGTATCAGACGGCGGGAACGAGACGAAGAGTTGGGTATCGTCCGCATAGCAGTGGTAGGATAGCCCATGTGCAGTGATCACAGGGCCAAGGGAGCGAGTGTAGAGAGAAAAAAGAAGCGGGCCAAGGACTGAGCCCTGGGGAACTCCTGTGGCGAGGGGCCGAGGTGTCGATATCATGTAATGCAGCCCAGAATACATCAGTCAATCAATCAATAAATCAATCACTCTTTATTTGTATGGCTTATTATACAATTCAATGCAATGCAAGTCACTTTACATTGGACTAAACCTTGATTTTATGAAATAACAACAGAGGCAGCAAATAAATAATATGAGAATTAAAAGAATTTCTATGGATAGTCTTTTATAAAAAAGAGGCGACAAAGGAGGGTCTTGATGTGTGATAATATCTAAGGTTTTGGCTGCCCTAAGTGTGGGTGGGAAACTATTCTAGAGCCAGGGGCCATGAGCTGAAAGTAGTCTCGCCATAAGTTTTAGTGCTGGATCATAGGGCCCTGCTAGGAACCTTTTTTGGAAGCAGGTCGTTAAATATTCAGGCACAAGTCCATGGACAGATAAAAAAAATAATAAAAGAATCTTAAAATAAATTCTCTAATTAACAGGTAACCAGTGCAGGGACGTCTCTACCTGACTCTCTCAGCAGCATTCTGAATAATTTGTAACTGTCCTAACACACTTTTAGGAAGCCCATATAATAGTGTTATACATTAGTCAAGCCAGCTCATAATAGAACAGGTCAGACTAGCATTTCTTAAATGGTACAAGGTAGTTGTGGTCACATTCCAGATATATGGCTCAAAGGTCAGTTGGCTATTAAAGATGGAATCAAGTTTTAATGTTCTGTGTGTCACTTTTACATTATTGGCATTTGGCAGACGCTCTTATCCAGAGCGACGTACAACAAAGTGCATATCCATAACCAGGGATAAGTTCGCTGAAAGACCCTAGAGGGAAGTACAATTAATTTAAACTTAAATTGTGCAATTATTAATTTGGGCCGAAATACCAGTATTTCAGTTTTGGCCTTCTTTAACTGAAGGAAGTTATGCACCATCCAAGGATTAATGTCAGTGATATAGCTGGTTAGTCCATCAATTGGGCAAGGGTCATCAGGTGTGGTAGAGATATACTGTATATTTGTATGTCACCATCATAGAAATGGAAGCTGATGGCATGTTTGCAGATGATGGCCTCCCGTGGCTAATTAGGATGGGGCCTAATATTGAACCTTGAGGCACACCACAAGTAAGGGCGACTTTCTGTGATGAATGGTCCCCCAGACATACAAGGAAATAGCAGCTTGTACAGTAGGATCTGAACCAATTTAGAGCTGCACCAGAGAGCCCAAACAACATACGGAGTTTGCAAGCTCAAAAAGCACCAGATCTGATTAAGAGAAAGGGGAAATACAACTTCGAATGGCTCTATTTGGTGGTGTTCAATGATTGCATTCCATTATAGGACACTATGGTATATCATTAGATTTCTAATGCTGCATAATCATTACATGTTTTATTACCATATTCCACCTTTAAACTGGCAATTATTCATTTGTATTCATAATATAAAAATGATGGGCATCATTTGGAGCTGATCTAGTAATCTAGGCCCACCCTCTAAAATACTAGATATATTTTTTTCAGTGTAAGGCATAGTGAGCCTTAGTTACTTTGTCAGCATTTCAGCATTGTTGCTGTTCATCGCATTAAGTAGGCTGTCAAAATATTATTTGACGAATGATGATGGTGGTGTTGTGATGAAGAAGAGCACATAATGAAACCATGTTGTGATTGATGCGGTCATGTCCTTATTCTCCACTTGTTTCCCTGTTTTCATCTTTTCAGCACTGTTGCCATGGTGCTGCTGATTTCTGTATGAATCTCTATAATGTTAATTATCATGCTGCTTTGAAATACTGTCTCATAAGCACAGGGAAACACTTGACAGTGTGATTCTCAAATGGTATTAGCTCTGCCGGTTTGCACCCAACACAAAAAGGCCATTAAATACATCAAAAGCACATGGACACAATATCTGAGATATCTGCTCGTTACAGTTCAAGTGAGGACAACAAATGCATGACAGCAGAAGCAAGGTTGAAACCCATTTACACATGCAAGGCCAGCTGAACTTACTGCATATTTACATTTCAAGGTAGCTGTTTTGTCAGTGGAGTAAGATGCTAGTACCGATGGTTCTCTAGGCAACAACAGGACATGCCCTTAACATTGTCATTGGTTGCCCTTAACTACTAGCTCCTGTGTGGCCATATTTTCTACATATTTAGAAAACAAGCAAACCCTTTGTCAGTTCTGTTACGTCCTCTCTCACTACTTTTCTTTTGAGGGACCTCCAAGCAGACACTCGTAACAAGTCTAGCACTTGTAAGTCGCTTTGGATTAAAAGTGTCTGCCAAATGACTAAAATGCTAAACGTAAATGTAAATGGTCTTACCAAGGTCGGAGAAAAAATGGAAGCGCTTCTCAAGTGCTTGGATAGTGAACCGGGAACTTCTCAGGATACAAATACAGTAGTTAGATGTGCTCATCTCTCACTCACTTTATTCTTACCGTTCATGCTTCCTTTGATCCTCTGATTTCCATATATATTTTTGCTTTTTCTTCCCCTTCTGCCCTGTGTGTCACTTCTCCGAGACAGTAGCTAAGGCTGGTCTTACGTGAACAATTCTATTTCTTTAGTTTAAGGTCTTTACGCACTGCATCACTTCCCCTGAAATCATCCTCTATGGGTCCCTGATCTCTTCATCATTATTCTGTCGCAAAATCTTTTTCCTTTCTCTGGCTGCCCATTAGTGGAATAGGCCACTGATCAACATTAAGCTGTACAATCTCTTATCTTTTATTCTCTTCTAAAGGCACAATATCTCAAATAATGCTGCTGGCCTTCTTTTTATAGCATTTTTCTTCTATTCTTGCTCCTTTTAAAACCATAAATGTTCTCTGCCCTCCTTTTAAAACCATAAATGTTCTCTGCCTCTCTCTCTCTCTATCTCTCTCTCTCATTGCAGATAATGCTCATCACCATTTTTGTCATCTGAACTGCATTAAATGAATTTCTGGCCTGATAATGAATAATGTATTTATCATACAGTGTCAGTCTGTGAATCAATTACCAAAAGTGTCAGAGTAGTGGGAGAAACAGGCAGTGATTGGAAGGGGCCATCAGTACTAAGACAGTAATTATGAGAAAGAAAAGGTGAAGGTTAGAGTGGGTCTGCTTTGTCACATGAACCGCAAATGGCAGGGGAGAAAAGATTTGGTGATAAAAAAGCATATCGCAGAGGGCAGGGTATAGCAGAACAATTCCTATTTCACTTCTGTTTAAGAAAGAAAGAAAGAATATACACTGTAAATAACCTGAAATGAACAGGCTTAGATAATGTGGCTATGACATAAACACAGCAAGCGTGTTGTTTGTGCAATCATTGGTTGCTGCCATGAGAAACAAAAAAAACAAAAAAACATTTAGAAATCGACTCAGCAATGCAGAACTGTATTTGGAAACCAAAATCTGATGGACAGGAACAAAAGTCAAAGTCTGTTCTCTGCTCAACCTTGGCACCCATAATCCAACTGGGAGCACTTCATGGCAGAAAGAAAAATATACAGCATGTCTGTGTGGGTAGCAGTATTGGAGACTGTTCGTGCTTGACTGTATGCGCATTTGCCCTACATGAGCGCATACATGTCTATTTGTGTGTTTGTTTATTTGTGTTTGTTTGTCTGTTTGAGTATATGGATGCATGTTTGTGTACATGCATCCATGCATGTGTGTGTGTGTTTGTTATTATGTTTGTGTACATGTGTCCATGTGGCAAATGCCTGTGTGTCCATTATCTATTTGCATAAGTCAACTATTGCAAACAGGAAACTACATGCAGCTGAACCTCAGCAAACAGAAAGATCTGGATCCCGCTCAGGTTAAGTGGTGCATTCTGAAGATTGACTAACAATAAATTAACAAACAACATAACATTGTTCTTTATTTGTAGCCAGGAATTTTGAATACTACATATTGTTACTGTATGTTCATTTCATTATTAATCTGCAGTATCACATTCCTCTTAAATATCAAGCAGGAAATGTATATAGAATGTGAGCTACAGTGCATTTCATTGATCTGTCAGTCACTTTAACATGCTGTCTTTCCGTGTTCTGATCAACAATGCCCATGACAACAATGCTGTATTTTAAACAAAAAAAGCTCTGTCTTTATTGTGTGATCCAGAATTACTGGGACTTGGTTTGCATTTATGAACCACATTAGCATTCTAACAATTCCTATGAGACTGACAGGTTCTAATCAAAATTATGCCATGACCATAGCATTCAAATTCAAAGTTAACAGTTTTTCACTGTTTGAAAAAAAAATTAAATCAAAACCATTTTAACAAAATATGGTTTTCACCTGTTAGAATAGTTGACTGGTTTGCTTTGCTTTGCTTCTGTGAGTATGCAAACTGTAAATGATTAAATGGTTTTGATTTACTGCACAATCCATTTCCATCTATGTCATGCTCAATAGATCACAATTTCATTAGCCAATGATCCGCTCAAGGATCATTTTGATTAATGACACAACGACAATCACATTATGACTACAATGTCCATTGCTTTTTAATCACTGAACATCGCAACACAAGTATGAATGGCAAGAGCAGGCCATTTGGTTTTCAATTTGCTTATAACCTTTAGTGAATCGATAATGTTCTGTTGTCTGTAGCTAAATTCAGATGTTGGTTAAAAATGTATTTTGAACTAGTAACTCCCAGAAAATCCAATATTCCAAGCCCCCTCAGGCAAACAGCTGAGCTGTTTGAAAGCCGGAACATTCTATTTGGATCATGAATTTTGACTGCCCTATATCCCTTCCCAAAAACCATGGTCACTTTAACCAGTCATGTAAAGTTAGTCATTTTTTGTTAAATTTAAAAGCACTGTTTATGCTTGCCTTACCATTCCTTTTTTCTTATGAAGTACTAAGACACATCTCTAGCAAGTTCTGTCGGTAATGCCAAAAGATTTCTTGTTTTTTCTTGTGTGCACTGTATCAGCTCTAAGCCATTCAAGACACATGCTTACTACTGAACTTTTATAAATTTAGATTTACTGTATATCTAATGCAGGCCAGAAACATCAGGACTAAAATCTTCAAATCTTCCAAACCTTAAATAGCACATCTACTACTGGCTGTAGAGCTACACAGCAGAGCTCTATTTTCATATTTTTGTGTAAACATACTATTTATGGCTGTCCATGTAAGATCAAAATTGAAAAAGAAAATATATCATGCATGTGTGTATAATATACAGTATATATAGCCCACACAGTATATGTAGCCCACACGACTACCTTCATGACATTTTTTTCTTCCGAGATAACTGGAATTCTGGTTAATTCCAGGCAGGAATTTAAACACACCTCTCTGAATGTGTAATCTGAATTTGAGCTTAGTCATGGAAACATAATTTTTATTATGCGAGAATTTCTGTGAAAATGGCTGTTCTCAATTGTACTTTAAATGCATTTCCCTGGTATTGTAATGTTTCTCTCTTTTGCTATAAAAGCAAATATCACATTTTGCTGAAGAGTGCATTTATAGGAGACTAGGCAATTCCTCAATCTGCTAACAAATGAGCATCACTGCTTCTGTTCAGTCCATTCCATTTGCTTACACCCATCCAAGTGTTATCCAGTGAGTACTGTAGCAAGAGTTGGCTTGTTGTGCGAACAGGTCTACCACGCTGCAAAAGCAAAAAAGAGAAGAAAAACAGAAAATCCATTCTGGTGGCAGGGAGCTATTTACAACAGGGAATGTGTGCTTTAGCATGAAAATAAAATGAATAAGACAGTCCCTCTTCATATTTGCAGGAATATTTTTCTGGCCTTGTCACACTTCAGTGCCTCTGGCTGGAGAGTGACTCACTATGTCAGACAGCCAGTGGATGTATCCAAAACTCCACTTCTTGCCCACTCAATTTAAAATTGTAAGAGCAGATTCAATGGTGCGTCCTATCAGCTAAAATAAGCAGCAAGAGTCTCAATGGCCTCCTCCAGGCGGTCCACAAAGAAGCATCCGGGCACAAAGTGGATTACTCTGAACTCAAGGAAGTTCCGAGAGCTTAGGTCGTAGTGAAAGTCTACCTGTGTACCACCAGAGCAGTCGAAGGCCATATCTTATATGCTTAATATTACAATATTACCGTATACTCTTGATCACCTTCTCTGTAATGTCAGGGAAAACTAATGCAGAGTGGCACCAATTGTTTTGAGGGTAAGTATGTGGTTTGGAACGCAGCCAAGGAGAAACCAAGTGAGTGGATGAAGGCCATTACTATTTGTGAGGCTGCCTCTTCCAGTCAAAGCACAAAAATAATTTCCCTCCATTTGGCTTTCTCTCACATGTTGCATCCCAGGATAAAGAACCATTTTAGCAGCTCTCTTTTCTCACTGCCACTGACTGACCTATGTGGAGCTGTGCAAACAGAGAACAGCTTTCACTGGTTACAATTAAAGGTATTATGCTATTGTAATACTGATGCAAAATAGATTTAAAATGTCAGTGAGACATTCTAAGATCCTACCCACTCACAAATCCAAGCCTACAGCTGATTCAAAGTAGGACGTGTGATACAAATTCAGAGGTACTTTACAGGATAAAAAGATATGAAGTAGTTAATTTATGACATATTGGTGGTAAGGGGGTTAGGGAGCCAGGGCTTGCATTCTTCAGGCTTTTCAGTGGAGGAGTGATGAACTTTTAGGATTATCTTTTAGCTCATAGTAAGGTTATGATATGGGTGGAGGAAACCTGATCCTATCAACACATGTTCCGAGAGGCTTTATGAATATAGGACCTGACCAATAAACCCTTAAAGATTAGAAAGAAATCTCCAGCAAACCATTAAACAAGCCAAGAGATTGTCTAATGTTGGGCCAAAGCTCATTGGCCAAAAGCATTTTTGCTTTATCAGAGTAGATAAGATGAGCTTTTATGTTTTGTTTCTGTATATTATTGTATGATGTACACTCATTGAGCACTTTTAGTGTAGTATTTATTAGATTTATTTTTTAGACTTTTCCTGCTGTAGCCTATCCACTTAGAGTTATGATGCGTTGTGTGTTCAGAGATTCTCTTCTGCATACCACTGTTGTAATGTGTGGTTATTAACGTTACTCTCACCTTCCTGTCAACTTTGACCAGTCTGGCCCTTCTCCTCTGACCTCTCTCATTAAAAATGAGATTTTGCCAGCAGAACTGCTGCTCAACTGGATATTTTTTTAGTTTTTTGCACCATTCTTTGCAAACTCTACAGTCTAGTGTGTGTGAAAATCCCAGGTGATCAGCAATTTCTGAGATACTCAAACCACCCTGTCTGCCACCAGCAATCCTTCCATGGTCAAAGTCCCTATTCTGATGGTTGATGTGAACATTAACTGAAGCTCCTGACCTGTATCTACATGATTGTATGCATTGCACTGCTGCCACACAATTGGCTGATTAGATAATCGCATGAATAAGTAGGTGTAATAAAGTAAGAATGTTCCTAATAAAGTGCTCAGTGAGTGTATATTGCTAGTTTAATGAACATCTCACAATTTTTCTGATGTTTACATTAATATGGCTTGCTTCTGTTTATACCACTTGCTCTCTGTAAAATAAACTCCTGCTGTTTACTGAACCAATATACAAATTAGGGCGATGGGAGAATAAACACCCAATGTTAACGAGGTGTGATCTGAGGTAAACCTGTAGTAATGAAGTGAGGAAATCTGTACCCTCTCCTGTATTCAAATTCACATTTATCTGAAATGAAGGGAAACCCATAACACATAAACAGTACCTTCATCGTCGTATAATTAAATATCAATTTTAACAATATTAAGTACCAAATTTAAACATTGAAGACTGGAGAGAAATGTAATTTAGGACATAAAAGATATTAATTACCTATTAATTAAAAGAGTGACATCCACCCGATTCATTTATTTCAATGCCTTTAACCCTGGCTCAAAACTCATTTAATGTAACAAGCTCCTGACATCTCATGCGTTTTTGAAGTTCATTCCAGCATGAAGGGGCAGAGCAGAGAACTTAAAAGCCTGAAGGGTACAGAGGAGCAGCAACGCTATCTTGCCACTCAGCTATTTGTTATGTTTTTTCTTGCTTTTCTTGCTTTCTTTGAAAAAAAGCCTAGGGAATATTGATTATTTATATAAGACATACTATACAGATGTAACTCCTCTACAGTATGCGCTTTACGTTTTTATAGTATGTTGACAGGATATAAAATAAATATTGAGTATGACTCCAGTTCATGACTTGTAGAAAAGCAAGATGGACTATTGCATAAATTAACAGCAAGGAATGCAAGACGTGGAGGCACTGACCTGGCAGAAGGATTAACCCACAGGCTATGTAGGTGGGAAAAGACAGATCAATAAAGCACATACAACGGGCTCCAGAATTATTACCATTATATGCACAAAAGGTGCTGTAACCTAAAAAAGAATTCAGTTATTGACATATGTTTTATTTTACAACATGTGTAAAGATGAAGTAATATCTACTTCGCCACCTTGTGGTCAAGTCATCAACATCTCAAATTATTGTTGTGTTCATATTTATAGAATACATGAAGCTGCAACATAATAAAACCACAAAACAGCGATGCCAGAACAGTACTAGCAAGAACAGTAGCTTAGATGCTTATCAGCCTCTTATTTGCAGAGCAATAAAACCCCAGGCTCCCCCTCTCACCTATCACGGTTTACAACCCAGAGCTCGCCACAGACTTCTAACAATCCAAACCATTTGGTGGAGAAACCTTTGTTGGCAAGCACAGAGGTCAGACGTTTGCTGTAGTTTTTCACCAGGTTTGCACAGATTTTGGGAGGGATTTTGGTCCACTCCTCTGTGCAGATCCTCTCCAAATCCTTAAGGTTCCGAGGCTGTCGCTTGGCAACTCGAAGCTTCAGCTCCCTCCACAGATTTTCAATGGGATTTAGGTCTGGAAACTGGCTAGGCCACTCCAGGACCTTAATATGCTTCTTTCTGAACCACTCCTTTGTTGCCTTGGCCGTATGTTTTGGGTCATTGTCATGTTGGAAGACCCATCCATGACCCATTTTCAGTGCTCTCACTGAGGGAAGGAGATTGTCGGCCAAAATTTCCTGGTACATGGGCCCATTCATCCTCCCCTCGATACGGTGAAGTCGTCCTGTCCCCTTAGCTGAGAAACACCCCCAAGGTTTCCACCTCCATGCTTCACAGTGGGGATGGTGTTCGTGGGGTTGTACTCAGTATTTCTCTTCCTCCAAACACGGCGAGTCGAGTTGATGCCAAATAGCGCTATTTTGGTCTCATCTGACCACATCACCTTCTCCCAAGCCTCCTCTGGATCATCCAGGTGTTCTTTGGCAAACTTCAGACGGGCCTGTACATGTGCCTTCTTCAGCAGAGGAACCTTGCGCGCGCAGCAGGATTTTAATCCTTCACGGTGTAGTGTGTTACTGATGGTTCTCTTCGTGACTGTGGTCCCAACTGCCTTCAGGTCATTAACAAGCTCCTCCTGTGTAGTACTGGGCTGATCCCTGACCTTTCTTATGATCATTGATATCCCACGAGGCGAGATCTTGCGTGGAGCCCCAGACCGAGGGAGATTGGCGGCGACTTTGTGTTTCTTCCATTTTCTAATAATTGCTCCAACAGTTGTTAACTTCTCACCAAGCTGCTTGCTTATTTTCTTGTAGCCCATCCCAGCCTTGTGCAGGTCTACAATTTTGTCCCTGATGTCCTTAGACAGCTCTTTTGTCTTGCCTATGGTGGAAACGTTGGAATCTGATTGATTGTGTGGACAGGTGTCTTTTATACAGCTACATAACGATGTAACGAGTTGACACAGGTGTTTTGGGTAATGAGTTGAGATTAGGAGTGCTTCTTAATGGAAAACTAACTGGTCTGTGGGAGCCAGAATTATTGCTGATTGGTAGGGGCCATTGCAGAACATGGTTGTGGTTTTTACTTACATGTAACCATTTGTGTGTGATTTTTAAGTATGCTTGGAGTCATTGTCCTGCTGGACCATCTACCTATGACCAAGACTCTAACAGAGACAACCAGGTTTTCTGCCAAGATTTCCTGGTACTTCCTGGTGTTGAATTCATTGTGCCATTGATGAAATTAGTGCCCCTGGGCCACTGGCAGCAAAATGTCTCCAAAATATCAATGACTGAATGGCATATTTGACAGTAGGTATGAAGTGTTCCTCTGTATTCCATTTTGACACCAAACATGTTGATGATAAGTATGGCCATAACATTCCATTTTGGTCTCATCTGACCATAACAGTCTTCCAGTCATAATTCCAATTTATGTTTGGCAAACTCAAGATGCTTGGTTTTGTTTATTGTGCTCAGTAACAGCTGTCTTTGCGCCACCAGACTTTTTGACCCCAAGACAAAACCAATCTCTGCCATAATTAAACTGGGATCCTTGGGTTACTTATGACCTCCCTCACCATCTTCCGTGCCCTCTGTGGGGATAATATGCATTTGCTTCCTCTTCCTGGAAAATATGTAACCAATGTGTTTTACCTTTTCATTCTTGCCCTTATAGTGCTAAGTGGTATGTTTAACCGTTTATGTATTTTTGAGAACTGAAGTGACAGTTCTTTGGGTTTTCTCATACTCATGGTTGGCAAAGGGAATTGCATGCATGTTACCTATACTCTAGTGAAACAGGAAGTAATGGAATGACACTGACTGAGATTAGCTAAATGAAAGTAAAATTGTTTCACCTTTTTATTTCACTGATTTCACAGGGTTTTTTGTTTTGTTAGTCATTTTGGCACCTGCGGTTTTCAGAGTAAATGATGTTAAAAAAAACAAAAAAACATTGAAACATGACAGATTAGAGATGCAAATTTGTGAGTGTTTCAGGTGTGTTTGTAAGCTTCAGACTGTGGTACGCCTCCATTCAGTTTTACATTTGGAATGAATCCTGCACAGTTTCAGCGCAGCCATTTTTCTTTAGGGGTGTTGGCCTCCGCCCGGAATGTGACAGAAAAGGAAATTGCTGCTTTCTGGGAAGTGATCCAGTATGTGACACCACAGTAAAAGTGCAGCAGAGGCATACTAATTAAATTATGATTAAACTACACATCAAGCCAAAAGATTTGTCAGCTCTGTGTAAGGTCCCACAGTATTACACATTATCTGTACATGTTGTATTTTACATTTGAAAACCGCAGCTGACAGGCATGTGGCAGTTTATATCCATATTTTTTTAGACGCACGATAGACAATGAACTAGAAATGAAGGGCACGGGGAAGAAAGAGGAGGGGAAGGGCATCAGTGCGTTCAATGCTAGTAAAAAAAACTATGACAAAGTGGCTGGTATATTAATCCTGACGACCGGACAATTAAGCCGCTGCACTCCCCAGTGATAGCAGGGGAGCCACATCTGCCAACTCACTCACCTGCGACTGACAATTTTCACTGCATATTCCCTCCTGCTCTGCTTCTGGCTAGACTTCTCACAGTAAAGAAAAACCATCCCTCAGCTGTGACCCCTTTACTGGGAAAAGATAAGCAGAAGAGAGGTTTATCGCTGGAATTTTCCGGAACGGAGGAACCCCTGACCGACGGATATAACGGCTCTCTATTAAAAATCTTTGATAAGAGATTACTGAATCATGAATCACTGAACTGGACAATGGATGGCATAGCCACTGTGTTCTCCCGAATGGGTTAAACCCTGAGAGAAGCAGAACTGGGCTATTGGATTAGACACAATTTATTTGAATTTAGCTTTGGCTCATTAGCGGTGTACCTTTTTGTGATAGCAGGATCCATGAAGTCATATCAGGATGACTTATCACGATGGCGAATCTGCAGATGGCGGGACTGTGTATCTGTGAAACCAGATACAGTCTGTTGTCCAGTCTCAATTGACTTTTAATTCCTCTGAGTAAAGAACCTGAAAGTGTTTCCTGGACTAAAGGCAATACTGTATATAAATCGATTGTGTGCTGTATTATATTGTACTGAATAGCCTCAATAAATAACTGCAGTGGATGAGGTGAAATAGCAGTATTTAGTTTTATAGCAGTATATACTTTTATTGTATCTTTTACAAATATGTATATATCCCCATATAAAAATATAATGTACTTGTTGGCAATTTCAAACACCTCATTACACTCTTGTTTCTCAGCCACATCCGCATATCCGATAGCTCATTACATTTCCTCCATCTTGGATGGAGACCAAGCAAACCAGACCAATGATCACATAACAAAGAGACTTTAAACTCAGACCTGGCCCACTGTTTTTTTGTCTGCAACAGAGGAAACTGAACTCAGACCTGGCCCACTGTTCATTTATCTGCAACAGAACAGACTGAACTCGGACCTGGCCCACTGTTCATTTATCTGCAACAGAGGAAACTGAACTCAGACCTGGCCCACTATTCATTTGTCTGTAACAGAGGAGACCGAACCTGGCTCACTTTGCTCATTGCTCATTTACCTGTTTCTGATACTGTACTTTCTTTCCAGGCCTCTGAGGACACAAACAGTGTATACCTTCTCTCATCACTCACCTCACTGAATTACTTGAACATGTAGCAGTGTATTATTATGCTGCATTACTATACTGCATTTCCAGGAGTTTGCCTCAGGCCCGGGAGGGTCTGTGAATGCATTTTTCCTATTTTGTATCAAATTAATTAAAAAAATGTTTTTTGTTGTTTTTCTGTATTGCGTATTTGCAGCTTGTTTGCTGCAATTATTATTCCATCATCAGTAGTCACTGCAAAGCACCAATAACTATTTGATTGCAAAGTGTGTCATACAAAATAAAAGTAGAGTGACTTTGTGATGAAAGAACAGGGTGCTACACAATCTTAAGTTCACAGCAGAGAAGGCATAAACAGCAAATGTGTGAAGCTTAGTTACAGCTGGTCTAATCAAACTAACATCAGCACGCCTGAGCTTGGGTGAGGGGGCGTAAGCGCTGAGCAATTTATAGATACACTCAGGGCACGATACAGGGCAATGTGGGCAATGAGAAAAATGTATAAAAAATCTTTGATTGATAGCCAATGTGATTTGCAGAGGACAGGGGTCAGATGCTGGTACGCATCTGCATAAGTTTAAGATCCGATACTATGGACCTCTGTGCATATTGAAGCATGTTCAAATCTCCGACTGGGGCTCCAATCAGGGGAGCACTGCAGCAGTCAAGCTGAGCAGTAATGAGAGCATGAACAAGCTGCTCTGCAGCACAAAGAAACAAATATAGATGTACAGTAAGCCTACACTAGATGATTAAAAAAAGGATGGGTTCGTGACCTTTATGACAGAAGCATCATATATTATAGTCAAGTCTATTATTGCAGACAAGTAACTCGCTAATGTGAAGGGTATGACCTCATTTTCCTTACAAAACAAGTTATAAATCACTGACCTTGTCAAGTTTCCTTGTAAAGCTGAGCAAAATAATTTAATTTGTACCATGTTTTAAGTAGGGGCCCTCTGGTGTCAGCCAGGTAGGTTAGAGTGGAGTATTTTTACACAGGTTTAATCTGGGAATAGATAGCTGGGTTGTCACTGAGGTGTAAATAATATCCAAGTCATTACAGGTACATAAGATACCAAAGAGAAAAAACCTTGTGGCGCACACTGTTCAGATGGGGCTGCATGTTAGATCTGCAGTCCCCAAGAGCTCAACCTGTCTACCTGAAAGATATGACCTGAAACAGAAGATGACTGTTATAAAAAAACAGTCTAAATCCCATACGTCTTAGAGAGATAGCACTGCTCCATGTGTCAGAAGGGGCGGTAAGATTGAAAAGAAAGAGGACATTAATAAATCCTGTCTCAGCAGACAGCGGTTTGTTATGTGTACCAAATCTTGTAATGAACATTTTCGGTTTTTAGGTTTTCAATTTTTTTTCTTTTATGCATTTGGAAGCTCATCGTGTGACACTGGTTGATAACTGGATCACCACCTGCCTCTGTATGAGGTAATGGATTTTTACATTATGTATTTGTTTGGTGTACAATGTAATAGGTCCAAGTATACACTTATAAGCTTAGGGGGGTTATAAGGGAGGTTGTGCAGGCTAAAGGAGTTATTTTCTTGTTTTTTTATGTTCCAAGTTGTTGTAACTCTAGCTGGCATGCCTGTTTTCCTGTTTTGTGATTGGTTGGACATTTTCAATCTTGTTACTTTGTTAAAACTGATGTCTGAGTTTGTAATTCATGTCCGGGGGGAAACCAGGCCTACATGGGATGAGCTCAGCCTTTACTCAAGGAAATTATTTTAACCACAGGACTTTTCATTCTCCTTCCAAAAATTCTCTGCAAGGGTTGTGAGTGCACTGGCCAATGGGCTCCAACGATAAATTCAGTTTGTACATTTTATTTTCATGAAAAGTTTTTATCAAGTTAAGCAACTGTGCGTTGTGTGGTGTTAATGTACTATGTGTATATGGCGGCTCGTCTATTGTTTAAATATCACCAGGTTTACTTATTTATTGCTGAAGAGTAGCCAGCTAAAAGCTTATTTCGCCATCTACATTGCTGGCCCAGGTCCCTAGACTCGATTAGTACAGCTTGGATGGCACTGTCTCATTTGCAAGAATTGAATTTAATACTAGTTAAAATTTATGGAGTCCCATCGTGACAGGTGTTACACACTATTATACACATGACAATTGTAACAGCTGGTCTTTGCCCAGGGGATTCTGAATGGATGCTAGACAGCTTTATGGTTGAAAACCCCCCCGCAAAGTTTCCAAATAATAAAAGCATTGAGCTTTATAAAAACCATAATTATTTGGACAGTGTCTCTGTTCTTTTGGCTCTGTACTTCAGCACATTGGATTTGAAATGAAACTATGAATTTAAGATTAAAGGACTGTCATCTTTAATTAGACTCATTTCGTATTTTCATCCATATCGGGTGATCCTTGTGTGAATTACATCCCTTTTTATAAATGATTGGACAGCTGGCTTCTGGGCTGTTTTCATATGCTTCCTTAGTGCATGTAGTATATAAGAAAGCTTGCAGTATCTAGTCTTAATTCTAACATGAGGACCAATTGTTTTGAGTTGACAGTCAAGGAAGCCAGTATGAAGCTGAGAAATAAAAATGAAAAACAGACATGGAGACATAGACCAAACAATAGAATTACCAAAATTAACTGTTTGTAACATCAGTAAGAAGGAAGAGAGCACTGGTGAGCTCAATAATTGCAAAGGAAGCCCAAGGAAGAATAATTGTAGCCCATGGAAGACCACTACAGTTGATGGCAGATGAATTCTCGCTATAGACTAATGAATAAACCCTCAAACACTTGTTCGACAGATCAGAAACACTCTTCAGGAGGCAGGTGTGGACTACTACTACTCCATATAAGACTTTACAGAACTACAGAGGCTACACAGCAAGATGCAAACTACTAGTTATCTGCAAAAACAGGATGGCCAGGTCCAGTTTGCTCAGTAATACTTAAAAGAGACTGCAGAGTTCCTTAAAAAGGTCTTCTGAACAGATGAGACCAAGATTAACTTGTATCAAAGTGCGGAGGTGAAAATTTAATTCACAAGAACCAAAGCATCCGCCCTCATCTATGAAACATGGTGGTGGGGGAGTTATAGTTTGGGCATGTACTGTACAGTATGGTTGCCGTAGGTGCTGGCTGACTTGCCTTCATTGATAATGTAACTGCTGACAGCAGCTGCAGAATTCATTCTAAATTGTACAGAAGCATCTTACCCACTCAAGTTCAATCAAAGTGCTGATGGTGCTTTATTCCACAGCAAGGCAATGATCCCAAACATGCACCAGTACTCTCTTTCTTCTGAATGATGTTCCAAAGAGATTTAGGTTTAGGTAAGTATATTGTTTGGCCTATGTGTCTGACAGTTGTTTTCCTTAATTCTCAGCCTCATAATGGATTCCTTCACTTTCATTGGCACAACTCTGGTCCTCATGTTGACAAACACCAATAACAGACTCTGAAGGCAATCAAAAGAATCAAGGCTAGATACTGAAAGCTTTCTTACGCCTACATTAAGGAAATGATTGAATACACCTGAGTAATCAGAATTAGCAAAGATGCTGTCCAATTACTTTTGGTTCCCTAAAATGGGGGAACTACACATAAAAAAGTCTGTAAATACTACATGGATCACACAATATGGACGATCAGTACATACCCTCACATTTGGATAGTCTGCACTCTAACCTCATATTCATTGTTTCATTTCAAATCCAATGTGCTCAGGAGTACAGAGCTCAAACAACAAAGAATGTGTCCAAAGACTGCACTGTATGTGTGTGTTTGGGGGGGGGGGGGGGGGGGCACAACTCCACTGTCTTAAAATCACGCATCATGAACTTACTTGAATTATTATGGTCATAATTTTTCATTCACTTGGGTGAAATGATATAAAAAATTATGAAGAAAGCAAGTGGGAGCAAACAGACCTTCAGAGATAATGATGCCATATAGCTAGGCTGGACATTTCAGTTTGAGAATTATTTACTCCCACCATGCCAGGGGACAATTAAGATTAATTATCCCCAAATTCCATCAACCTGCGTAGCGGATTTCGCGGGGAGGGTGATGGTGGGGTTATACTCAGAAGGTAACGGAAAATTCCAGAAGGGCGGATCAGGACCGACCGGACTGTCAGGTGAGCTCGACTGATGGTGCTGTCACCCGGCCATTGCAAATGAACACCCTGTTCTCTGCTCTGTTGGGGTGCTATCAGTCCAGGATCAATCTCATGGTTGTGCACACCCCCTGTCTTGTAATCTTTTAGATATGCTTCCTTAGCATAGGACCCTGGGGCTTTTCTACTCAGTCATGTACAAGTGTGATGCCTATCATCATAATTATATAGTTCTAACCCAGTTCCATTCTGTTCTCGTCCCCTTTTCTCCATAGACCACTCACTCCCAACGATGTCGCTATCTGGAGGCCTAGCATCTGTATCGCCTTCTGAACTGAATATTAATATATATTTCCTTGCTTGGACTGCCTATTATAGGGGAGACCGGGGGATGTTTGCAACAATGGGTTAGTTGTAACACCATCAATTTGACCAGTTGTGGTAGGGATGAGTGGTGGTAATGTTATCAATTTCGTCCAGACTCATATTCCCCTTTGAGCTCACATGAGAAGCTTGATGACGCTTTATTAAATATTGGGTGTCTTAAGCCAAATGTACAAATGTAATAATTTTCATCTCATCATCTGTTTATTAGTCACAATATTGTAGGTAAAATGGTTTAACTTCTGTGGCAGTAATACGCAGTTTCTCTAGTCAAATGTGATGCTTCAAATGCATGCCAGCTTCAAACTCACATGCCAAAATAGCTGGCTATGTACTCTAATGGCTGGGTTGGGGATGGTTGTGACACCCAATTCTGATTGAAACTCATTGCTTCTGGCATTTATTTATTTTTCAATATGCCTAGGTTATGGAAGAGAAAAACACAGCAGATACACTGAAGCACACTCTTGTATGTACATGGGTAGTCAGCAAACATATTCACTCACACGCGTATGTGTGCACACACAGACACACACACACACACATACTGTTACAGTATATTATTTTGGAAAAATATTTTTAGAAATAAAGCCGTTCTACATTTAAAAACTAAAAAATATAATTCAATTGGAATTATATCATTTTCAAAAGGGTGATGTTATGAAAAAGATGTGCATGCTTGTAAAATGGATTTTGTTTTCAAATGATGTTTGAAATATCACACTATTCATCCATCTATAACTATTGACACCAGTCTCCCCTGCTAATTCTGGGCTTTCTTTGCAACTACTGTTAATATTTTATGACACTTTCTGTTTTTTGGGGTGTTTTCCTAGTTCCCATTTTTCTGTGAGGTCTTTGTGGCAATGACTCTGGACGGTGTGCTATATCGAAAAATAGCATTGAGTTGCTTTGAAAGCTCGACATGTCATTTTATTCTGAATTGAAGGCATAAATCTCATATTTGGTTCTTAGCCTGTTTTTGGTGCTTGTTTGGCACAGTGGGCAATGGATGACCAAACAGATCAAAGTCCAGTAATGGCTCACATTATCATTATGAGATGCAGACAAAGAAAACTGTTGTCGTGGAAACCAGCACATAAGTAATAGTTATAGTCATCCATTACAATTATCCTTAAAATCAGAACCCTTCTTACTTTGCCATTAACAGACTTGCCTCTGATCATATCCGGAGCCATGTATTAACAAGGACTTCAAAGTATGTCTTCTTTGTCAGCGGTCACAGAAATGCATGACCTTCTGGATGACAGCAGCCTTCAACACCACACTTATATATGATGGAATATTCATCATAATTGTTGCTGTCATTTCATGAGTCTAGATTTTTACAGGGTGTATTTCTACAAAGCCATATGAAAGTTCGTATGGCTATGTGTATGCATGTGTGTCACAGTAGCGGCTGCTGGCCAGAATTTTTGGTGAAGCAAGCCCACCATCACCCCGGGTGAAAAAACTGACCACATCACACAGCCAGCTATAGGCAGCCCATTAAACAGGTTTAAATTGATCACTATGGTCCTTGTAAATGGTAAATGGTAAATATAGCGCCTTTATCCAAAGCGCTGTACAATTGATGCTTCTCATTCACCCATTCACACACACATACACACACACACCAATGGCGATTGGCTGCCACCAACCAGCACGTCAGAAGCAATTGGGGGTTAGGTGTCTTGCTCAGGGACACGCCAGAGCGGGATCTAACCGCCAACCGTCTGACTGCCGAAGCTGCATGCTATGAAACGTTCTTGAATTATTCCAAAAGCATCAACATAGCGCAGAATTACGGACAGCTGAGTTTCGCAAGAAATGTAGGTAGTAGTCCGGTGTATTTGCCATGCAAAAAAGGAGCCCCGACAACCTGCAACTGCTTTCATTAAAAAAAAAACAATTTTATATGGTCTTGGACATGCAAGAGAACAGAGACGACCTGAAATGAGCAACCAGAACGTCGTCATAGCGGGAAATAACTTCAGTCACCTCCCTATAATTCAGTTCGCCCTGTTATCCGACCCTTAACTCTCGTTATGCCCCCAAAATGCTAGTTCCTGATGACCCAAGAATGAAATCACATCAATCAACACAATTGCATGGGTTTTCCGCACCGTTTCGTTATGCTTTGCCAATTGGATAATGGCACCTTCACCACCTTACAAACCCACGTAAATAATCAAAGCCATCTTGCAAACTTTGAATACCCATCTCCTGCAGCAGCGCACTTAAATAATACACATGGTCAACAATACATGCGGATCGTGAGCAAGCTAACTAAGTTACCTGTCCACTTTTCATACCATGACGATTTGAAACTCCGACTTACCGGAGTCACTCGTTGGATCAAGTTGATTTTCGGCCGGGATCTGCCCTGGTGTTTCACTCGCAACCTTTCCTCAATGCTCATGGATGTAAAATATTCCCGCAGTATCGTATCCAGGAAGTTTTCACCTTCACTTGCACTCGCAAACGCGAATTTCTTGGCTAACCTTAATGATAGCATTTTGTTAGCCAGCTAGCTCAAGTCATTTTTTGCATTAGCCATTCACGGTTGAAATTCTTAAAGTTTTCAATAATCTGAAACACCTCAAATAAATTCTGCAGTTTTTAACCCCCCTTCCGTTGGTCTGTTTAAATTGTTCTTTTTAGACATTAATTCAGTGTCCAATTGAATAATAAAACATAATAACTTTTAACATAACACTAAAAGAAAATCTAACTGGTAATAATAAGCCTATAATAATAGCACCAAATGTAACGGAGTGAATACAGTAAACATAATATTACATTTGATTGAATGTGATGAATGAATGCTCATCTAACTCAGCTACCTTGTCAGCCAAGTGTCTTATTTAGAAAACTAGAAAAAAGAGGAAGAATAATCGAGAATCAATACAAACACGGAGGTGCAGTGGCTTTCCCTCAAGTCTACAGCAGAAATGAGATTCAATACACAACATGGATAATCAATTAATCGCTCTTTTGTATCTGTCCAGGCGTCCGTGAAGGTGATACTAGTGACTAGTTTCATGAGAACATCGTTAGCTGAAATGGCATGCAGTCTGCACATTAGACCCCAATTACCCACTGTACCATTATTGTGGTGTGATTAACATGCACTCATTTTTAAATGTACACACCAAATGTCTTTTCATCATAAACAACAAATGTAGTTTCCAGAAGTTGCTGTACACTGTCCCACAACTGTATAATACATTCAATCAAAATTATGCAAATATTTAATTATTCAACATTATTATTCACAAAAATATGGAATGTCTCATTGCTTGAAATTTTGATTTAATGAATTTCTTCAACCTTTCCAACATTTAGCATACACTTATTTTGCGAATTAATTTAAATGGAAATGACTAGGTATTGTGATGTGTGTTCGTTTTGGTTCAGGAAAGATCACAATGACAGGCATCAGAATTAAACTTCAGAAAATGCAAACAAACAATTTGTATACTTGTTAGCGCTGGGAAGAGGTCATCGAAACTTTCATTGTGCAGGTACCGCCATGTGTGTTGCCACTCTCCAAACGAGAAAAACAGTCAGAAAAACAGCCACTAAGTAAAAGAGTGATGGGACAGGAGAGGCAGTGATGCACAGTTATGTATGCAATTGTTTGGAAGAGCATGTACAAGATCTCTAACTTGACAGGATAAGTGAAAATGACATGCTGTTGAGCACATTCTGTCAAAGTATCGTACGATATTCATTTGGAGATTGTCAACAACAAATCATAGTGTGAAAGGTGCCCTTGAACCCTTAGGTGTGCTTTCAAACTACTGAGCAGATGGGATTGGAATAAATAAATTGATGTGTGACATATGAATACATGATGTCTTCAAGAAATATATAGATAAAAAAGTCAAATTAATTCAAAGACTGTAGCAGTCCTCTCTCTCTTTCTCTATCTCTATCTCTCTCTCTCACACACACACACACACACACACACACACACACACACACACACACACAGGAGAATACAGTATAAATAATACATATTCTGAAATTTAGCCAGACTCCTTTAATTTCTTCCTATAGACATATGCTGGCATGACCTTGTATTTGTCACCTGTTTGTTCTTATGCTGTGGGGGCCTCCCTGCGTTGTGTTCCAGTTTTGTTACAGTTAATAAATATAACATATAAAAACAGTAATAAATGAGGAAATACGGACTCCCCGCCCAGACCCCTTGATGCGCAAGCATGAGTGCTGGGGCAGCGTTTGAGGTATTAGCTGTCAGGATTAGGAGTTCTGAAAGGTGTCAGGACAGAGGACACAGACTCAGGGCTTTCAACGCATTACTGACATCAATCATCAATCCTCGTAATCCTATTCCTCTCACTGACATTGAAAAGAGGAAGACAGTGATGGATTGAGACCATACAAGAGATAGAAAAAACAGGAGAAAGGAAACGAGGAATGGGAAATAAAGATAAAAAGTGAAATATTTAGCAACGGGCAGGAATAGGTGGCTTTGGAGGGAAGGAAGAGAGAGCTGGAGGTATTAACAGACACATAAGGACTATTGAACAAGTGAGGAAAGCAGAGGAAAGATCGGAGGGGGAAATTAAATTTGGAGTAAAAAGTAAAAAAGCAGAGAGTGAGAGACATGAGGGGTTAAGAAATACAAAGAAGATTCTGAGTTTGAATGAGGACAAAATGCAGGGTGCATTGTGAAAGCGTCTGTGTGTTTGCATGTGTGTGTGTGTGTGTGTGTGGAGGGGGGTTAGCAAACAAAAGACTGATATTATAACAAAGAGGGGTTTAGAATTATGCGTGCCAAGACAAAAGCACTCACCTCATCAACCTTTCCTTATGCAATATCCATTAAAGAGAAAATCGATTCAAAAGTGGGGAAATAAATTTCGATTCAAACTGACAAGACTCTACAAAACAAACTTTAATAGGGTCCTCTGTGGTGGATTTTTTTTCTGCTTCATTCTGTTTGCAAAGTGTTACGCAGCATTGCTTTGAGCAGAAATGAACACACACTACAGCCAACATTGCTGAGATTTTTAAAGATTGAATATACACCGTTATTGTATAATCTTATTCTCACATTTGATAATAATAAGTGCATACCATTTTGTACAATATATATTATAAAGGAAAAGGAAATCTCAGACAACGGGAATAAAGGGAATCTATTAGGTTTTATCATGTGGGGAAAACACTTTGGAAATGTAATCGTACGCCATTCTTGCATCAAGGTAAACAGCTGCTTTAAGATGTTTGTGCTGCATAAGAACCACGCATCTTCTTTACAGAGGTTAGGCAGGTAACGTACCTCTGGGCTTCTGTCCACCTTGTTCAAAGGTTTAGAGTTTCTCTGACTTGTGGGGCTGCAGCCTCACACATATTACAGATTGCCTCTAGCTTCCCACAGGCTATGAAAATGATGCCGACTATGAAATATCTTCCACCAGGACTGCTGGGAAGCATCGTACTGCATTGCAGCCCCGCAGACTAAAGAGAGATAATGCCCACACAATGAAAACAGATCACTAATACAGAATGCAGAGACTATACTGCAACAGCGAGGGTTCTCAATTTGGATGCTGAGTTTCCAGAAGGCTGGTGGGGGTGTGTAGAGGAAAGAAGGGCAAACAAGGACAGGTTTTCTTCACATTTTCAGTTCATGAACATAGGTGTGGATACGAGGTCGAGGTGAACGCGAGCATTTTCGGCGTGTGAGCACAACAGACGTGTGCTTAGGGTGATGTAACGCAGATCTAGTGCAGAGCCAAAATGGGAACGAGCAGGTGTTTAACAGGCTGTTGTTTCCATTCCACCTAGTTCACCTTTACACCGTTTATTTCGGCTTTTCAGCGACGGTTGCAGATGTGCCCTCCTCTGCTTTTTTCTCTGCCGCCGCATCCACTTGGTTGATCAGTAGCACGTTGAGGACAGGGTCCAGGTACTCCTTTATGGTCTCTTTCACCCCTTTCTCCAGTAAGTACCCCTCAGTCTCTATTTCATTGTTCTCCTGCCCGGCCAGAGCGTCCATGGATGTCTGCAGGTACCGCAGGCTCACCAGCACTGATGCCTGCGAGCAATAGAAAATGTGGAGTTTGGGGGGTGTGGGGTTGGGGAGGTAAGGAATAAGGTGGAGTTTGGGGGGATAAGGAATAATGTGGAGTGTGTGGGGTTGGGGGGGTAAGGAATAAGGTGGAGTTTGGGGGGTGTAGAGTTTGGGGGATAAGGAATAATGTAAAATTTGCGGGGTGTGGAGTTTGGAGGGAAAGGAATAATATGAAGTTTGGGGGGTGTGGGGATGTGGGGATACGGAATAATGTGGAGTTTGGGGGGAGTGGTGGGTTAAGTGACAATGTGGTGGTGGGATGTGTGGAGTTTGGGGGGGGTAAGGAATAAGGTGGAGTTTGAGGGGTTGGGGTTTGGGGGATAAGGAGTAATGTGAAGTTTGGAGGGTGTGGAGTTGGGGGGGTAAGGAATAATGTAAAGTTTGGGAGGGGGGGTGAGGGGTGATGATTAGAAGAATTGCAGTGACAGAAAGAACAAAGAAGAGATATTACAGAAATATTCAGGAAAAGGAGCAAGGAAAACAGAGGCAGAGAGATCATTAATCAGTGGAAATTATTCCTCAGAATACCTGAAAATAATAATAATAAAAAATGAATACCTGAACAAAAAAGGTCTTCTAATTCAAATTATGGGTTACAGGGTGGGAGGGGGGGATAGACTGAACTGCAATCAGCAAACCGTCCCGAATAAAATGTCAGCCATATATGGGAACATTTGGGGTGAAGCAAAGTGCCTTGACACTCAGGTAGGCCCTCTGGAAAGTATGGCTTTATTGCAATGCCATTATCACAGACCATTTCTTTTAATGTTGAGAATATGTGTGGTGGGCAATGGAGGACAGCGAGAATTAATCCTACAACATTACTGTACTAAGTGAGGACACACTAACCTAGCCAATTAAAACCTGTGAATTGCCTATAGCCAGATGTAAATCCTGCTGATAGAGCCAGTATTTGAATCTGACAGCTGGCCGTACCTGGACCAGGAAGATGGACAGCACTCCTGCGCCGATGCTGTTCATCAGACCCATGTAGTAGTTGACCAGAGCCTCCCTACAGCCACGGATGTAGATGTTGAGCTCCTCGGTCTGGTAATCGTAGTTGTAGTGCGCGGAGTTGTTGGTGAGGTGTTCCTGGATGCAGGGCCTGGGGGAGCTGGGGTTGCAGCAGCTGAAGGGCACCCCGTCCACTAGGTAGCGCCCGTCCACATTGCTCTTGATCCGGCTGGAGACGACAGAAAGGGAGATGAAGAGGGCTGCTGGGTTACTGCGAGTGCTTTTCTCCACCAGACCAGGGCCAAATATGTCATTGTTTTGGATTTGAAATAGTTCTCCCTGCTCGACTGGTCTTGCCTGGGGCAAATGAACCAACCAAGTGAAACCAGACCAAGCCAGACGGGGGATTTTCATAGGTTCCAATACACCAGGCAAGCTCAGTAAAGCATATAAAAGCATTTGAATCTAAAACAATTACATATTTGACCCGTGTCTGGCCTCCATCGCCTTTGCCCTCGTGGGATGTGTTCACTAATATTCTCAAAGTTCCCCAGCTAACTTTGTATTTGCCCTCACTTTTGTCCCTTCGTAACCTATACTTCTCATTCTTCATTCACATTGCCTCCTGAATCATTCCCGAGTATTACTCATAACAGCCTTGTCTGTTATTTAGTGTGCAGCATTGAACTGTCTAGATGTGGCAGGAGTGATAAGAAAAAGAGCTCTGAAAAACAAACTTCAGGAGGATCTTCTTGGATGAAATTTATATAGGGTTTAGTTTCTCACAAAAACTAAGTATACAAAGAGTTGCCGTCTAATCTGGGCACACACCTGCAAAGACTTGAAGCAGCAGGAGGTTGTGGGGCACTCTGGTTTTCATAACACTTCAGAGTTAAACTACCCTACTTACTAAAGTCTGTGCTTGGATAGGATTTTAAAGCACCTATTACTATGGGTGCTAATCAGCCGCTAAATGTAATGGGATTTCTGATGTTATTGAGCCAGTCTAAAGTTGAAAGAGGATAGTGGAGGCACGGTATCCATCTAAATTTACTACAGGATTAGGTTAGCTTCTTAATTATATTTGGAACGGGCCAAATTACAATACAAATAAAACCAATTTATTGGAGGATTAAGCCTGTTTACAGCAGGATTCTCAATAGCCCTGTGGGAGAGGTCTGTGATTCTTCTTCTCAGTCCCTCCACCCCCCAGCCCAGGCCAGCACTCACTCCTTAACATCCTTCGTGCTGAAGTCCAGGTAGCGGTTGCTGATCCACTGCACCTCAAACCAGTCCTTGAAGTCGGTGTTGCCGCAGCAGCGGAACTCCATCTGCAGCCTGTCGATGGTCTGCTTCTGGAAGCAGCGGCCCGGCGTGTCCGTGTCCTTGTAGAAGCGGATGCCGTTCTTCAGCCCGATCTTCAGCGAGTACTCCAGGTTGCCCTTCATGGCGTAGCTCATGATGACCGACACCAGCATGAGGGAGGCGATGAAGATGGAGAAGCCGAAGAAGGGCTTCAGGAAGGTCTTCCAGCGCGGGAAGCGCCCGGGCTCCAGGGCGTCCAGGCAGATCCGCCCGGTGAAGAAGTTGATCCCCATGCAGGCCAGGCCCACCATCATCAGCGTATTGGGCACGGCGTGGATCTCTGTGTTGTCCATCACCTGTAGACGGCACCACCACCATCAGTTACCTTTTTATGCCAGTTAGACAAGTAACCTGGTAGGTCCCTCTCCACCTTAGCTGACGTGTGGTAAGTATTGTGGTGGAAAATGGCTGCCGTTGCATCACCCAGGTGGGTGCTACACATTGGTTTAGGGCAAGTTTCCCTCTCATAGAGTCGCCGGCTCGTGAGAAAAGCGCTAGATTCCTAAAAGCGCTATATAAGTGCAAGGAATTATTATTATTTTTGATATGGTAAAACTATTTCTGCCATGTTCTGGTATCTGTCCACTTTAGACAGAGAGAACAGACAACTATATCTGTAATCCTCCAAAGTGTGTTCACAATCATAATTTATGATGTAACTGGAACTTTCCAGAGGCAGACCAGACCAGATTCACAAAGAAATGCAGTCCATCACAGGCAGGACTGCAGACAGCAAACCCCATGAAATGCTTGAGCAATACTGTCAATATTTTACAGCATAATGACATTGTTTGGCTTAATACAATAAGATAACTGAGGAACACTCAGGTGTAGGTACAAGCTGAGTCACAGTGTGTTGTATTCGTTAAACTTTTGAGTGCCACAATTGTTTGCAACAGCAGTTACAAATTTATTTGCAATTCAAAATTTCACCCTCTTTCCTTCTCAAGACTTATTTTGGCTAATTTTAGTTTTAATTCCCCCACCTTCTGTGATTTTATTTGTGTGTTGTGTGACAAACATCATGGCTGTTTGCATCACATGCTAATCCCAAAGAATTGTATCCTACTTTGCCTAAGCACGTCTTGTTATATCCCTAGAGAGGGCTGAGGGGGGACCCCTATTATGTGGGGTACAAGTGTGCCATACTGCTGTGCAGTTATTTCCATGCCTCATAGATACATGCCTGCTTTGGAAGTATTTTATTCCAAATCCTGTCATTGAATATCACAGCTAGATCTGTTACACAATTACTGAGTTATTTATATCCCCATAATCTCCCTTGAACGTTCATACTTCTGCTCACCCCTCTTAAAGTTTAATAATGCTCTTGTATGCCAATTCCGAACAAAATCTGGTCATGTATCTGAGCAAATCTGCTGAAAATGGTTGTATGACTGTCATTATGGGGTCCTCTCGCTGAAACACTTCAAATAAATTAAATAGTTTGCAAATATTTATGCCACTCATATACAAATATTACCTGTCCTGACCTATGCACTGTAATCTGAATAAATGGCTAAATATTGAAAGAATCCAGACACGCATTATGAAATACCAGCTGGATGATTATTGCTAGTGGCATAAATAACCCATTCTGGAATTCAAATGGTGGTAGATCAGTTGTTTTACATTAACCTTTAAGCAGAAAATGTAATAATCTGTTTTTAGAAAGACCATCTTTCAGGTTGTAAAATTCAAATAAGCATAGCAAGTTATAGCATGCCAAATATTAAAAAATATATATATCCCTAAAGCTCTCTCTCTATATTTCTCTCTCTGTTTCTCTCTCTAAAAAAATTAATTAATTAAAATATCTGTCTGTATTAAATCAAGCCTGACATCTACTAGCTTTGCTTGTCTTGACCTCATACAGGGCTTGACCAGCACCATTCCTCACGGTACTCAAGGTAATATAATTACATTTTGAAGTGTTATAGATGCAATTATCATTTAAGCAGACCCATTAAAATTATTACCAGACTAGAGAAGGACATCAGGTGCGGGCCACGTTGGTGTTTTTAATGGCGAGTCAGTAGAGGACACTCGGTACTGTACCTCACTCCTCCGGCGCAGCTCCGTCTTGAGGAAGCACCCCAGGGTGAAGGTGAAGGAGGCTCCGATGGTGGCCAGCCAGGAAAGCAGCCAGAGGCCCTGTGCCAGCTGCACCCTCTTCTCAAAGGGGAACTTCATCTTCAGCAGCACCATGATGGCGGACGGGTGGCCAGAGAGCCAGGAAGCTGGCAGGAGGGGAACAGATAGAGGGATCGATGGAGGTGTGGAACGTCTTGCAGAAGAGGGCTAGAGGACGCGACGGGTGCGTTGGCAGCCGATGCAGGGGAGGGATAAAGACGAAATCTGGTTCAACGGAATTAGGACAGCTGGAGTCAGGTATGCATGAGCGTGTACGTATATGAAGATTTGTGGCGCTAAGCTGTCAACAGGTCCCTCAAGAGGGTGCATGTGGAAAGAGGGAATAAACTAGAAATGATAATGAATTTATGAAAGGAATGGAATTTGGTGGAATTTGGTCTGTAGGATAAATCAATATCCTGCGCTGCAATGTGAAACATTCTGCCAAAAATGTAAACGCAAACTTGTTTTTTTGTATTGTAGTTCGTCAAATCATTAGTTTACCCTCCTCCTTACTTTAATTCCTCGATGTCAAATCGATCCCCAAAATCTATGACGAGCTGGTCTGTGGCAGGATTGATCCCCTCACTGCTGCATGCTGTGTCCCTGCGTATGTACCCCCATGCTTGAGAGAGACACACTGGATTTGCCCAGGGCATGGAGTTGGTGCTCTCTTAGCTCTAATCCTCTTCCTCTATCCCATTAAATTGCCCTCTCCACAGAGAATCCACAGAAGTGTCTGCTCAGCAAAATACGGTCATTAAGGGATTTGGCTGGAACAGCAGATTGAATATGATGGTGAGAGTGAGAGTGAAAGTGACAGAGAGGGAAGAGCCATTGCTGGAGATTTTGTTGCATTTTGTTTAAAGTCCATAAATACAGCCCCATTATAAGTTCATCGAGTACAAGTGTTGGGGAGAGACATAACGCTGCCAGCCACTTACTGTTTGGTTTTCACAGAAAAACAAATGCAGGAGAGAAAAGGACAACGTCTATACAAACAGATAATTTGCATTCAAACATTTACTGTCTGGACAGTTAATCAAAAGAAAACAGATAATTAGCATTCCAACATTTACTGTCTGGATAGTTAAGTTATTTTAGCACTATTTTTCAATTACAATTCATTTATTACAAACTTTTCTGTAAAGCATTACTTGATGGTCCTGCGGATCAATCTGCCAGAAACAAAATTAAATAAACAAACAAAAAAAACATCACGACTGCACACTGGAACACTTGACAAAACCGGTTTATTTATTATTTGACATATGGGACGTTAACAACTATACAGAGTAATTTCTAAATGATCAACCCTGTTATGAATTTACATTAATTCTATACATTCTATATGTTCTTAACATATTTAGACACAGATAGCGTACATCTATGTGCAGAGCCTGGAGGTGTAACAAAGAAAGCCTTTTAATCCAGATTTTACTTGACAACTAGGTCTAGGTGATTAGTCATCAAGAGCAGCCGGCATTATGAGAAGAAGTCCTATAGCAATACACTGTTCCTCTAACTACAGACCTACTGAACACATTGTGTAGAACAGTGGTCCAACCCTGGTCCTGCAGACCTTTTTCTACACCAGTTGTTGCCAACCCTGGTCCTGGAGAGCTACTGGGTCTGTTGGTTTTTGTTTTCACCTTAAAATCAGCACAATGCTGAGACCCAGGTAACCAGGTGAGGTGAGTTAACTGTGCAATCAACTGCTCTAATTGATTCATTAAGTGCAGAGAAAAGTAGCAGCCTGTGTCGCTCTCCTGGACCAGGGTTGGAAACCACTGGTGTAGAAGAATGTGTGCATGAGAGGGACATCTAGAAGGCATGAAAGACTGCTTATCTTCAATGGCAGTGCCTGTGTAATACTAGCTGTTTGTCTTATTTCTCAGATAGACTTTCTCCAGCTAGTAACACTGAAGAATAGCAAACAACAACCTAACAAAGATCTTTGTTTCTTTATTATACTTGCAGCAACAAAGAAAAAAACCTGCATGCTATTCAGGAAAAGGACATATTCTGATGAGGCAAATGTATAATATGTTTTTGGTATAATGACTAGAAACCACACAACCCTGATCTGTCCCATCTGATTAAAGCATAAGAATGGCTATAAATGTATTATTTTATTATAAATGCTCCCATTACTTGCTAAATTACTGACTCAACAAAGCCAAGGAAATATAACATCAATCTATTCGCTTATAGGGTGCTCTATAACCTGCCTAGCTAGCAGTTTAGCATTAAAGGTACACTATTATTTAAACGCTGCGAGACCATAACTCATGCCTGTCTAATACAGTTATAAGTAAGCAGAAGAAAAACACAAAATGTAACAATTCGGTAAAATGGAAAAGGGATAAACCATCCTGACCATCCTGTCACCACCAGGGCTGGGATTCTCCTGGTAAGATTCAGACTCACCACTGAACTGCATCAGAAGCTCTACTACAGTCACCCACTATGTACAAAACCTGAGAAAATAGTGCCTCTGGCTCTAACCGTTTATTACTGTAATTATGACCAGTAAAATAAATGGCTACAAATTCACTGCACTTTATATACAGTGCAGAATTATAGTACTAATTATTATATTACAGTATTTATTTTGCATTGTTTACTCCTATAATATTAAAGCATTTAAGAAATCAAGGGAAGATACATTTTATACACTCTGCGACCACTTTATTCGGTAGACCTGTACACCAGCTCCTTCATGCAAATCAGCCAATCATGTGGCAGTAAGAGGTTCAATTGTTGTTCAGACCAAACATCAGAATGGGAAAGACCTAAGTGACTTTGACCGTGGAATTATTGTTGGTGCCAGACAGGGTGCTTTTCATGTACAGCAGTCTTTTGAGTTTACAGAGAATGCTGCGAAAAACAAAAGTCCAGTGAGAGGCAGTTCTGTTGGCAAAAATGCTTTGTTAATGTGAGAGGTCAGAGGAGAATTGCCAGACTGGTTCAAGCTGCCAGAAAGGTGCATCAGAAGAGTGGTATGTGTGGTATGCAGAAGAGCATCTTTGAACACACATTCAACCTTGAAGTAGCCAAAGTCCAAAAAAAGTTTAGTAAATGCCTAATAAAGTGGTCACTGAATGTGCATATTCTGTATACACACATAAAGTATAGATACAGTACATATACTCTATGTTGTAATGATTCTCTCTACCTTTTATCTAGCCTTCACATTACAAACTATCAGTAAGAGGTATTCAAAGAAGTGTTAATGGCTGTATCTACCAGCTAAGACCTGCCCAGGTTTGGTGTTTTCTGATTAAGCACTACTTTTCTCTCCCTGGTCCTGTGAGGTTTCCATGCATGATGGAGTTTCCATGGGGCCCACACCTGGTACAAGTCAACACAAAGCCACTGCAGTGGTCTAATTTTAAGTTGTCTTTAGAGACCATCGTATTGTTCGCACTTACTGTAGCACAGAAGCATTTCTTACGCTCTTTAGAAAGAAATTAGCCTTGAACACTCATACTTCCTGATTAATTCATAGGAAACGTTATGCAGCTGCAAATCAGAGCAGAACAAGTTTACCAAAAGATCTGTCTAATTTAGACCAATTATAATTTGTTTTAAAACACCAAGGTCAAAATATATGAGAAAGTGTAGCCTATCTTTCTGAATGAATTTAAGAAATTAATTAGAATGTTCTCATATTCTCATATTTCACATTCTCATAGTCTCATAACATTTTTTGGATTAAAAATGAATAAAAAAGAAATACAAATCTGCATGAATACTGAAGCATGCCCATTATTTCTTTGAAGCTTGATTTTTTTTTCCTTAAAACGTGACCCCTGAAAAATTAATCTTGAATGTGGGCATGGCAAGGAATATTATAATATTGCCAAATAACTCAAAGCTAGATGGTGCTTTTGATTTTGTTTCAATTGAGTGATTTTAATCATAGTACACTTAATTTATGAAATTACTGCAGCAAGTGAATAACAGTCCAAATCTTGATTATTTGTCAGTTTTTACACTTTTAAGTCTTTGAATAATCTTTGCCCTTAAGTTGTCTGTATTTGGTCAGTTTGATATATGAGAACCAATTAAAACCTATAAAACATGCACTAATGAACACAAAATAATACTCTATAGGTTAGACCAAACCATTAAATGAATCTCTTGTGCTCTTAATAGGGACAAAATGGCCCTGAGGGGAAAAGCCCCTACCTGCCATTTGCTTTACAACTGTGTTCTTTCCCCATTGAGCACCTTCTCTGACACCTCACCAGTCCAGCCTTGGGTCTCCACCTCTATGGGCTGCAGCTGGCAGACCAAGTGACTCACCATCCTGGGAGCTGCCTGGTAGCTAAAGAGGCTTGCTCCAGGCTCAAAATGGCCGCCAACACTGCCAGTACATCCACCTCTTACTTGGTTGTTTCTCTTCCTCCAATTGCAAAGCATGTCATCCCCATCAGAATCTTCCGTGGTGTCCCCCTCTGGATGGTGGAGGTTCGCCAGGACCTCTGTGCGAGGCCTGAGTACGGCCGGGCCGGGCTGTTGCGGTTTCACTCTGGTGGTGCGTATCTCCTCCAGGCTATCTGATAGGACTCGGATGGGAGAGTGTGGGTTGTGCATAGCTGTGACCCCGTAGCCTTGCCCGGCGGGACAGTTGGCTGTGCTCCTGAAACGGGCGAGGCTAACGTCAGCAGTGGGGACTGGCAAGGTTTCAGGGTGCATGGTGAACTGGAGGTGGGGTATCTGCAAGGAGTGAGGAGGGGGTCCTCTGGCCCCTTTGTCTCTCTCAGACTCGCTTCCTGCGTCCACTTCACCCTTTCGTTCACGCCTTGGCCCTTCACACCTGCCCTGCTCCTGTTTCCAGGGTAGAAAAGCTGTGACACTCCACTGGCTTCCTCCTGGCCCCTTTGGCACACCTTGCTGTATCCCTCCTCTAGCTACCGACCAATCAGACTCCTCCTCCTCCAGTACTGGTCCCAGTGATTGGTTGTCCCCTGTTCCAGGAATCTGGCTATCATGGTCATTGTCCATGAATTGGGTAGGAGGAGGGGCGACTGGGAGCAGGAACTGATTGGAAGCTTCTTCTGCCTCCAAGCCTTTCCCCTGTGCTTCCTGGAACAGGGAGGGAACCTAAGGCAGTTAAAACAAAATAAAAAGCCAAGAAACATCAGAATTAATCACAAAATTGCATTAAGAATGCTTTTGTTTTCTTGCTCAAAATTGTATGGAATGGAGATTAAAATGTATCTGGCAAAACAATGACAAGGAATGTAACAGTCCAATCACAATATGTCCATTTAAATCATCCAAAGCATTTATAATATTAATGGCGCAGATTTAAAAGCAGTCATATATTCAACCAGAAATGGATCATTTAACATATTCTTGTATTCAGATAAGGTGGGCAAATACAGTTTTATTTTGTGGTTAATGTATTCTGTGACTATGCGGCAAAATGATTGAAAGCTCTCCTTTCTCATAGCTTTTAGCTCTGTTTACTAAACAACACACAGACTGTAATCTAAGATTACGGCTCGGTGAGAATCTCATCAGGAGAGAACTAAACATAACATATTTCTGCAGATTTATGCATAATGAGACAGCCAAGGTGCTCATTTCATTCTGACGCAGTCGTTCTTGTCTGTCCTTGACATTTGCATTTATACTATGTGTAGATTTGCTCATTTCTTCAGCTACGGTGCATATTTTCAGGGGGCATTCTCACGTTAATGATCTCCAGGGATTGGATGGTCTGTGCAGTGGCCAGCTGCTCAGTCAGCTCCAATACACGCTCGCTCAGGCACTCACTCTCCCCGCCCATACTCTGTGACTGTAATGGCAACAATAAAGGCAAACAATAAACATGAAAAGAACTCATTACAGTTATTGGCTGTCTCTTCGCAATTGGACAGGGTGTTGTGTGCATGAGGAGAAAACTGTCCAATATGGTCTATACACATTCAGTTAAATGATCTAGTTATAGCAAAATGATAATAGCCAGCTAGAAATGAACATTGTCAAAATGTGCCATGACTTGTAACAGGATTGTAGGGTGTAATGGGTGAAGTGGAAAGTGTCAGGGCTGCAGTAGTCGCTGGCATTAATTGGCCCCTGTCACTTGTCATTTGTTTCATTGTAGGGGACTTCTGTTTAGCTGTCATTGGCAAATGTAAAGTACACATGTATTATCTGGGAACAGAAAGTATCTTTTAGGAGTAGAAAAGTGACTATTGTTCTAAATATGTCATTGGTAATACTGGCTGTGAGCATTTCATAGAAAGGTGCAACTATGCGTACTGCGGATAAAAGAAACAGAGGAAATCATTCCAGACCAGTACTCTCATGGAAGAGTGATTCTCAGCTCAAAATAAAAAACCCACCACTGACTGTAGTTTCTGCTCCAGCAGCTGATTTGTCTGCTGAGTGCTGGAGTAGTTGTCCTGGAGCCTGAGTAAGAAAGAGAGGGTTAGAAGCAGACACAAAGAAAGCATGTAAAAGAGGATTGGTGAAAGTATCTGCTCAAAATGAATAGGATCTATACGTATATATTAGATTTCAGCTGTTTTCACTTGGGAAGGCCAGGTTCTCTTGTCACTAGCAAATCACCCCACCCCAATGTCATTCATGCCACCATTAGTTCAAGAGTGTTGACCTCTTGAACCTGTCCTTCAGGTTCTCCAGCTCCTGCTGGGTCCTCTGCAGATCCACTTCTAACTGCTGGTGGTTGGTTTTGAATTCCACCTGCATGCACTCCATGCGCATGGTTGTCTGCAACAGGCTGTGGTGCAGTTCCTCATTCCGTTTCTGCAGGATCCTGGATAAAGGGTAGAGAAAAGGAGAAAGAGTGAGAGAGTGAGTGAGTGAGAGAGAGAGCGAGAGAGAGAGAGAGAGAGAGACTGAAGCACACGAGAGAGGGAGTTAGTAGTCGCAGGGAAAATGTTAGGGGGCCACATGAGACAAATTAACTTTTCATTATTGTATGGTGGGGGGAAATAAAGCATCTTGTGGAATAATTGGACAAGATAGGATAGCAAGATAGGAAAATGACACTCACTGTATTCTGTTGACCTCAGACATTACATTCTGAGAAGAGAGGACAATGAGAGTGAGAGATTGATCTTTTAGTTGTACAGAAATAGCTTTTAGGAAATCGCCATCGATTCCCTGGTTTCCAGCCTGAAAAGTATAGACTATCAATACAGAGCAAAGTTAAATTTGAGGTACATGTGTCAACACAGAGATAGAATGCTTATATTCACAGTGTACATATTTCATTACAAACTGAGTGTCACTGGGTGTCACTGCATTAATGAGGCATGATTAATAATATGTATTTTACATTCTAGAGCACTAATATAGTGGTATGTATCAATATCTACACATTCATCCATATATACATGAATAAGTCAGATACTGAATTTTTTTTTTTAACACACTTGTTAAAAAGAATTAAGAGAAAAGGCTGCAAATAATAAAGAACAGATATTCACATATGAGAAAACAATCTACTTTTATTTCAATCTCATATTTCAGTGGTTTTTATGCAGTAATATTTTTTTTTCTGAAAACAATAGGTGTCAAAATGATTGGCACCCCTAACAATTTTTGTAAATAAAATCAAACAAAGGCCATACATTTAGTTAATCTCAGTCTAAAGGAACTATATTGTGATATTCCATCACTTCCTGTTTCACTAGAGTATAAAAATGAGGTAGCAAGCATGCAAAAAGCCAAATAACTGTCAATTCATAAGAGGCAGATGGTAATTGACATTCACAAGTCTTGTAAAAAAATACATGCATTTTTAAACAAAGCACTTAGTACTCTAAAACATATGTGGAATGGTTGCAAATTCACCAGGAAAAGTGTGCAAGTGCACAGATCCCCATGGATGGTAAAGACGTTGATGGTCTTTATGGTTGAGGTCATAAAGAAACCAGGCATTATGGTTTAAGAATTGCAGGTTACATCTTGGGTTCACAAAGTCTCAAAACAAACTATAAAATGCCACCTCCATACCATTAAACTCTTCGGTGGCACGAAGAAAGCCCTTACTGAGCACAATAAACAAAACCAAGCATCTGGAGCTTGCCAAACGTCACAGAATTGTGACTGGAAGAGAGAGTTATTGTCAGATGAGAGCATCTTTTGACCATACACAACATGTTTGGCAGCAAAAGAGGAATGCATACAAGGAGAAGCACCTCATACGTACATACTGTGAAATATGAAGGTGGGTCATTGATGTTTTGGGGATGTTCCAGGGGCACTATTTAAGATCAATGGAATAATGAATTCAACAAAGTACAATTACATTTTGGCAGAAAATCTGGTTGTTTCTGCAAGGAAACTGAGATCTGTTTATAGATGGATTTTCCAGCAGATGGCCATCTCAGTCTCCATACTTAAATCCAGCTAATAACCTGTGGTCTGAACTGACCAGGAGTGCATGGTTTAATAAAAAAATAGTTTTTTATTTGAAAAATGTAAGACTTTGGTTGATTACATTTAATCATTAATAAAGCCCACTACTTTACACCTGGTGGAAAATAAAGTTAATGGTATTTTTCCAGTATTTTTGTGTATATTTAGGTACCAATAAATCTGGACCTGACTGTAAAACTATCCCTTAAATTAAATCAGTCTTTACTTTAGTTAAAACTTATGAGCAGCAAAATGCCCCTTCCCCAAAAACTCACCTCATACTGTACCTCTGTGACACTATGACCTGTCTGTTTTGGTTCTGGGCTGACTATGTTCCGCGGTGAATCCAACCTACTGGAATGCGACTCTCCTTCTGGAGTAACTGGAGTTCCTGGAGAGGCATCCCTGTGGCTGGGTGAGTGGTGAGCTTGCTTGGAGTGGTGGGGTTGGTGGGGTTGGCTGTGTGGAGCATTGTACTGGTGGTGCCAATGGGAGTGGTGGGATTGATGTCTCGGTAGGCTTGGGCTAAGCTCCGGGCTGGTGTCGGTGCCATCTGTCAGAAGGCTGTTGGACCCTCCATTGTGTTTGCCTTGCCCTTGTTCCAGGGAGGGACGATTTTCGGGGCTGGTATTGGCATCTGTATGACTACCTGAGGTGTGGCAATGGAGCTGAGGGCCTCCCCTGGTGGTGCAGTGGTGGTGTTGGCTGGCGCGGGAATACTCACTGCAGTGGGAGTGAGTACTAGAGGCCATAGAGTCAGGGCTGCCAGGCCTGTCGCTCTGCTGGCTCTGCTTCCCTTCCTCTAGTCTATACCCTTGACCCCTGCGTCCTTCCCTGGCTGATTTTGGAGAAGACAACCCCACATTGGCAGGCCTCTGGGCATTGGTGACCCCTAAAGAGCTTAGTCTGGAGGGGCTGAGGACCTGCCTGGTAATCTCATTCAGGAATGCCGAAAACTGTAGCTTTTCCTTTACTAAATTCTGCCTGGCTTCCTCCTTCCTCAGTTCTAGGTCCTTCTCATTGTTGAGTCCCCCCGAGGTCCTCTCACCTCGGCTAGAAAGTACCTCCATGGATTTGGCCTTGCGTATGTTTGCTGCTTTCCCCAGTCCGCTACCTAGACTCTGTTTATTTTTCAAGATACTCTTGGTAGGGAGATGGATGGATGACACAGCTTTCTTCCTGGACTGAATGATTTCAGGGTTATCTCTGGAGGCAAGACTCCGCTCAAGACTGGCAGACTTGTAGAGATGGCAGTCTTCTGACAGCAACGGTCTAGTGCCATCTTCATCATCCTCTTCCCCAAATGCCCTCCCGCCCTTTGAGATGTCTATACAGGACTGCGAGTGCTTGCGTCTCCTGTCCACCAGGAAGGCTTCATTCTTGATGTTGGCCTCAGAGGACCAGGAGGAAGATGAGGAGGAAGAGGAGAGAGAGGAGCAGATGGAAGAGGAGGTGTGAGGCGGGGTGCAGGTACGGGAGGTCACATCAGCGCTGCGGCGACCCTTGTGATGATGATGATGATGATGATGTTCATAGGGTGGATGATGGGGGGGCTCATGGTGATGGTGGTGAACATCCTGACCAGCTCGCGAGCCGCTGTTCCCCAACATGGCATATGTGGAATTGTAAATGGACGCAGGTCAAATTAAAATGCATTGGAAATTATCAATAAACTTTGAGAAGTAAATCATACAACCATTTTATTTGTGGGAGAATAAGTAGAAAAGAGAAGTAACTATTTACCAACAGGAATTCGTTTTTTTTTACACAAATGAACTAATCCACGATGGAGTATCATTTTGATCTACACTCATGAAACACTGATTCTATTGCTATTACAATGTTCTGAAGACAGTTAGCCTTGCATGAAGTATGAAAAAAGCTTTTCAAACATAAAACAAAATTGACTATTTGAGACTTGACCAGAATATTGCTATAATGCAATGTATGACAATGATACAGGTACTGAATGTATTAAATATTTGTTGGAAAGAGGAATGTCCATTGCATATACTACTAATGTAGTACTGCTTACTACATAGTATACTATACACTATCTCAACAAGCCTCCAGACTCACCCACAGCTCTCCTGATCTTCAGCCCACCGTGGCTCCTGGTGCTGGTGTTGGGAGCGATGGGGATGACGGTGATGGGAATGACGACGGTGAGGGCGATGTTGATGGCCTGTCCCAGCATGCTCTCCCTTGTCATACACACCACCTCTCATCTCCTGGTGTGGCTCCACTGGGGAGAAGAACTTCTCCATCACCTCCAGCTTTCCGAGAAGGATTCGGTCTGCTTGCTGCTCCCAGAGCCTTCTTTGAGAGAGCAGGGAAGGACTGTCTGGGCTCAAGTGTTTCCCTCTGTTGTTGGGCTCTGCTATGGGCTTCGCTCCCCAGCCAGCGCTGTTGTCTCTATGTGGGTTTCCCTTGTGGTTCTGAGGTCTGCTGTCTGTGAACTCTCTGCCCACTGCTGATGTCATGGTCCACAGGGGGTGGGTGCGCGGAACTGCAATGGGGACCAGCAAACAGCAACAAACGTCACAGGTTTGATTGCAATTGCGGATCTTCCCTGTCAATATCTTCATACCCGTACAGAGAAAATTGGTTCTTCTAACAAATGGTGGAATATCAGTGGGGTTTCTTCATCACAAAAACCATTGAAAAGTTGTTTTCATTAAAAAAAGTTGTCATTAACTACCATCAAACTCAATACTCAGGAATCTAATTTCAAGTTAATGACTAATTATGGACTCATAGTAATCCGCACATTGCTGTTAATAAGGGAATTACTTCTGTCATTCATTACACAAATTTTCAGTTCTGCCCCTTGAATGAAGCCCAAGAGAGACTAAGATTATGTGTTCTGATGTTTTATGAGGGCGGAACTGTTCAAAGGATATTATTGGATCTTATTTCATGACATAATGCAATTTGATGCTGCAATTGAAATTACAATATACTTATTGTATCATAGTTAAAAAATAATGTCTCACTTCTAACTATATAATATATATTCATAGTTATATTCTCGTCCCTCAGAAATATCATTAAAAAAAACAAGAAAAATCCATATAATTTCAGCATAAGAGTGAGTGTCAAATTTTTACTTTGGAAATGGTCTTTTTTATATCGACTTACCTCAATCATGGTGCTGTATCCTTGATTCAGTATTTAGTATTCTTGAAAATTGCAGCTTATCAAACTAATAGGTTAGATTAGGTTACAGTATGTACACTTGGATGACTCAATATTTATTTTCCATCCAGTGTGTTCCAGTTCTGTCTGTCTGGAGCACTTATAGCAAATATTGGACTGCAAAAATCATGTACTTTTTCTTTTCTACCTCTACCAGTTCTCCCTATCCTCATTCTGATGTGGCTAAATTTCAAACGGCGTAAGAGCATGAACATGAGTGGCAAGCATCAATAATGCCAGTCCAATTGCCCGCAGGAAAACTATTGAAACAAGTCATTCTATGTGATAGAAATATTGAATCTGGTTGCACATGTTTTTGCATAATTAGTGCGATGAAGTCTGGGATTCCAACAACCACCTTGAAAACAAGTTCAGAGGTTTCAATTCAGGGTGAAATCTGAAAAAAATGTGTTAAAAGCCTCAGGTCTTTTCTTCTGCGATAACACAAAACATGATGTGTTTTTTTTTCCACAAATAAATATCTCAGTAAACTGAAGTCTCTTTCAAGAATATGGGGGAAATGCTATATATAATTAACAGCAGGCATTTTTGTAAATTTTTCTATGTGTTTGTGTTTGTTGTTATTTTTATTTATTAGCCAAATTAGCTCCCAGATATTTTCTCCAAAGACTTTTTCATATGAAATATGTTACTTCATCAAATTGTATCCTTGCTTTTGCACATAACAGAGCTGCATCTCCTTTGAGATATATTCCATGCTATGCCACTGAGTTGCTTCAAAGGAAATCTCTCATTAAGAATACTGAAAGCCACTTTTTCTAATTTAGGCCATATCCTCATCAGGGATTTCCTGGACATATTTCCTAATTGTTTCCTATGCTGCAGGGATTAACTATTCATCAATGTCTCGCTCCAAACTTTCCCTGCACATATTGACCTGCCCGCCCCTATTATGTCAATGTGGCAGTCATGATTATTCAAACTGGTGATGGACTCATTGAGAATCACATTGATTTCCAATGGAGTAATACCATGTACAGTCAAACTTACTGCGAATGACCACTCGCATACATATACAGCTACACACATATGACAGAATTTTCAAAACAATTCCCGGAAATACAACGTTAAAAGCAAACAGTTGTATTTCGGGGTGCGAGGGATAATGAAAGAACCACAACAGATAAAAATGCATGAGTTTTCCAGTGACCTATTCCAAAACTGGTCTTTCGGGTTGGAAACACAACGCCTAATCTATCAACAGCTGTAATTGTCCTGTTGCTCCCGGTCCCCACTCGCCAAATCAATTACCTGCTATGTAAGAGAGCTGCCGTCAGTGCCAATCGATGCTAGCTCCGCACTGATGCAACCTCCAGCAAAGAGAATGGAAGGTTAACATGCTCCTCCCCCAAGTGCTGCCCTTGCATTCAGGGAAAGTGATTGCCTTATATAAAAGCAAAAAAAAAAAAAAAAAAAAAAGTTTTATAACCATTTCCAGTCCGAAATAAGCACCATCCCACGATATTTGGCTCAAGGGTTTGTGTACTCAATCAGAGGAACCGGTCATATATTGGATAAAATATAAAAAGAAAACTTAAACCAGACTTGCAGAGTTATTATGAGAGATGAAATATAGAAACATACAATACTGTGCAAAAGGCACCCTAGATTTCTCTTTCTATAAATTTGGTGTGAGATGTGTATTTGTTTTGTTTTGTTTTTGTAAGTCAACACAAAAAATTCAAACATTCATTTTCCCAAAATACTTCAAGGCTACAAATAATTTTTTGTCCATTACATATTAAGTAATAGACCACTTTTCTGATATAAACTTGATTGAGACTGTATGGGATTACCTAGAAAGGCTGAAGCAAGCAAGACAGTGCAGGAGAACTTCTCTGGTATGTTTGGTACAACCTACCAGCTGATTTTCTGATAAAGCTGCAGAACAGTGTATGTAAGAGAATGCATGCAAAGGAGAACGGTGGTCACAACAAATCTTTTTTTGCTTGTGCCTAAGACTTTGGTACAGTACTGTACATTGCATTTTAATGTAAACTGTACTAAATGGCCAGTAGACATAATACTGAAAGGATCTATAAAAGAGAACATTTACCATTCACCAAAACTTTTAAAACTGAATATCACCATTAATACTTGGAAATGACTACATAGTATCAGTAAATTATATACAACTCCCAAAACAAGAAGCAAACTCATGAAATCTCCCTTTACACTGCCATGCAATTCACTCAAGGTTTTACTGTTCATATGGCTTTTAGACAATAGTTCATACTGTACATTTATAGGCAAAAATAACAAGCAATGCATACAAGTAAGTAGTGTATATACAGTGCAGTCCGTAAGTACTTGGACAGCGGCAACCTTTTTTGCTGTTTTAGCTTTTGGCTCTGATTTTAGTGGACCAACCATCCTGGCTGCTTAGCTGTACTTGGCCAGCTGTGTGTTTTTGATCATTTGTTCATGCACAAGCTAACAAGGGGGTATAGAGTTGATTCTAGGTGTGGCATTTGCATTTGGAGTGTGTTGCTGTTGTTTCTCAACATGAGCATCAAAGAATTGTCAATGCCAGTAAAGTAGACCATCAAGAGGCTGAAAAATCTGAATAAATCAATCAAAACATTGGGTGTGTCAAAATCGATACATTGTTAAGAAACAAGAATGCACTGCTGAGCTCAGCAATAGCAAATACTGTAATGAGCTAACCAAATGCCTCAATAGTCATTGGACAGCACTTTAGGATGCAGCATCACAATCGCTAAAGCAATTGAGGGTCAGAAAGAGGAATGTCCATGGCTAAGTCAAGCACCTATATGCAGCTGGAATCTATCTAAACATGCATTTCACTTGCTGAAGACAACACTGAAGGCAAAAATCCCCCCAATCAAACAGTAAACTGAAGATAGCTGCAGTACAGGCCTGGTGGAACATCACCAGGGAAGATACCCAACCACTGGGGATGTCTATGGTTTGCAGACTTAAGGGAGTCATCAAATGCGAAGGATTTGCAACCAAGTACTAAATATGATGACTTTATTTAAGATAATGTTATTTTTTAAAATTACTTATGTTCCCCTAAAGGGAGTGGGCTACATGTAAATTCATGAGCCAACAATGTTACAAACAGGAACTCTTTTGGTTTGGAGGGGAATAAAAGATAAATTGATGAACCTCCTGAGACCCAGGAGAAAACAAGTTTAAGTATTAACATTTTTTTCACATAATATAAATGATAAAAATATGTTGCAGTGAAAATATTATTAAAATAATATTTAATTTAATTTTAATTTAATATCCCTTATGTTAAGAGAAATACTGTGTAGAGCTCAGGGAAGCTAAAATTTAATGAGACAGAGAGAGTGTAAGAGAGAGACTACAGCTGTTACCTATTGATTGCCATTATTGTGATAGTTTCCATTTTCTTTTGCCTTTTCTGCATCTGCTGGTCATTTTCTCTCTTGATTTTGTGCCTTAGAGCATGTTATTCAGGGACATGAATATAATGACATTAATTCAGTCACTACAAAGACCTGTAGGTTGGATATAAGCCAGAGGCTCACAATGTCAAGGCTGTCGATGACATCATCTGTGCCACCATCTGGATGAGTTTCCCTGCCTTGAATTTACAGGCAACTGCAGTATTCAAGTAAAGAAATCTTGCAGAACAACCACACCCTCTTGTGGACAACTAGGGAAAGTACCAGGGCGGCAGTGGCCTCCTGAATACAACAACAAAAAGATAGGAACATGAAAGAAATTAACTGACCGGTTTATGCAATGACAAAATAGGATATTGTACTCCCTTTGAAATAACAAAACTAAGCCAAGTAATTAGATCATTCTGAAGTAGGGTGACTTTCTAAATTAGAATTCTTTTTAAAAGGAGGATGGGATGGGTCTGCATTCTGATCATAATACTAGGTCATTTGTTTGTTTTTACATGGTCTATGGAACAAGGAAGACCTAGCCAGCCATTTTTTTTTTTGGAATTTAGAAATCCCATCTGAATGGATATTTTTGGTCCCATATAGATGAAATGTCTAGGAAAAAGAGGATGTGCGGCCAGTCTATCAAAAAATGGTGATTAATGTCCCAAACAAGAAATTCCAAAATTAGTTAGTCACTCTCCAAATCTCCTCAGAATACATACACCAAGCAAAATCCTAGCAAGCCTATGAACATGTTATGACAGTGAGCCTGCAGTCTGTAGACACTCAGCCTCTAAGACTTCTGTCAATTGAATCATCAAAGAAAATTAAGGAGGGAAAATCGACAAGAGAGGGGAAACAGAATAGATAATTCTTTCTTCATTCATCCGAAAGACGGTCTCATTCATGCCCGCTGTGAGACTACACGTACAGTCGAGTACAGCCTTTGAACAGACTGTAGGAGAGAAAAAAAAAACAAACACAACATCATTCGGCAACCAAAGCAATTAGAGGAGAGAATGTGTCGGTGCACGCACTTCATTAGCAGAGAATGAGATGACAGGGATAGAAAACTGCAGAAACACCTGCTGTAATTATAGTCTCACCAGAGTGTGCAAAATGAACAACGAAAACACTGAACTCCTGACGAGTTGACAACATAAGTGCGGCAACACGGCGGCACGTCCCTCAGCTATGCGAGCGACCGGGGTCTTCTCCGAGCGGTTAGGTGCTACCAGCTTTCTCTTTCACAGCGCGCTCCATTGATCTGAAACAAATTCTACCTCCAACCAATCAATGAGCAATCTGAGCAATCGGGATTTTGAAGGGACTTCTCTTCACCTTAACAAGCAGTAACCTTTTCATTATTGTGATCAAATTTAAAGTGACTGAAAATCCATGAATGGCTTCAAGCTACGTTGTATGGCGTTATTGTGGTATGCATTGAGCATTGGCGACAGTAGAGAAATCAAATGCACTGCAATATCGACTTATATCAGTCTAAACATTTCCACCTATTCCTATGTGGGGATTAAATGGGCAGTTACATTTATAACCCGACTCTGAGCTCTTGGGTCCAGATCGTTTATGACGTCATGAATTCCCTGGCCTAATGGCCAATACATGTTTTAGCCTCATTTTATATCTCCTCCCACAGTTTTGTGAGATTTGTATAGTTTTTTATTTTATTTTATAGAGGGATTTGTAGCCCCAGCTATGCAGCAACATGGTGCTGCAGTGGATAACATCCTGAGTTCAAATCCGGATCAGAGCCTTTCTGAGTGGAGTTGGCATTTTTCTATTTTTCATCTCTTCCTTTTCCAATACAATATACTTGTGGGTGGGATAGTTGAGGAGGAAGGTGAGGTTTGTTTCCAATACAGTTTTTATGTCTGAATGTGTGTTATTATAATTATTGACATTACTTTGAATAGATATTTGATGGATGTGTAGTGGATATATCCGTCTATGAATCAGAGCTCCTTTACAGTCACTTTAAGGCAAGCAACTTGATTGATGATTACATATTACAGTTGTGCAAGAGTAGTACAATAGGCTTTATATACATGATTACATTGCTGATAAATTCATTTTGCTACAAAGAACAACTGGAGATATGACTTCATCTTAAAAATAATAAAAATGTAAAGGCACAGCACACACCACAATGCTGTAATACTTGAAATATTATAATAGTTACATTGCGGAAAGCTGGGCAATTTGAAAGCCAAACTGACAACAACTAGTTCATGTACTTCAACACTTTCACCAGAGAATTTGAGCAATACAGCATACTCAATCCATTTCACTGAGGAAACAATATTTTATTTGAAAAATACATTGCAGCAGTGTAAACTGCATTTGTGCACAATATTTCAAGATAACTTATGTATTAACCATCCACAAGGTGTATGTAAGCAAAAAATAATTATGATGTTACATTGCATTTTATTGTTGCTTGTACCTGATTGGTGGGCACAAATGTCACAAGGTCAGTACTTTACCTCAGTTGGGCCTCAGTTTAGCATGAGTCCCATTGGACTAATATAGTATACACTGATCCAGAATACCAATGTCTGCAACAGCACACTTGCAGTCCTGACATTGCAGTACAGCATACGCCATAGTATCTGGCCAACAGACTAAAATCTCCAGTTGTCAGCGTGACTATGGAACGCTCCCAACATTTTGACTGAAGCACCCATCCAAACAGCCCCTTTCCTCCACCAGGGTATGACAACCTCAACATAATTATGTGTGTCCTAGGAATGGCTTAAGTCTAAGAAGTGTAGCAATTGACCAAATTCGTTAGCGGTGAACCAAATACAGGTGCTTAAATTGTATATTATGACCTATGGCATATTTACTTGCCAAAAAGAGGTAAAGAATGTATTGTGAAGCAGAAATGTGGATTGCTGGCAATCTTTCATATGTAAAGGACCTATAATTTAACAGTTAACTGTTGAGATGAGGCTATGGTTACTTCATTTTATGAAGCAATGGGTAAATGTCGCACTAATATCCAATAATTATTATACAATATAAGTCGCATGAGGAAAAACTACCCCTGCTTGCCACAGGGAGCAAGTCAGCCATTTTCATAGTTGCTTGTGCTAAACTCCAGGGATTTCTTTTGCTGACAAGAAAATAGCTTGGTTAAGTATCTATTTACAGCTGTATAATAACTGTAACTTGCAATTAGCTAAGAGGCTGCATGCCTTTTCATCAGTTTCGCGACCGTAGTTCAAAGCTGAATTACAGCACACTACAGTACATTACAATAACAGTGTATCATAATTCAAATCCCACAATGATATTTATGTGCTTGATTGCCTTCTCTTATTTACATACAAGCTGTCATTTATGGACTTGTCATTTACTGAAGTAAATGAGCTTAAGTACTTTGCCCAAGGGTACACACAGTTGCAGTGGAGAATTCTGATCGAAAATCCGGGGGAGCAAGCAAGCATAAACCCAGGTCTGCAGAGGAAATCAGACCACAACCAAATACACGTACCACTGGTAGCCATGCAGTGATGTTGCAGCCATGCATTGTAGATGTGGTGAAATTTACTCCAGTTCTATTTAAATCCTAAGAAAGTATGTGCACTGGCCACACACTTAAAATGTCACATCTCATCCTAGAATACCCAACAGGTCAATGAGGCAGTTCTTGTTTTCTTGCAAAAAATATATATATATATATAAAATTTAAAAAAAGCAGCTAGCAGCACAAGATGCCTGGAGTTGGAGGGATGCAGTACCTTTAGGATGAGTCGGCAGGAATGGCAGTTAAGTTCCAGGACTGTGTCATTACGGGGCTATGCAGTCAGGTTCTGGATTAGTGCTGACAGGATATCTTCCGAGCCATTATATTTTAGCACGTCCTAGCTACAGTACAAGTACTCACCCCACGATTCCATGATATGCACCTACCAAAGATGACCAAATTGGGATCCAGCGCAAGTAAACCCTCCACCCATATTTCCTAAGTATCCCCGTTTGAGGTTTCCTCAGGTAACCAGGTCCTCCCAAAAATCAGCTAATGAGAATTGTGGCTTCAGTGCTGCCAGATCCACCGGAGGTGTTACTGATACAATCTCATTCTGAGGTACTGCCACACATGCATCGTCTTACCTTCCAAACAGATGTGGCCACTACAGTACAACCAACCTGCAGATGCAGGGATCACAACGGAACTTAAGATTCAAGACAGAGCACATCTCGGGCTCAAGGCACAGCCAGTTACAGCTGTCAGTAATGTCTTGCCAGGTCTGCAATTACTGGCCAAGCATTGACCAGACAGCCAGGGCATGCTTGATAAGCAGAGGCAGAGCACATAGATAGTCGTGTTCTCGATTTTCAACCAGAAGGTTAAGTGGCTAAAGGTACAATAGGTATTTTCAGAGTTTAACCAATGAGCTTGAATTACTGTACAGCTATACAATGCCTTGGTACGTTGTACAGCTGTACAATAGGACCATCGCGTGTAGATTTTGAAATCTGAATTTAAGGACTATAAACACAGGCAGAGGGAGAGTCATCGTGAACCTTTTCCAATAAGGATTTACAATGGTCTTGTAAGATTTTTACAAAAATGTACTTTTAAAACAGTGCATTGACTATAGGTCAAGTACCTTCCACATACTTAAGGTATGAAATGCATGTATATGGTGGTTTAGAATGCATACCCATTTCTAGCACTTGGAAGGAGGGGTGTGCAGACCCTACAGACGCAGAGCGCAAATCGGTTTGTGATCAGAATTAAATGAACCGACCACAATCGTGCCAATGCATGGACACACACTGGACACCAGTTGACGAGCCCGGTTCCAAACCCGCATTTCCCTCAAATGCCCGAGTGCAGCAAGACATGTTAAATGAGGCTTCGGATTCAAAGGCCATTACAGACCCAGGCATTTACTGTAAAGAGCAAACCACCCCCCAGCGGCCTGTATAAATTACTAGAGCCCACCGTGTTTAATAGTCACCTTGGGTAACAAAAGAAGCTTACTTGCATATGTAAATTGCAGACACAGGAAGAGAACATAGTGGAGTAGGCTACTTTAGCAGGGTGAGGACGTACACATTCCAAGGGTTTGAATGTTTGCGCACCAGTGTCCTCAAACCATGTGCCATCTACATGACATCCCAAAGCAATTTAACAGAACAGTCATAAGGCAGTCATACACGGGAATAAAAAGGCCCCACCTCCTCCGTGATCTACTGGACGGTCATAGGACCAAAAGATGGCCACATCTCATTCACTCCGGGGGACCTCCTAAAGAGCCGCTTACTTCTAGAAAACCGCTTAAATACACAGCAAAAACCTGCAAATATGTACTCTAAATTGAGCATTGCTTCCCCTCCCACATCCCTCATCAGCATTCAGGAACTCATTGCATATCAAAAGTGGTTCATACCTTACATATGGAGACCATAGCTGGGAGGCAGTTTCAACCCCTTTCCAGGTGCAACCTTGCAACAGCTGTTACAGGGCTACTACACATCTGCTTGAAAGGGAATTGGTACCATCCAAAAATGGCATCCATTCAACATGCATTTGAGAGTTCCAGGGAGACAGAAAAGACACTCGTTTCTTTTTCTTTTTTTTTTATAAAAAATTTATTAAAAGAAGCATATTAAGCAGAAACACAGAATGCAGGTTACCAGGCCTCTAGATCAGGTCTGCCCAACCAAGCCCCTTGTAGGTTTACAGGGCAACCCGAATTAAACGAATTCTACCAATTAGGACTGTAGACATTCATGAACAGGGATGGCCTGCTTTTGAGTCACTGGGTAGGTGCCAACGTAGCAAGAACATTAGCAATCATAATAGTCCATTTAAATAGATTACTTTTTCTGCCAATTCCAAGAACTCGAACAGCCTTCATAAATTAGATAATGGCCTGCCACCCACATACATCACTGAAGTGTTAACACCAAAATATGTTTATAGCCCCACATTTGAGCTTGGATCCTTCATGTAGCTGGGTCACTCTTGAAATACTCACCTTAGTCCAAACCATTTCCACCGAATACTCATTAGCAATGCTGTGGGAAGTCTTACTGAAAGCCTTTATCGAAAAACAATGTATTCTCTAGAGCAGTGTTCTGCAACCCTGGCCCTGGAAAAGTATAGGAGGTGCTAGTTTAATTCAGCAGCCCTAGTTTGAGACAAAAGCTGCCAATGGACCATGCAGAAGCAGCCCCCTGCTTTTATAGAACCCCCCCAAGCCCTACAGTGCAGCCTTACATTCAGAAGACTAGAATGTACCAGGGTCAAGCTGAATAATCAGGTATAAGACTATACAGCATTTACTGACTTATTTGGATTACAGTGTAGCTAGCATATTAGCCTTTCAATCCCCAACAACGCACAAGTAATTCTAAATGTATACATGAATGCACATTATGGACAAGCATAATATCCCCCAAATCAACAGGCCTCAATGGGGCATCCAGGAACCTAAAAAACACAATGGGAGGGAAATAGTGTGATTTACCATTCACCAGTAGTAGATTTGAAATCATGCATATTGACACCAATACAGGCACTGCAGTTTAGCTGCAGCATGAACGGTTATCAAAGGCTTTCAGCCTCATTAAAATTAGCTCCAGGTACAACATTAGTTCCAAACAATTTCCAGTACAGTGCTACACAGCAATTCTCAACAGACAGTAGCACAGCTAGCCTCAAAACGCCAGAAATTAAATCCTGGCCAATGGATGCAGTTGCACGCATCAGAATAGCCACATAATTACCCTGCCCAAACCAGACTGTGCCAGTCATTGAGCCAGCACAAAGAGACATCTCTTTGCCAGCTGTAGTCTGACAGACTGCTGTCCCTCCATAGATTACATACACAGGCACGATCAACACTGCGCATGCCAATATGAGGAGGGTGTGAACGCAGACCAAGTTTTTGTAAACGATGCAGAAATTCCGAATATTCACCTGTGATATGCAGAAACTTCGCACGCCTAGCCGCAAGGCTCTGTAAGGGATTCAATTAGAAGTCGTTAGCCAAATAAAGGGCATACAAATTAATATTCAACATTTCCATTGTACTGTATACCACGACTGAGTAAATTCGCGATCCAATTGATTTTAAATTGTTCCAGTGATTGAGGATAGGACCAGACGACAGGAAACGCACTGGTACCGAAGACATAGCACTGAAAACTCTGTTCCTCCATACATACACACACGAGTACGAGCAACAGCGTGCATGCCAAGAAAGGAGGTTACCAAAAATTGAATCGAAACCACCACGTGCGACGTTAATCCGAGCAGGCAGGCCTGCTTTGTCAAGATGTCTACATCTTGGAATAAATGGCCTAAACCACATGCGCAACTGTTGGTGTAGTCCCACTGATACAAATCGAATTGAAAAAAAAAAAGTTGATTAACATTAGTTATAGCGTAATTACTCGCGGGTCAACACAAGGGAATCAGAAAGATGGTAATTAAAAGTAGGGGAAAGAACCAACTTTCAAAAGACGAGATTGACAAAATAACATTAGCTAGAATATTGTGACCAGTTTTAACCCAAAAAAAGTAACGTTCCACTAACTTTGCAACACTTTCCATTAACATAGTCAACTAGCCGACCTCACCAACAAAATACTCACATATGGACTAACTTTTGTTTCCGTGCAGAACTTCCTTTGTAGAAGAATGCATCTAAATACAACAGACATAGAATAGCCAGTATAAAACGAACAACGTGGCATTTCACACTCACCGTGCAGAAGCAGCAGAACCGCGGAGACTCAAACTCGACCAAACCAAAAAGAGAAAAGGACTAATCTGAACGACGGTTCAGTATTTATACAGCACATGTCGTCACATAATCACAGAAACAATTTGTCAAATAGATCTAAACTTTTTACTCATAGTTCCGTTTGACCACAGCGCCACCCTGTGCTTGGACATGTTATCGTAATTTGTAGCGAGCCAATTGTAAATGGTACATGTGAGACTGGTAGCTACTTTTACATTTAAAAAACTTTCATTTGGTATCTTCATTTCAGTTGGGCTAATGGGTCCAAGTGAGTAGTTGGCTTACTTCAGAAAGGTATTTGGACTCCTGGTCCCATTTTTTGTCTTTCCAAAATCCCAGGAGTCGTTTGACAACGGTTTGAACTGGAAACTCTGACAATCCAGTCTTATGTAGAGGAAATTGCGAAATGTAATATCCTTTGGAAACAAATTAGTTAGGTCAGGAATAGGCAAGGCGGGCCATATCTGTTTCTGGATTTCACACCTACTTCTGCTATTAATTATTTCATTAGCCCAATCATTTAGGTGTATGGTTGCATCTGTTCAAAAGGGCTTGCATGCTTGCACACTTTTAAACTTGCATGGAACATGTGCGTGAACAGACTAGAACTGACATGGTGACATGGCTCAGGCAGTAAGAGCAGTCGTCTGGCAGTCGGAGGGTTGCCGGTTCGATCCCCCGCCTGGGCTGTGTCAACGTGTCCCTGAGCAAGACACCTAACCCCCAAATGCTACTGATGAGCTGGTTGGCGCCTTGCAATTGCTGTTGGTGTATGAATGGGTGAATGAGAAGCCTCAATTGTACAGTGCTTTGGATAAAGGTGCTATATAAATGCCTACCATTTGATCTTTCATTTTCTGCAACATTCCATAAATTAAGCTTCTGATAAATGTTCCTGTCTTGTAGCATTTTATTGTGGTCTAATTTACGAGGGAATTGGCCATGGTGCATATGACTAATTAGCTGATTGAGCCAGGCTAACTGGCAGCAAAATCTTGCATACACACCAGTTTGCCAGGGCTGTACCTGCTCAAATGGCCATGCAATTTGACATTAAGCTAATAAAGGTTGAGAGCAAGAAAATCATGACTGGTTTTTCAGATGATAGTTTCTTACTGCCCCCTTTTTGGCGTATCAGGAAGAGTATCAGTTTACTTTTAAAGATCTCAGATTGTGTCAGATATTAGTCAGTCAAACGTTTATATATATATATATATATATATATATATATATATATATATATATATATATATATATATATATTCTGAGATACTCAATCCACCCTGTCTTGCACCAACAATCATTCCACAGTCAAAGTTACTTGTATCACATTTCTTCCCCATTCTGACATTTGGTCTGAAAAACAGCTGAACCTCTTGACCATGTCTGCATGCTTTTATGCATTCAGTTGCTGCCACATGATTGGCTGATTAAATATTTGCATTAACAAGCCGGACTACAGGTCTACTTAATAAAGTGGTCACTGGGTGTGTATATATATATATATATATATATATATATATATATATATATATACAGTCAGGTCCATAAATATTGGGACATCGACACAATTCTCATCTTTTTGGCTCTATACACCACCACAATGGATTTGAAATGAAACGAACAAGATGCTTTAACTGCAGACTTTCAGCTTTAATTTGAGGGTATTTACATCCAAATCAGGTGAACAGTGTAGGAATTACAACAGATTGTATATGTGCCTCCCACTTTTTAAGGGACCAAAAGTAATGGGACAAACTAACAATCATAAATCAAACTTCCACTTTTTAATACTTGGTTGCAAATCCTTTGCAGTCAATTACAGCCTGAAGTCTGGAACGCATAGACATCACCAGACGCTGGGTTTCATCCCTGGTGATGCTCTGCCAGGCCTCTACTGCAACTGTCTTCAGTTCCTGCTTGTTCTTGGGGCATTTTCCCTTCAGTTTTGTCTTCAGCAAGTGAAATGCATGTTCAATCGGATTCAGGTCAGGTGATTGACTTGGCCATTGCATAACATTCCACTTCTTTGCCTTAAAAAACTCTTTGGTTGCTTTCGCAGTATGCTTCGGGTCATTGTCCATCTGTACTGTGAAGCGCCGTCCAATGAGTTCTGAAGCATTTGGCTGAAAATTAGCAGATAATATTGCCCGAAACACTTCAGAATTCATCCTGCTGCTTTTGTCAGCAGTCATATCATCAATAAATACAAGGGAACCAGTTCCATTGGCAGCCATACATGCCCACGCCATGACACTACCACCACCATGCTTTACTGATGAGGTGGTATGTTTTGGATCATGAGCAGTTCCTTTCCTTCTCCATACTCTTCTCTTCCCATCATTCTGGTACAAGTTGATCTTTGTCTCATCTGTTCATAGATTGTTGTTCCAGAACTGTAAAGACTTTTTTAGATGTTGTTTGGCAAACTCTAATCTGGTCTTCCTGTTTTTGAGGCTCACCAATGGTTTACATCTTGTGGTGAACCCTCTTTATTCACTCTGGTGAAGTCTTCTCTTGATTGCTGACTTTGACACACATACACCTACCTCCTGGAGAGTGTTCTTGATCTGGCCAACTGTTGTGAAGGGGTTTTTCTTCACCAGGGAAAGAATTCTTCTGTCATCCACCACAGTTGTTTTCCGTGGTCTTCCGGGTCTTTTGGTGTTGCTGAGCTCACCGGTGCATTCTTTCTTTTTAAGAATGTTCCAAACAGTTGATTTGGCCACACCTAATGTTTTTGCTATCTCTCTGATGGGTTTGTTTTGATTTTTCAGCCTAATGATGGCTTGCTTCACTGATAGTGACAGCTCTTTGGATCTCATATTGAGAGTTGACAGCAACAGATTCCAAATGCAAATAGCACACTTGAAATGTACTCTATACCTTTTATCTGCTCCTTGTAAATGAGATAATGAGGGAATAACACACACCTGGCCATGGAACAGCTGAGCAGCCAAGTTCCCCAATACGTTTGGTCCCTTAAAAAGTGGGAGGCACATATAGAAACTGTTGTAATTCCTACACCGTTCACCTGATTTGGATGTAAATACCCTCAAATTAAAGTTGAAAGTCTGCAGTTAAAGCATATCTTGTTCGTTTAATTTAAAATCCGAGTCTTTCTTTGTCTCTCTCCCAGCAGGCAAAAAGCCTTTCACCTAGATGTCTCTGCTTCACCCAGAAGGGAGTAGCTAGCACACTCCGGTTCTCATAGAAGGCCAACAAGGGGTAACAGTAAAGATCAAATACTGATAACAGTAAAGATCAAATACTGATAAAAGTTATTTTTTGTTTATGTTCCCCCCTCCCTTCTGGGGCAGTATACTGAAAACTGTATTTAAGTCATACAGTGTGTATGTGCAAATTGAAGAAATATCAGAAAACTGGTAGGCCGTCCACTCTCTTATTCTGTTTGATCAAATAAATGAGAAAGTTAAACTGAAGAAATGCTATTGTTGTGTTTTTACTGGATCCGTTTCATCAGGCGATGCTCACCTGTGATATCTTATTTGTGCATTTTTCCCGCACTATATATATGTATATATATATATATATATATATATATATATATATATATATATATATATATATATATAGAGAGAGAGAGAGAGAAAAAGACTAATCATGCAGGAGCACAGGGTACAGACAGGGGGAGCTGGTGTGAGATAAGATATGTTATATTTATATTGATTCCCTCATTCATCTCGCCCTGGAGGTAGAAAGATAGTGTCCTGTTCCTCATTAAATGATTAATGGCTTCATTGTACCAATCATCAGGGCCTATCTATGAATTTCCAATGTGTCCAATGTGGAAATAGTTGATAAACAGGAATAGGAACAAGACCAATGTCCAAGATGAATAGTTCACCTTTGGTTTAAAGTCAGAATATGTAATACAAAGTTAATCATAAACTTGTACCACTTGCTTTGACAAGACTCATGGTCAAGGTTAGGTATTATTTTGCCTTGAGGCTGCTCCTTAATCAGCTTTATCCATTTCCCGACCCAAATAAGCATTATCGGTTATTGATTCATATCAGCAACTGCAATTTTCACTAAGAAAAGAAAATAGAGAGCAGCATTTGGCATAATTTGTAAAACGGAAGATTTATTTTTGTTCCCTACCGCTTCCATTTGAAGTCTGGCTCTGACCTTTCTACCTGTGCCTCACTCACTGCCCCTGGGGTTCTCTCTACATCCGGCTGGTGCTGAATACGTGTACAGAATGGCAAAACACTCAGAAAGCCTCAGGCTCAACACTACAGCACTACAGCACTACAGCAACACTACACCCGTCACAGCCTTCACCACCCCACAAGGAACTCAAAAATGTTCAAACCAATAGCTACCAGTTTCTAAAAATATTTTGCTGTCTAATAATAGGAAGCTTGAAAGATGCAAGGGTGAGAGGTATGCTAAAGGGGTAGGCGAGGTATGAATTTCATACATAATTTGCATTTAAATTATGTTTTATTGTCAGGAAGCACACACTGCTAAAAGATGCTGATGAATAACCTTGATATTCATCAGCATATTTTAGTAGTGTGTGCTTCCAGAACAGTTAGATAATACCAGAACAATATCTGACAAATAAAAAGCTCTGGGACCAACAGTAAAATAAACCACCAATTATTCAAACGCTTTAAAATAACATAGTTCAAAATGAGTAGATTAGGAAAAGCTCTAGGTTTAATTTTTCCATGCTTTTGTTCAAGCTTTCTGAGGGTAAAGAAATTTTGGTCATTTTTTAAAACTCTGGTCCTGGGTTTATATCCTCTTTAATCATTTTTTTTTATTTATTAACTGAATGTTAATGCCAAACTAAATTTATACCAATATTTTATAAATATATCAATTTTGGATTTAAGGATTATATATTTCAAATGAACAAATACTGTATAAAACACTGTAGAAGATAATACATAAAATAATTTGGGTCAGCTGTGTCTGAGTTATTTCTGTTATAGTTCAAGTTGGAGCAAAACTCAAAAGGCATACATGGGGGACATTGTTTGCAATTGTGAACTTATTTTCATTCAAAAGCAGCAAGTAATTTCTACAGGACCTACAAGGCTTTAAACTTGTATTTTCAAGGTTATCCTTCAGGGGTCCCCATAGACACTCCAACAGCACAGCCAAGTGACTCAGTTGAGTCATTTATAAAAACAATTAAGTTTATCTAATATGGGGAGAGCAAGGAAAGAAAGTGAACATGGGTGGAAGTTGAAATTCAATGTATTTGGCTGTGTCCTCAAAATATGTACTGCCTACTAAACATACATCCTACTTATTTTAGTATGCGATGTGCTCTGGAAGGCCAACCGTTAATACACTCTGTAAATATTGTGTACTTAAAGTCCATGGATGATATACAGTACTGTGCAAAAGTTTTAGGCAGGTGTGAAAAATGCTGTAAAGTAAGAATGCTTTCAAAAATAGAAATGTTAATAGTTTGTTTTTTTATCAATTAACAAAATGCAAAGTGAGTGAACAGAAGAAAAATCTAAATCAAATCAATATTTGGTGTGACCACCCTTTGCCTTCAATTCTTCTTGGTACACTTGCACAAAGTCAGGGATTTTGTAGGCATATAGTCAGGTGTGTGATTAACCAATTATACCAAACAGGAGCTAATGATCATCAATTTAATATGTAGGTTGAAACACAATCATTAACTGAAACAGAAACAGCTGTGTAGGAGGGTTAAAACTGGGTGAGGAACAGCCAAACCCTGCTTCCAAGGGGGGGTTGCTGAAGAGTTTAATATCAGAAGTCATACACCATGGCAAGACTGAGCACAGCAACAAGACACAAGGTAGTTATACTGCATCAGCAAGGTCTCTCCCAGGCAGAAATTTCAAGGCAAGACAGGGGTTTCCAGATGTGCTGTCCATGCTCAGTTGAAGAAGCACAAAGAAAGGCGCAACATTGAGGACCACAGACGCAGTGGTTGGCCAAGGAAACTTAGTGCAGCAGATGAAAGACACATCATGCTTACTTCCCTTCGCAATCGGAAGATGTCCAGCAGTGCCATCAGCTCAGAATTGGAAGAAACCAATGGGTACACCCATCTACTGTGTGGAGAAGTCTGGTCAGAAGTGGTCTTCTTGGAAAAATTGCGGCCAAAAAGCCATCACTCTGACGTGGAAACAAAGCCAAGCGACTCAACTATGCACGAAAACACAGGAACTGGGGTGGAGGTTCCTTGCAGGTTTGGGGCTGCATTTCTGCAAATTGAGTTGGGGATTTGGTTAGAATTCATGGTCTCCTCAATGCTGAGAAGTACAGGCAGATACTTATCCATCATGCAATACCATCAGAGAGGCATTGGATTGGCCCCAAATTTATTCTACAGCAGGACAACGACCCCAAACATACAGCCAATGTAATTAAGAATTATCTTCAGCGTAAAGAACAAGGAGTCCTGGAAGTGATGGTATGGCCCCCACAGAGCCCTGATCTCAACATCATGGAGTTTGTCTGGGATTACACAAAGAGACAGAAGAATTTGAGGCTGCCTAAATCCACAGAATAACTGTGGCTAGTTCTCCAAGATGTTTGGAACAACCTACCTGCCAAGTTCCTTCACAAACTGTGTGCAAATATACCTAGAAGAATTGATGCTGTTTTGAAGGCAAAGGGTGGTCACACCAAATATTGATTTGATTTAGATTTTTCTTCTGTTCATTCACTTCTTCTGTTCATGCATTTTGTTAATTGATACCTGCCTAAACCTTTTGCACAGTACTGTATGTACATACAGTATTTCCAGGGTTTGCATAGTGTAATTGGGAGCACCCTTTTCAGGAAATAAAGCACTTTTTAGGAGGTCCCACTGGGAGGAATAGGCAGAGCCATCTTTAGGTCCAATCACAGTCCAATAAATCAGAGAGGAAGCAGCGGGGACTTTTTATTACAAAGGATGTCTTACAACACCTCTTCAGCAATGTTAGAAAATAGTATGGAGGATAATCCCACAGGACACATAGTGGTTCACCTATGCAAAATTATTAGACTAGATTTGATTTTAAATAACAGCCTGGTTCACCACTTCATGAATGTTTGTGTGGGCAGCAGCAATTGGCCACACTGTTAGATGATTGGCCATGGCTATGGCAGACTCTGCTTTGCGGCCTCAGTCCTAGAAACAGTCTCATGGCAGTGATGTCATGGCCCTCATCAGGTGCTCATAGCACATAAAAGTGACGGCGTTAACAGGAAAGGCTCGGAGGCTGTTGAGTAGAAGTCCCTTGAAGAAAACCTGCACACCCTCCTGTTGCAGGCTGACAGAAATGCAGTGGAGGACACCCCTGTAGACTGGTCCCCCGGCTCCTGACATCTGCAGTCTTGCCTTCACCACATCCATAGGCGTAGCGCAGGCCCAAGTTATCACACCAGCTATGCCCCCAGCCATTAACACTGCAAATGTGCCTGAAGTCAAACACACATACATATCAGTTATTATACTATAAACCAGCACTGTATTACACACATGCGCAGATCAGGTATCAGCTAATAATAATAAAAAAAACATTTACTCAATTCACTCAGTTATGATGCAGTTATAGTTTACACATGTATGCACTATGCAGTCTTGACGCCCACACTGTGATAATTTTTTATTTACATTTTAAGAGGACCCAAAATGGAAGGTAACCAGTTAAAGTGAGCTTGCAGTGAGCAATGTATTTACAAACCATGCAAGATATAATATAATCTTCTACAAAACACTCACTCCACTGACTCACCTGGCTGTTTTCCACTCTCAGTCAGTGCTTTGCATGCAAGCTCATAGGGTAGAAAGTAGAGGCCATAACAGGGCACATCCCTCAGAGCAAGGGCCCCCATCCCCCGGAACAGGCCTCTGGGACCTTCCTCCTTCAGGATGACAGCCACACAATGCACTGGACCTCTGTATTTGTCCGCACCCACGCCCAAGCCCAAGCTTCCCCTCATCTGGTTCTGCAACCGCACCTTGACCAGGTCACTGGGGGCTGTGACCAGTACCTGGAGAAAGAGGGCGATACAACAAGAGAGCATTGTGTTACCTGTATCTGAGATGAGAAGGTCAGTTGGAGTTTGGGTGGGGGATTGGTAACAATGTTGCAGGCGGTGAAGATAAATGGTTTAATTCACAAAGCCGTAAGAAACACCCTCATTGTTAAAAAACTCAAGCAACAAGATTTTTACAAGCAAATGCGCTCCAAAAGCAAAAAAGTGTAGCCACCGCACCAGTCCCACCCCCAATTTAAACATTTTAACAAATTTCTGAATTAGAACAGGTTATTTTTATACAAGACATTTGTGTAGAAAACTGTTTAGAAAACCTGAAAACTGTGCTTATAATAACAAACACGCAGAATTTGAATTTGTTAATGTACAGCTGTACTTTTTCTGTTACCTGGGTTGCACCAGAAAAGCAACCAGCCATAAAGACTGCTGCTAAATTAGAAGAGTTGTCTTTGCTGCATTGGCCATACTGTGTCTGGGTGAGGTAGTCCAGGGCATTGCTATAGGAACCAAAGACCACGGAGTTGCTGAAAGCAATACTCAGCACAGGGAATGACATGCCCTTGAAGAACCCAGGGATCTAATAAAGAGAGAAACTGATTAGCAATTAATACTCACAAAGACAAATAAATATATGTAGAAACGGGTATATGTGAACCTGTGCATTCATTAAGCCATGAGAAAAAGATTTATAGCTACTTCCACCAAATATACAATCAGAGAAAACATTTAATTTCCTTTTGATGTCAAATATTTATAGAGGAGAGCTTTGAAACAGTGAAAGGAACCTCCAGAATGAGGTCTGAGGCTGTCAGTTTGGTGAACCATAATGGTGAGTAAGGTTTGCAGTCTGGGTAGCTAGCTACAGTAGCAAGCTTAGCAAGGTCAGCAGGCTATTCATATCGGGATTCTGGCCACTTAGTTTATTAGTTTCACTGTCAAAAACCAAGATAACCTGATGCCAATACTGAGACGGGTGCGTGGGGGTTGGACCCAAAATGCACGACTCGGAAACAATAGTAAAATAAAGTCCCGTCAGGGCTTTGTTCGGGAAATCAATGGTAATAATGCTCAAGAGTTGCTTTGACGGATGTGGCGGGGTTCTCTTGGGAACTCAGGCGTACTCGGAAAATCTCGGTTTAGTGAGATTTATTTATGCCGGCCTCCAAGACAACACAGTGTGAATATTTACAAAGAAAAAGTTCAAAAAGATGGAAAAACACAGAAAACAAAACACTCTATATACAAAAGGGTTTCCAAAGGGAAAAGGGCATTTACCCACTTGAGTTCTTCAGAGAACTCAGGCAGGCAATTTCGCAAAGAACAGAAGTGCGACTGGGCTATAAATGCTGGTGTAGACAATTAGTTAGAGAGCAGCAAGGGAATGGAAAACAGGTGCGATGGATGACAAGTTTAACAAGGTAATTAGTAATCGTTAGTAATAAACCTATCCTGCCCTAGCATTAGTAAATTAGTAAATGACATGCACAAGAAACGTAAGGTAACATGATCACGATTAGTCTGTTAGTATTACCCAATCCTGATCTAGCATTAGTAGTTTTAGTAAATAGACAAATAGAAACAATTAGGGTGTGAGTGACAGAAAGGGAGAGAGAGAAAGCCGGAATGCAAGGTTTGCGGCCAGTTTACGTAACAATAAACATAAATCAAAACATAACACTAAACGAACTAGGACGATAACCACACAACATAACAAGGTAAAATAATCGTAACGAAAACATAACTAGACATGACAAGACAATTTATCGTAACAAGAAATAAACTAAACAAAATGACAACAATTAATCATCCAGCAGCTGGCAGTATGCAAACCTTTTCCACCTAACCCCAAATTGCTCCTGACCAGCTGGTTGGTGCCTTGCATGGCAGCCAATCGCCATTGGTGTGTGAGCATGTGTGTAAATGGGTAAATAAGAAGCATCAATTGTACAGCGCTTTGGATAAAGGCACTTTATAAATGTGGACGTTTACCATTTATTTACCATTTAGTTCCCATATGTTGAACAAGATCAAGACCAAACTGAATTAGTCCAAAATGCAGTGAGCTTTAAACAGCACCTATTGGATGATAACAAACTTTTACATGGAACTACAGTGCTGTAGAATCAGTATGCCTGGAAAACTTTTTTCCAACCAAGAATGCGCAATTACATCCATGTGTTCTGGCAGCAGCTTAAGTCAGAAAAGGGTTAAATGCATTTGCACCCGACTGAGTTTGGTAATCATATCTGAAGAGGAAACTGAATTGCTGCAAGTGAACGTACATTAAACTACATTGAATGGAGGTTTTATGATACGTATTAAGCATCGGCAAAATTATAGGAATCAAATGCATTGAAATATCAACTTATATCTGTGTAAACATTTCCACCTATTCCTATGTGGAGATTGAATGGGTGGAGTTGAATTTATTAATAGACTCTTGAGCTATTGGGTCAGGCACCTTGATGACATCAAGAATGAATGGCGTCATTGCATTATTGTGTCTCAATTGAGCCTCCTCCCATAGTTTCATGAGATTTGTATATAGCAGTGGTCTCCAATCCCGTTTGGCGGGTTTGTTGAGGGTGTAGCCAGAATCAATAGTAATGCAGGACTATGGCGGAGAATGCCTTCTCAGACACCATTGGAGCTAACTGTGTAATGTCACTGGTTATTTCTGGCCACTTTGCAGTCACTTTAAGTATTGCTATATTGTTATATGAGAGTTAGCATTTGTACCAGGAAATATCAAACTGGGGGTATATGGAGAACACATTATTCCATGGTTTTGCTGCTTACAAATTACAATGTAAATGATAATTGGTATATTATTGTATTACTTAATAGCATAGAAAGGCACCACTTGTACTTTAGTCATCATCTCCATGTCAAACTTCAGAAGCTGGCATCTCTGCACTCACCCTCTCATGTGCATACATCCTGACCACGCAGTCCACGATGCCCTTGTACCTTGTCTGGGTCTGCAAACGCACCTATCGGAATACAATTCAAAATGACACTACACCCAGCTGTTAGGGACTGCCTTCATATTATGAATATTATCCATTAATTAGTAGGCTATACGCATGCAGGTTCACCTTCACTGTGTCCATTGGATGTCCAACCACCAGTCCCACTGCACCTAAATTAATTAACCTAATTTAATATCTAACATTGTTGCACACCAATTTCAATTCCCATAGAACAAATTGTGGACATGTACAAAGATAATCTTTGAGCTATAAATTTACCTGAAATCCATCCTGCCACAAATTCCACCAGGGTCATTTCAGAGGGGTTGAGGCTGAGACAGGATAAATAAACACATAAATACTACATCTTAATTCCAGCCAGGTGTGTAAAATGAATCTACATTCCTCTTCATAATGTGCTGAGTAGTTCCTTAATTGGGTCCTTTATTTTGCTTTTATGTTCTGGCTTCTTCTTTGCTCTTTTCAGGAGCAAATGTTCCTAAATGGGAGCACTATGCAGGCCTGATAAATAACTATGTGAAACTCTTTTGTTTCATAGTCGGTTACTGGTTATAGCATCAAGAGTGCCTTGGCAAACGTTAATTAAATGTCTAATGAAAACGTTCCGCGAGCCGGGCGTGCATTGGAACCGTCAAGTAGATTTTTTTTTATATTTGCGGTAATGTCGCGTGGCAGGCACGTCTGAGAAGTCTGGAGCGTAGAGTTCTATGGTCTGGAGACCCTGCAGACAGGTGCGGTGGAGATTTATGCGTCAACTAACTTGCCAACCAGTCTCTGGCAGACCGGAGTACGGGGCGTGTCTAAAAAAGGCGAGTCAAAAGCATGTAAGCATGGCCGTTAATTCCGTCATATACGTTGTCCAATCCCAAGCTTCCTCTAAAAACGTAGGGGTGGAGGATGTTGTAAATAGGGTCTGAGGGTAGGGTTTAAGGCATTTTGGAAAGTTTTGTGTTTCAGTAAAAGAACATCAAAAGTAATCTAATCCAGTACCAAAAGAGGAGGGTGCACAACTGATAAAGGAGATTATTGAATGCCTCTTCCACTCTAGATGAATTTTGCTGCCGTATCCTTACTGTAATGCATTAAAAAAAAAATTGAAAACACAATACATTAATTTTAAGTTCATCAGGGTATAAATTCTTATTTGCCGTGGGTTGTATCTAGACTTTCCAATCAAGTTTTGCAATGTCATCAATGGAGGCTGGTTGTGGTGGCAGGCTGAGGGGTGGACCGCATAATCTGAGCATGTACCCATTACATTACATTAATGGAATTTGGCAGATGCTGTTATCCAGAGCGATGTACAGTTAATTAGACTAAGCAGGAGGCAATCCTCCCCTGGAGCAATGCAGGGTTAAGGGCCTTGCTCAAGGGCCAAAAAGCTGTGCGGATCTTATTGTGGCTACACCGGGGATCGAACCACTGAACTTGTGTGTACCTTAACCACTATGCTACAGGCCGCCATAACTCAGCTGCTGAATTTAATCTTGGGCCTCACATGGATGTCTCTGCAGAGGCTTTTGATGTGAGTTGGGGCTTTCTTTTTTCTTCTATACATTTAACTCTAAATGTGTGCTTAGCTTTTTGGTTCTCCAGACTCATTTACTCCTCCATGACATCAATTGTGTCTATGATTAGAGAAGATAGATTAATGCATTTCATCCTCAGGACAGTTTTCAGGAGCACCTCCATGGTGGATGATCTATAGGCTCCTGGGCAGAGATTAACCATTAACTTAAAATACTAAATTAAAATATGGTTTCAACCTTTGCACCAATATAAATTTCATGTTGGATTTTCCATCCATCCATTATCTTGACCCGCTTATCCTGAACAGGGTCACAGAAGGGCTGGAGCCTATCCCAGCATACAATGGGCGAAAGGCAGGAATACACCCTGGATAGGTCGCCAGTCCATCACAGGGCACACACACCATTCACTCACACCCACGGGCAATTTAGACTCTCCAATCAGCCTAACCTGCATGTCTTTGGGCTGTGGGAAGAAATTGGACGCGCAAACACGGGGAGAACATGCAAACTCTGCGCAGAGAGGCCCTGGCCGACCAGAATTCAAACCCAGGACCTGAATCAGCATTGAGACGATGAGGAAATGATGCATGATGACAGTATTAATGAAGATGACTATTAAAGTGTACTGCAAGCAGAAGGAAATGTGTATATATATATATGTATATATATATATAATTTTTTTACAAACAAAAAATATGGAATATATTATTATAGAACAACCTCAGACTTTCTTGTTTTGCTGTCTTCAGATATAATAAACAAAGTCCATAGATAATTTATGTTCTTTAAACTTACACTAAAGTGGGTAGTGACGTACAAAAATGAGCCGTATTTAGAGGCATTCCGATATCTTGCATATGGCACATTTAGCTCATTATCAAAGAGACTTCTGCATTGTCCAGGATTTCTGGACGGCGAATCTGTACAAAACATACACTCAAAGCTGCGTCGCAGTGACTCCTGCCAATAACAATTAAACTGTTTCCGGGTTGCGGTAGGCGCCGTTTCATACTCATCGGTGATAATGTCCGTTGAAAACAGTTTTTAATTTTGTTTCTTTAGACTACTTTACGCATTTCAGTAACGTATTCATGTTTTCAATTGGATTATCAAAACTCGGTTACATTTAAAACGGACCAGGTATGCGTTATCCGATCTATTAAGTAGCTAACTTAGCCAGAGCTAAATTCGCGAGCTAACGTTTGTGAGCTAGCTAGCTAGCCCGTAAGATAGGGAATTGCAGCGTAGCTATTGTGTGTTGGGCGGGGGGAACCGCTAGCGCTAGCGCTAGCTTAGTACCTGATGCATTTTAATGTACTTTCACTTGGATAACAAAATCAACCGTAAAGTTACTGTGAGTTTGCCATCAATCTAGATAGCTGGCTAACAGTTACACTCAACCTTGAGAAATACGTTGCCAAACCAATAACGCCCAGGGTCTGTTGTTGAGCAATTAAGCGAGCGCACTCGCGCTTTTTTGTGAACTTACTTTGCAATCGTTAACCTAAGTTAGCCCAACTATCAGCTACGCTGAAATATCTACATGTAACCGTTACCTAGCTATGCAGCTAGCTAGCTCAGCAACTACGCATTTGAACATCTATCTATTGTATAAATTCCGGTCATGGTTAGCTAGCGAAGACGCCCACATATAACGTTAGTACAGTGCCATTTGTGCAACGTTATTTTGACACAATAGCTAGCTAAAGGAGTTACCTGAAAATGCTAACTTTCTCTAAAACAAAATGTGTTTTGAAATTCGTACTTTTTAACTCTTGTTTATCCCTTTGAACATTGTCACGTAGTTGCTACTAACAGGTAAAATATGTTTTGTGCTAGATGGAGGGAGGGGAGTGTGGGTTCCCACCCGAACCATCGGAGCCCTCTCAGAGAGGAAGCGTTTCATCAGCAGGCTTGCGCGGTGAGTAATATCTTCTGCCTCCACTTTCAGACTATAAGTATTAAATGAAAATAATACAAAGACAGAATTGTTTCACCGGGTATCAATCATGCATCTGTTCGATATTGATCATGATTGGTTGGTCTGTCACTCGTAATTACTGTATGTCGTAATTACCTGATGTTGTATTGGATTGGAGAATGGGTGTGACAATGACCTTGCCGTTTGCTCCCTGCTTCAGCCCAGGATGTGCTGGTGTACCTGGTGGGCGACAGTGCAGTACATTTGACTGTGGAGAGTGTGGGCTGTGTGAACGTGCAGGAGCTCGGCCGCAGTGTCCGCGAGGCGCTCCACATCCCAGAGACAGCGCAGGAGGCCTTCGCCTTTTGGCTCTGCTCCCCTCTACTCGGTATCAGAAGTTCATTACGTACAGTACTGTGTTGCATCTTAGGCTCAAAGATACTTTCAGAAAGAATTAAATCTACATTTTTAAATGTCGAAAAATGTTACTATAAATAGCAGTGAATAGTTGAAAACTAAATCGAATCGATATTTGTTGTGATCACCCTTCACCGTTAAAACTGCAGCAGTTCACTAAGTTACACTGTACTGCAATTTTGCAAGGTAATCAGCTGATAGGTTGTACCAAACATATTGGATAACTTTCCACAGTTCTTCTGCTGACTTGGCTGTCTTGCTTGCTTCTGGCTATCTAGGAAATATCATACAGCATTGATCAAGTTTTTATCTGAAAAATGGTGGTTAATATGTTGCTTATTTTATTGAACAAAATGCAAAAGAAAAATGAATGTTTGGAAATCTCAAATCTCATTTGCTAGTTTCTACTGACACGCTAATGCATAAAAAAAAAAGAATATAAAGCCAAATTCATATATAAAACATAGGGTGCCTAAGACCTTTGCACAGTATTGTATACCATTACATACTTTTTTGCTTGTATGGCGATATCTGTCTGTTTATAAACCATTTGCTCTGCTCTGCTCCTCTCCCGTTCCCTGTCCTTCATGGCAGAGTTGCAGTTAAAGCCGAAGCATCAGCCGTACAAGCTCTGCCGGCAGTGGCAGGACCTACTGTACCGGTTCACAGAAGCCTCGGAAGAGGACATCTCCCAGGGTGAGACGGTGATTTAGTGTCTGCATTTCCCTTTGTGTCTGTTTCAGTCTAAAGTATGTACACATACATGAGATGTGTGTAAAGAAATGCCTTTATACAGTTCAATGTAATATTTATCAATTGTGTGTCCGTCAGTGTATAGGCCACCCTGATGCCTTGATGCTTCTGACATACTCAGTTTGCCTCCGTGCAGAATTTCTGTGGTAGCAATTCTCTGTCTTTCCTGTGTGGCCCGTTGGTTAAAACTTCTGCCTCTCTGTGACTGCCTCCTCAGATGAACCCTGCCTACAGTACAGAAGGAATGTATTTTACCCTAAAGCCAAAGAGCTGCAGGTATAGTGTGTGTGTGTGTGTGTGTGTGTGTGTGTGTGTGTGTGTGTGTGTGTGTGTGTGTAAGACCATGAGAATGAGTGGAATGCCTGTACGCTATGTAGGCTCCAAACCAGAATGTTTCGCTTTTCCACGCGTGCCAGAGATGCTTTGCATTATTAGATAAGACCATATGAGCCACAACTGACTGTGTGTACTACGCACTTCTGAGCTTGTGAATAGTTACACACTCGGAGGTTGGTGGAATAAACTCTGAACCCCTCCATAGGCCTGCCTGTTTACACAAGTGCATACAACGTAAGCTCACAGTGTTCCGAACAGAGCATGGGGAAGCGGCCGCTTCTACCAGAAGTTAACCGGAGGAATGCGGTTTATGATCATGGTTGCTTATTGACTATCCCACGATGGTCCGAACACCTATTCACTCTTTTATGCAGGCTGAGCCGTATAAGCCTGCCCAGTTCGTAGTCTCTCATTAGCAACAGCTTCCCCACCACAATGTTACAGCGTGTACACAATGACCATTACCATGTCACTGTATGCTGAAATGGGTCACTTATGTGACTCGTACCAAGGTTTTATGAAAACAGAAGGAATTAGACTTTACACACACACAAAAACCAAAGCTGATCTGGAAGTATTTATTCATTTGTCCTGAAAGTTGCACTGTTGGGAGCATAATGAGCTAACTTGTGAGTTTATGTTAGATAGTGTTTGACATGATTGGGCTACATTGGTTGATTGATTAAAAAAATATATATAATAATAATTATGTTGAAATGACATTTTTATTTTTTTTATCTCCTCTTGTCTTTCATAATGTCTCTTTGACTTGGGCCATTTGCAGATAGAAGATGAAGGTGTTCTGAGGCTCCTGTATGACGAAGCCAAGGCAAACATTTTGGAGGGCCGGTACCCTTGTGACCCTGACCAGTGGCTGAGGCTGGGAGTGCTGTCCTGCGCTTTAGAGCTCGGGGTGGGCCTGGACGCCCCGGCGGCCACTGCTGCCATCCGGTACATTCCGCAGAGCTTCAACTTCAACTACACTACTGAACTTTACGACTTCATATCGGGTGGTCACACACTAATGTAGACTTTCACAAAGGAGTAAAAGTTTGTCTTTAGCCCTTTGTGTTGTCGTTGATTATGCTTATTTATATAAGACAATTGGGTAAGTTAATCCTTGATGAGCAGAACGGTGAACTTATTGAGCACCTTGCACACTCTTAAAATGTATAAATTTTGTGTTCATACACACACCTTTGAAGTTCTCACAAATCGGAGAAAGGGATTTAATGTTTGAGAAATTGGTGACTATAGTGACCATGATTAAGGCTGAAACACAGTTTGACCCTTGTGATCTGAGTAGTGTGTTATACAACGTCTGACTGGTCTTCCATCATCAGAAAGAAGAAGCTCTCCTCCTTCCTGCCTGCCCATGTCACAGGAGGGGGAGGGGGCCTGCTGTCTGCTCTAAGGGGGAAAGGCGGGCGTCAGGCAGGGCTGGAGCAGAACCTTCTGGAAGAGTACCTCCAGCTCGCCAGCGCTGACGGCGGCGCCCAGGAACCCACCCATTACCTGCGGCAGTACCTCAGCACCTGTCACTCGCTGCCTTACTACGGGTGAGGAGGATGGGGCTTTCAGAGACCAAAAACTGGTAATATAGTTCCAAGTTGACTCTACCATGTAGTGAATCTAGGAGCAGAAGTTCCATGAGAAAAGTGAAGCATTGGTTTTGGAATTGTCTTTTACGTGGGCAAGTATGTGTGAGCTGTGTAAGGCTGCATGATGTTGCGCTTTTTGCATCGTAAGAATAACCGGCATATATCCAATCTTTTTTTATTCCTTTTAAAAAAATGTATTTATCATGCCTGATGCAGTTCTAAACAACTGTCAGAGGCCCTGAGAAACGCTTCTGGGAAAAACATCCCTGATATCTACTAGGTATTGATAAGATCCAATTGGCAGCAAGGTCGTGATGATGTGATTTGTTTTTGCTGCTGATTGGCTATCTTGTCAACACAGATTTCAGTGATTTATCATGGCTTCTTGCACTTTGTTTGTTTACTCCCACTTCAGTTATTGTTAAGATTAAAGAAGAAAAAAAAAAGATTCTTACTACCTTTTTAAAAAGGGCGATTCTGTATATCGTGCAGCCCTAGTCGTCAGTCGCGTGTTTACTGTGTGTATTCTGTCCCCACAGATGCGCCTTCTTCTCAGGAGACATCGACAAGCCCGTGCAGGGGATCCTCCACAGGGGCGGCCGCAAGACGGTGAACGTGGGGATCAGCCTGGAGGGAGTGTACGTCATCGACGTGAAAGAGAAGGTGAGGCCTGCACTGCGTGATGGGTATAAGTCAGAGGTCACCAACCCTGGTCCTGGAGAGCTACTGGGTCTGCAGGTTTTTGTTTTCACCTTAAAATCAGCACCCTGTTGAGGCCCAGGTAACCAGGTGAGGTGAGTTAACTGTAATCATCTGCTCTAATTGATTAATTAAGTGCAGAGTAACAGCGAAAACCCAGTAGCTCTTCAGGACCAGGGTGGTATAAGTAAATTAACAGGCCTCGGGAATCCCCGTGAAGCCACACGTACTGTATCTCTGTCTCTCGACTCTTCTGCTGCCTCTGCCCCGCTCCCTAAACAACACCCTCCCCCTCCCTCTGCTTGCCCTGAAGCATGTCCTCCTGGGCCTCCGCTTCTGCGAGCTGTCCTGGGACCACAGCTACCCCGAGGGCGAGGGAGACTCGCACATCCTGTGGCTCGAGTTTGACGGGGAGGAGGCTGGCACACCTGTCAACAAGCTACTCAAGATATACTCAAAACAGGTATCGACCTAGACCTAGCGGTGTCAAACTGAATTCCCAGGGGGGCCGCAGTGTCTGCAGGTTTTTTGTGGTTTCCTTTCAGCCTGCTGTCAATGAAGGCTTTGAGAACAAGGCGTGTGCATTCTTTAGCCAAAACCAGCAGACACTGCGGCCACTTGTGCAAGACCCTTAACCGTGTGTTGCTCCAGGGGAAATTGTCCCCTGCTTAGTGTAATTAAGTCGCTTTAGATAATAATTTGTTGTTCAGCTGACACTAAATTTTTAATTTGAAATTAATTTTATTTATTAAATTATTTAATAAATATATTTATTCACAATGAGTTTGGAATATATTTATGTAGATACCTATTATTTCTCAAAATGTAGGTTTCTAAAGAGACCAGCCTTGCCTTTATGGAATATGTTCATGTGAATATAATGAGTAGTGTTTTGATTATACTGACGGTCCTCCTGTCCACTAGGCGGAGCTCATGAGCGGTCTCATTGAGTTTTGTGTGGAACTGGGAGCAGCGGCGGAGGCGGAGGCGGCGGGGACGGACGGCGAGCTGGCGCCTTCCCAGCAGGCCCCTGGGGGGGCCGGGGCGAGCGGCAGGGGGAGGGGGGGGCGGCGCGGGAAGCTTCGCCGGCAGAGCAGCGTGGTGTGCAGCAGGGTGCACACCCTCAGCACCATCAGCTACGTGGACGATGGTGAGCAGCGGTCTGGAGAGGGACGAGAGCTCCGCCTGGAGTGGAGAGATGTTTCTCAAAGTACTTTTTAGGACATAACGGGTCGGTTTCATAAACGCAGATTAAGCTTAGTCCCTGACCATATTTTGTATGGAGAATCTCCTTTCAGAATTGAATGCAGTCTAGGACTGGATGTAACCTTTCTGTGGAATTGACCCAAGATATTTGAAACCGGTTCTGTCTTGTATAGTATTAGGAAACCAGGATTTTATTCCAGAATATTCCATTCATTTGCTTTCTCCCTTTTCCCTAAACTGTAGAGTAAAGGACTGCAAGCTATCCTGCTGGTACAAATAACCTTGTGGTGTTTATTCCTTGGTTTATTTTTATTTAATGTTTTTTTTTTTTACGGCTGACATGTTCGTAACATGTTGTAACCCCTGTGATTTCCCGTTTGTGTCGATCCGCTCAGGCAAAGAGATCAAGCGTCTAAAGCCAAAGAGGGCGGCTTCCTTCTTCAGCAGGCAGGCGCCGGCCCCCAACTATTCCGCCGTCCAAGTGGGAGAGAATCTGGAGCAAGGGTGAGCCCGTGGAGACGGAGCTGCACCCCGGAGACCAAAATCAGCGTCTGAACACTGACATTCAGACGCAGATAGTCACAGAAACTTAAATGTAAAAAAAAAAAACAAAAAAGAAAAGAAAATGGACCAACAATTTGGCCGGAAAATGAAATATCCAGTTTTGTTTAATGTTTGAATATATACTCACAGTTTTTAAGATTTTGAGATTCTTTGCAGGCTAAAGTTTGTTTCCTCGATGTAGGTATTGCAGAAAAACACCCACTGGTGTGAACATTTGTTCACGTACAAAGACACTGGCAAATGTAGGCAAAAAGGGTATCTTATCTTATCTTATATCCTTGCTTGTCAATTGAGTAGCACGCAATCATGACAGCAGTGCCTTCTAATCTTCCCTTCGATAGTTTAAATGGGATATTGACTGTGGTCATTGTACGGTGAAATATTACTGATAGAAGTGCAATCCCAAGTTCTCGATATCCATTAAACTATGCAAATCTGAGAGGGGTTAGCCTCTCATGAAAGGGCCCGTACTTCTGTCTGTGACTGCACAACAACAAAACAAGCTTACCTTACTCTCTGCTCCTGCCTACCCGTACCTCTCTTTACCTCCTCTGACACACTTAAACCTGGTCACTGCTGTTATGGGAAAATGCCTGTATCCTTCTCTAGGACAGGTGTGTGTGTGTGGTTTATGTATATATTCCATAAAACTGAAGGACATAATTTTTATTCTATATCCAAAACTTATGCAAAGCTATTTGAGCTAAACTAGCGCCAAATGATCTGCTCTCAGCTCCAGATAGCATCTATGCATGTCCTTGGATTGTTCACTACACGTTTACTGTACGCGCATACTGAAATACTTGTGCCGTTTATTCTCTGTTGGCATGTCCAATCAAATTATATTCCAAAAAAGGTGAAAGGAGGGAAAGGCAAAAAATCTTTTTTTAAGAATTGCACTTTTGATACATTTCTAAATACTGTAAGCATTTTGCAAAACAGTCATTACATCTTCATTTTATGTCGTCATATTTCAGACTTCATTTTACATTCATGGCCATAAACACAACTGAACATGTTAAAACTGAAAACCATTTTGTTTGCAGTAGTTTTACTATGATTTTGAAAAAGACCAAGTGCCTCTTGTATGTGCAATCAGTCAGCCACCCTGGGTTCAAATGTTTGTCCGGCTGTCTTTATCAATCTATGTCTGAATTATATGAAATAATTCTGTTACTTCTATCCTTTTGAGTTTTGTTGCAGACTCCTGCTAGTTGTAATGAGACACTTACATGTTTCTTATATATAACCCAGGTAACACACGATTCTCAGAATGTTTTTTTTTTTGGTTGCTTTTTTTAGAATTCAGTATTTTGAGGAAATGTTTGGTAGGTGGTGTAGTTGGCTATGATTCGTGGGAAATGGATTTACATTATGCCTTTCAATGCTTGCAGTGACCTCAGCAAGGAGATGGGCACATGCCCTCAACCATTAGTACTATGTACCCTCCATCTGGGTATTTAAGTATTTAAAACGGCTAATGACGGCAGCACCTGCAAGTTCATATCCTGCCACCGACTTTAACTTTCAAATGGCCAATCATTTGGATGAAAACAATAGAACTTCTCCCTGTTCTTGTAAGATGCAAAGTCTGGTATCACCGATTCAGGACCAGGCTAGTTGACTTGACTAATTTGATAACTGAAGTGGCCAGACGTTTGTATTAGCACCTATCTGTCTCGGCTGTGACTGAGGGTTTTTTTAAATTTAATCCCAGTGCTTATATCGGTAAAACTAGTTTTCAGTAGTTATGTTGCCCATATGTGGGTATAGAGCCATGAGATGATAGTCCATTAATGTCATTCACTGTATTCACACCACAACACATTCAGTGACTTTAGGGATAACCAGAAACTAACTAGCATTTGTACTGTACAAATCTTGCTTTATACTAATTTTCTGACTGCGAGACATTAAATCGTGTTAATGGGTTTCATAGAGTTTTTATATATAATTTAAATATGCTCACTGATTTTGTTGTATTCACCTAATTTAACGTTTTGGAAATAAAATATTGTCACTTTTATTCTGTGTCCTGATTTTCCTTCTGCATGGCAATTAGAATACCTCCTGTAGATTATTATTTTCATTTCAAAGTTAGGAAATGATTTATATATTCTCAGAAGTTGTCTGTGCCTTCATTTTCAAGTGAGCATAAAAGGTTGGTTCACAGCTGATACCATTTTTTGGTGCCGTTTTGTGTCGCTGACTCATTTTCTCTTTACATTGTCATTCTATACTCTCCACTATTATATATATTTTATGTATTTATTTTTACTAATTTATCAAAAGTAATCAATTGACATTCCTGGGGATTTTTTCAAGTCCGATGATGTTGAAAAAATGGTAAATGTTTTCTCAAGAGAACAGCTGATGTGTTGTTACCTACCACACTCATGTCACATATCCAGAGCAGATATTCAAGGTTTGATCCTCAAAAAAAAAAAAGTGCAATGAATAAATCCTGTTTATAAACTTCCTTTTTCACAGTGGAACACAGAATTGGGTTAAGTGTCTGCTATGAAGAGTGCGTTCTGGATACAGTACTGCAAGTGTATCATTATTTTGTGCATTTGTTGCATTAATGCATGAATATCTCTAATCGAAACGCAAACCAAATATTATTTAATGTTCTGCAAAAAGGAATTGGCAGGCTGGCCAGTATAGGATCATGTTCTTACTGACAATTTGACCAACTACAGTTTCTTTTCAAAAACAAGGCTGATTATTTAATTTTATGTTGTGTAATTATATAATATAATTTATACATTTATTTGTGAATGTCATGCCGCTCAGTTTCACTCAGGATGGCTTCACCCCATTCTGCTCACTAACTAAGCTGATCGAGAATTCACGCAGGTGACAGAACGGCTTTGACTCCTGCAGTTGAGCATACAGTATATAGTTTTGACATTATTGTCTATCACTGCTTGAACATAACTGTCCGTGGCCTTTAATTGTCCGTGGTCTTTAGTTTCTTAAATTTAAAAAACAGTCGAGTTCCGGAATGGTCCTGCCAAGTCGTCATTCCAATTTTGCGGATGTATTCGAGGCATTACGGTAAATTTGTTTCAACCGAACTTGGTTTTCCGTATTGCAGTGTTTGCACCGGTTTTCACATACATTTGGTCCCTCCGTCGGTTTACCTGGCTTCCAGCATTCTCCGGATTATTAGTTCGAAATGGATGCGGACATCAGTGACTCCGCTGCCGGTAGTGTGAGCCCACCGGACTCGGATCCGGCGCGTAAGCGAAGGGCCCACGGTATGCTGAAGCTTTATTACGGGTTGAACGAAGAAGGGAAGCCCGATGAGAAGGAATCATTGGATCCTTGTGACATAAACGGGCCGCATTTCGATCCGGAGGTGTTCTTGAACAAGGTAAACAAAACGCAAAGCAGGAATTTGTCATATTTCCCCCCTAGTTAAATATGTTGTCTGTCGAGCAGATGCGCCAGCACTAAGCGACGACTTGGCCTTGCGAAACTGTCTAGTGTTGTTGCTAATGTTGTTAGCCAGCTAGCTGTGTCAGGCTGGCTGTATCCAGGTAGCCTACTCTATTGTCATCCATTAACGTAGTTGACACTAAGCAATAATTCATTGATCATAACGTGCAATGATAGTCACTCACACCTATTTAACTATCTGTTCAAGAGAAGCAAAAATGGGAATCTTACAGCTTTTTATCTGACGGTACTAATGCATTGTACATTGTGTTTGGGTTCCAGTTGAGGAAGGAGTGCTCCTTAGCAGAGCTGATGGACCAGGAAAGCTGTATGGTGAAGCAGATTCGCGCTCTGGACAGTGACATGCAGACGCTAGTCTATGAGAATTACAACAAGTTCATATCTGCCACAGGTCTGTGTGGGTGATGGGGCATAAGGAAAGGTGTGTGTGTGTGTGCAGTGAAGAAGCAAGGGGTGTGGTGTAGTCTGGTGGGTGGGTGAGTGAGATTGAAACCCACTGACTAGGCTGCCTTGCATCCCCCCCTTCATTGTGTACATACATTGTTATTGAAACTATTGAAACCTTCATTTTCATGTAGCAGCCTAAATTACAGTTCCTCCTTTGGCACCGCACCTTTACTTATTGCAGTGCTGATACCCTTTTTAATTTAGATGTTTTTTTTTTGGTTTTAAAAAAAATAATGATCTCATACATGGTTCAACACTTTATTTAGTGAGCACTTTATTAGGTATTATTTATTACTTACTTATTTTTTAGACCTCTACTGCTGTTGCCGCCTATCCACTTCGAATTATGATGCGTTGTGTGTTCAGAGATGCCCTTCTGCATACCACTGTTGTAATGTATGGTTATTTGCGTTACTGTCACCTTCCTGTCAGCTTTGGCCATTCTCCTCTGACATCTCTCATTAACAAGGCGAGATACTCAAACCACCCTGTTTGCCACCAACAATAATTCCACAGTCAAAGTAACTTAGATCAAATTTTTTCCCCATTCTGATGGTTGATGTGAACATTAACTGAAGACCCGTATTTACATAATTGTATGCATTGCACTGCTGCCACACAATTGGCTGATTTCATGATCGCATGAATAAGTAGGTGTAGTAAAGTAAAAATATTCCTAATAAAGTGCTCGGCAAGTGTATAATCTGCTTAATGGCATTATATGGAAAAAAAGAAAAAACAGAATTGTAAATTGTCTATCTCCATTTCCATTAGACACAATAAGGAAGATGAAGAATGACTTCAAGAAGATGGAGGATGAGATGGACTGCTTGTCCACCAACATGTCCGCTATCACTGAGTTCAGTGCATGTATCAGTGGCACTCTACAGGACCAGCACACACAGATTACCAAGCTATCAGGTACTGCATCAATGCAGAAAAGCCCCAAAGACTGTTCTATATATCTCTCCCCCTCCAAACCGCTAGACTGCAAATTCAATGTGATAAGAACAGTGATAAGAAGTGTAATGGCTAGCTGAAGAGAATAGGGCCCAGTGAATATATTAAAATAACATTATTATTTAATAATACTGTGTCTCGCATGCAATTCTGTTGGCACAACACAAAACCTTGAGCTCCTGGAGACACCACTTCATTGTCACCTCATAAGCATTGACCATATCCTTCTGGCGGCGGGCGCTGACTCCGCGCTTAATGTCTGCCTATCACACCGCGCGTCTCCTCACGTTCCCCCTTTTCTCCGGCTCTCCTCTTCACTCCCGCCTTTCCCAGGCGTCCACAGCCTTCTGCGGAAGCTGCAGTTCCTGTTTGAGCTGCCGGCGAGGCTGAACAAGTGCCTGGAGCTGCAGGCGTACGCCCAGGCGGTGGGCTCACACCGCCGCGCTCGCTGTGTGCTCCAGCAGTACAGCCACATGCCCTCCTTCCGCGGGATTCAGGACGACTGCCACGCCATCATGGACCAGCTGGCCCAGCAGCTGCGCCAGAAGTTCAGGTCAGAGGTCGGAGACCACGGGGCTGACTGTAGCAATATTTACTTAATTATTTGTTTTTCGGTCCCTAAAAACAATAGTAACAATGTGAAAAAATGTACCTAGAAAACAAGAAAAAAACAGCAATAAATCAACATATTAAGACAATAATGCAAGAAGGTATAGGCTGAAGCCTTAGCTTATTATACCTTTCCTTCTCACTGTATACAATTATATACACAAATTTTAAAAATTAGTAAAGGACTTCTTGCCTAGACAACTTCTCTGAGACTAGCCCAGAATGAGGAAAACTGGGGCAAACAGAACTTGGAACAAGTACACTTAAAAAAGTCCCAGTGGAGTCCTTTATTATTGTTTGATTGTCATTGTCAACTATGGAACACCTATATAGTCGTCTTTTACATAGATGGTTTGACAGAATGTCTGGCATTGTTTTTTGTACCATGGGAGTTTGTGCCAGTTATGAAAAGAGGCTGTTGGTGGTTTTAAGTCATAGTCATGCTGTGTACCAACTTCCACAAGTCATACGGTTATGGTTGAGCGGCCACTTTTCATTTAGCATATACACCGTGACACCTTATTTTGACATTGTGTTCTGCTGATCCCAATTATAGGCAAAGAGATTCTGACTTCTATGTCAGAACATAGATACAGTATAATCTGCTAAAGATTCTGCATATAACACTGATTCTGTTCAGATTGCTGACAACTGTGTTCTAACAATTTGGAGCTTGGAGGTTTGCATACTTACATTGTGGTGATGTACACTCACTGAGCACTTTATTATGTTTATTAGACTTTTTTTACTTATTGGTCTTCTGCTGCTGTAGCCTATATACTGCTGGCACCAACAATCACTCTACGGTCAAAGTCACTTCGATCACATTTCTTCCCCATTCTGATATTTGATCTGAAAAACATCCTCCACCTCTTGACCATGTCTGCATGCTTTTTATGCATTTAGTTGATTGGCTGATTAAATGTTTGCATTAACTAGTTGGTGTACCTAATAAAGTGCTCACTGAGTGTATATAGGGCATAGCATTATGATCAACTGGTGTCATGCCCAGGCAGTCTTAAACCTGGCTGCTTCTGACTAAATATATCATGATGGGTTCTGAGCCCACCTTTCTGCCTGAGTGATGTAATTCTAAAGCACTATGAGTAGAGTCCTTGTCAAACTCATTACACAGCCTGATGATTGCATTGCGCCTGTACAATGTGTGTGCCAGCAGGGATGGGGGTTCGAGCGCCAAGGACTTGTCCGATTGTGTGGAGCTCCTGCTGCAACTGGATGAACCTGCAGAGGAGCTCTGTGACAAATTCCTCAGCCATGCCCAGTCCAGACTGGAAGCTGACCTGCTGGGTCTGGAGGCTGAGCTCCGAGAGCCACTGTCTGCCTCTGTACCAGTAACATCAGTCGACCCTGCCAGTACTTCTGCCTCAAAACCAGCCGATGAAGCTCCAGCAGGGTCTCCCCCGTCCACTTTACTTTCCCCAACATCCAGGACTGACATTCTGGAATTCATTGACCGAGGATGCAATGAATTTGTAAGTAGCCTCTGCCTGGTTATCGCCTCTTATCAGGAACTGTTCGTCAACCGTCCACAAGAGGGCGACTTGGCCTCTAAAAACATCCCCCAGATGGCCAACGGCAAGCTCCACAGCTTCGTTGACGCGCTAGCTGCTCGGTACTTCGCCCTGGTGGAGCGCAGGATACAGGAGGAGAAAGGGGTGGGAGATAACTCTTTGCTCGTTCGGGCTTTGGACCGCTTCCATCGCAGGCTTCAGGCCGTGTCCAAACTGCTTCCGGGGTCTGGGGTTCCCAGCCAGGGAACCGAGATCGTGGTGCGGGCGGCCAGGGAGAGAATCAGGCAGTACTTGGCCGCCCTGCAGAGCTTCTACTTGGACAGCTTGACGGACGTGAGGCAGGCGTTGGCCGCTCCTCGGCTCTCCGTGGGCGGGGCGGGAGTTTCGGGCGCCGGGGGTCTTGGAGCAGCTGTGAAAGATGCGGCTCCCAGCCTCCCGGACCTGCTGGCTTCCCTGTCGGGATCCATTCTGAACCAGATCAAGTCGGTGCTGGCCTCGGTCCATCTCTTCACTGCAAAGGACATCACATTCTCTAATAAGCCTTACTTCAAGGTGAGAGTGGGTCACAAGTGTGCATGTTAAATGTCTGTGCCTGCCCCTGTTTATATTACAGTGGAAGGATTTTGGTGCCTTACGGTCAATTAGACTAAATGGGATTGTCTGTGGAGCAATGTGAGCTTAAGGGCCTTTGACCAAGGCCCAAGGGCCCAACAGCTGCACTGATTTTACTTTTTACTGTGGCTACACCAGGGCTTGAACCACCATCCTTCCGGGTCCCTGTCACATACTTTAGCCACTAGGCTACAGTCTGCCTCTGTGTCTGTTTGTATGTGTTTGTAGTGTTTCGACTGTAGGCGTGCACCTGTTTCTGCTTGTATGTGCGCTACTTTTTTGTGTTTGACTGTTGGTCTGCTCCTGTTTCTCTGTCTTATTTTCACTCCTGACTTGATGCTCCAGCTTCATATCCAGTCGTCACAGCTGACTCTCCCTCCTTCCCCCAGGGGGAGTTCTGCAGTGAGGGCGTGCGGGAGGGCCTGGTGGTGAGCTTCATAAAGTTTGTGTGCCAGTCGTCCCGGCAGTTCTGCGAGAGTGCCGGAGACCGGGGCGGCACCACGCCGCCTGCCCTCCTGCTGCTGCTCTCCCGGCTCTGCCTGGACTACGAGACCTCCACCATCTCCTACATCCTCACCCTCACCGACGAACAGTTCCTCGTGCAGGTAGGGTTGCTGGGAATTGGGTAGAGCTGGTTAGTGTTGTTACATTACATTTCATTTAGCAGATACTTTTACCCAAAGCGACGTACAAAAAACGCATACCGTGGTCATTGGGACAAACTACAGAACAGGTTGGATAAGGTACAATTCACATTGAAATAGTTGTACAGCCTTTAAGTCTAGTACACATGGTAAAAAATAAGCAGTCCATAAGTAATAAGGTCAGGAACTACAGTACCAAAATAAATACAAATGCAGTCCTATAGTAAACTACAAAGTACAACAAGGGGCTACAAGATTGAAACGGTGCAGAGGAGTCGAGGTACCGTGTGAAGAGATGAGTCTTCAGACTGCGGTGGAAAGTTCTTATAGGAATGGGGAGGTTGTTCCACCACTGGGGAGCTAGGGTGGAGAAGCTCCGCAGTTGGGATAAGCGAGAGGCTTTCACATGGCTGGCTGGATGTGCAACCGTTTGACCTCAGTTTTTCAATTTTAGATTGATTTGAAGGTATTTGGATATTAAGTTGGATCGTTTTATTAATCAACCTTTAAGTGCTCAGTGAAATGTACTTTTTTGTCTCCAGCACCACAGTCCCGTGACTGCAGTTACAGCACTTTGTTCGGAGGCCCGTGAGGCTGCACAGAAACTGCTGAATCACTATGTGAAGGTACTACACGCGCAATTTCTGCCACTCTTCCGTCAAATACATAATTGTTTTGGAATCAAATTGTGCTCAGTTGATCTTGCCCAGTGCAATTGAGCCATCCAGGAGAACCAGAAGGCGGGGTTTGCACTTTTTCGCAGTATTTCATAGATTCCAATACACCAGAGAAGCTCAGTAAAGCATAGAAAAGTATTTGAGTCTAATTAATTTGACCCAGGTCTGCTGGAAAGTTCTTCTAAACAAGACTAAAGATGCACTTTCACAGTCATGCTCTAGTTCATCTTAACCTTTAATTTTATTCTTTCATTTTATTAATGTCTATATGCTTGTCTTCTTATGGGATTTCTGTTCATGAGATACAGTGGTCTGAAGTTGATTTGAATGTGATTGTAAACTGTGAGTAATCTGTGTATGTGACGGGCAGGTCCAGGGGTTGATCATCTCCCAGATGTTGAGGAAGAGTGTGGAAACGCGAGACTGGGTCAACACAATCGAACCACGCAACGTGCGTGCAGTTATGAAGAGGGTGGTAGAGGACACCACCTCCATTGATGTACAGGTAAGTCTGCCAGGCATTACACAGGAAATCTGAACTGTACTTTTCACCAGACTTCGTCACAGCAACAGAATAACTGTGCAGAACGCCGCTTCTGACACCTTTATTTCACCTCACTTGCCAAGTGGTAACGGTCTCTCCCATTTCTATTCCCAAAGTGTGCATATCTATACTGCATTTCCAACCAGCAATTGTTCTGATTCCCTCTCCTCTCAATCAGGTAGGCTTCTTGTATGAGGAGGGCGTGAGGAAGGCCCATAGCAGTGACTCAAGCAAGAGGACCTTCTCTGTCTATAGCAGCTCCAGGCAGCAAGCCCGCTATGCTCCCAGTTATACACCAAGGTAAGCAACTTCAGATAGGAAGCATATTTTTCATATTTTTGACTACCTCTCGGCCTTCGTTCAAAATCCTTCCATTCCAACATTCATCAGAGTCCGATGTTGTGTCATTCATTACGTCTGGACAAGGCTGTGCAGTTGTGTGCCATTTGCCCAATGCTGCTTGGACCCTGTTAATTGCCACTTGTGGCTATATTTTTCTTAAGATATTTGCAGGGGTTTGACTGGAATGCTTAAAATTAGGTTTGTGTCTTTGTATCATTCCCATGCCTCCACTGATGTGTCTTTGACAGTGCTCCGATGGATACCAACCTGCTCAGTAACATTCATAAACTCTTCTCTGAGAGAATTGACATATTCAGCCCTGTGGAGTTCAACAAGGTGAGTTTAAGGCTGGAATGTGTGGCTAGATATATGTGGACAAGCTAGGCACCAACTATAGTGATTAGGTTATGTTATGAATTAAGATGCAAGCTACTTCACTTCAGAAATGTAATAATGTATTATCATAAAGGTATTTGTCAATAAAATGTATGTCTGTTTTCTGGTGTATTTTGTTGAGAACTGTATTTAAACCATCATGTGGTTACACATTCTGCACAAGGAACTGCATAGATCTGAGTATAAGAACGTCTACTCTCCTTTCATTACATTAACATTACATTAATGGCATTTGGCAGACGCTCTTATCCAGAGCGACGTACAACAAAGTTCATAGGGCATACCCATAACCAGGAATAAGTGCGCCAAAAGACCCTAGTGGGAAGTACAATTTCAACTGCTAACTCTACAACAAAGATAAGGACTAGGGCCTATCCAGCAGCATTGTGCCTTACATTCCTGCTCACAGACTGTATTTCTCCGTAGGTCTCGGTCCTCACAGGAATCATTAAAATCAGCCTGAAGACGTTCCTGGAGTGCGTGCGGCTGCGGACCTTTGGCCGCTACGGCCTGCAGCAGATCCAGGTGGACTGCCACTACCTGCAGATGTACCTGTGGCGCTTCGTATCCGACGAGAACCTGGTGCACTTCCTGCTGGACGAGATTGTGGGCAGCGCTGCCCACCGCTGCTTAGACCCCGCGCCCATGGAGCAGAGTGTCATTGAAGTGATCTGCGAAAGGGGTTAGGAGCAGGACTGGGGGGTGTAGACTGAGCTTTGGCCACCCAAGGGGTGACGATAGGAAGGGAAAGAAGGAGGCCTCTGATGATTCGGGTAACTTTCTTGAGTTTAGACTGATTACTTTTAGAAAAGTTCAGGTTACTGGGGGTTACAGGGCTGTAGTTGAAGAGGACCAATCCTGAAGTAAGGACCAGGAAATTGACATTGGGGGGGGAGGGGAGGAGGAGGATGGTCAGAAATGATCACTGTAGACACTAAGGTCTGTAATGTCATTTTGGGCAAAGCTAACAGCGATAGTTTGGGTGGGGTTGGGCTTTGTCAAATTTAGTCAAAAAATATATTTATGTCCACCAATGGTAATTTAGTTATCTCCAGGACGTCAATACATCTTAACCAAACCAAAAAAAATACAAGATACATTCATACATTTAAACTAATGACAGTTTGTTTTCTGTTTATTCACCCTCTTGAATAAATAAAAAAATAATATAAATATGATTGTACAACAATTGCATTGCTCTGGATCTGTCTGTATGATTGAATAAAAACATTGATTGTATTACTGATGAAATGTAGTTTACAGTGCAGTCCATAAGTATTTGGACAACGGTACAATTTCTGTTCCTTTTGCTTTATACTCCAGCACATTGAATTTGAAATTAAACAATTAATTTAATGTTAATTATGAATTCAAGGTGCTGACTTTCACCTTTCATTTCACGTCCATATCAGGTGATCTGTGTAGGAATTGCATCCCTTTTCATACATTCTCCCACCATTTTAGGGGACCATAGTTAATTGGACAGTTGCCTTCTCAGCTGTTTCTGATTAGTCTGGTGTATTCAATCGCTTGCTTAGTGCATGTATAAGAAAGCTTTCAGTATCTAGTCTTGGCTTTTGATTGCCTGTGGAGTCTTATTAGGACCAGAGTACCAATGAAAGTAACCAATGAGGCTGAGAAATAAAAAATTTGCCAAATAATCACGTTACCGAAACAAACTGTTTGGAACATTATGAAGAGAGCAACAGTTTTTGGTTGGCATCACTGCCTTGCTGTGGAATGAAGCACCGTCCAATGAGTTTTGAGGCATTTGATGGAACTTGAGTGGATGAGATGCTTCTGTACACTTCAGAATTAATTCTGCAGCAATGAGCAAGTGAGCAGCCATATATGCCCAAACTATATCACCCCCACCACCATGTTTCACACATAAGGGCGGGGAGCTTTGGTTCTTGGGAAGTTCCTTTTAGCCTCTGTACTTTGCGCTTTCCATCACTCTGATACAAGTCAATCTTATCTCATCTGTCCACAAACCCTTTTCCTAGATACTGAAAGCTTTGTTATAACTCTACTAAGGAAGCAATTAAATACACCAGACTAATCGCAAACAGCGGAGAAGACAACGGGCCAATTACTTTTGGTCCCTGAAAATTATGTGTAGAAATGAATGTAAATACCCTCAAATTAAAAGTGACCGTCTGCTCTTTAACCTCATATTCATTGTTTTATTTCAAATTTAATGTGCTGAGTACAGAGCCAAAAGAACAGAAATTGTACCACTGTCCAAATTCTTACAGTATTACTGTATTTATATTAGTTTAATTTCTCTCCAGATCTTATTTGCACCTTAGAACACACAAAGGTTGCAAAGAATACAGATTATTATTTTTGTTATGATTCACACATTCCCTAAAATCAATACCCTGCGGGTGAAGAGTCCCACCCAACTCAATAAAATGGTTAATGGTTTATAACACACAAGTGCATGAACGTTTGTCTCAATGGATGTAGTTTCTATGAGTGAAGAAATCTTAGGGTGAGAAATGTTTTAAGATACTGTATTTAGTAGGACTATGACAATATGTAGCATAGGTTATAAATGCCGTTTTTTAAATGCAGAATATTCATTATAAGGTGAACATATTCTTGTCCATTCTGCAAAATATTGTCAGGGACTTCCGGTCAGCGGCCTGATATCTGGGCTCTCAGTTTGGGAACTCCTGGCCCGCTTCCACCAGTTTGTGGATCTACCCCCGTACCTCCGGATTGTGGGTGTGTTTTAGACGTCATTCCACCTGTCATAGAGCCATCGTACAATAGTAATCAAGCTCAGCACGTCCCCTCCGCTTCATTGGTCCGAGACTCCCCTCTCCACAGTCAGAACATGACAATGTCCTGAACCGATTGGTTGAGCGATGTTATATGGGGCGGTACTGCGCACGCATGTCTTCGCTCTTCAGCGTTACCAGGGCTCCATGATTCAGGTGGAGTGGACGCCTGAATAATTTCGTCCTGGTAAGTATATAGTGCATCAGAAAATGATCTTAAAATATTATCTTCAAATTTAGAAACGTATAATTCTGTATTCACGTTTGGTGCAGACACGTTTGCAATCTCTCCATTTTATTGAATGAATGTATTCCTGTGAGCGACGGTGTTGGGATATTAAATATCCCTGAACACATATTCAGACATACACAACATCCATATGCATATCAGTGTGTAATAAATGTTTTTTTATATATATTTTGTTACGGTAGTTGTCTTAATTTGACCAGATGTTATGTTCATTGTCTGACTGAAGTGTTCTAGAAATTCTGAATTGTGTTTCGCATTGTCTATTGTACTCTTACATATTACCGGATTGGACGTTATGAAACAAAGCAGATTATTTTGCGTTTAACATAGTTTGAGTATGTTCACTCAGTTTCAATGGGAAATTTAGAGAAGATCTCGTGGTTTTTAGAGAAAAACTGAACGTTATGCATTTGTTCCGACATTGACAGAATCCTACATACCCCTTTGCTCGCGTCAGTGTACTCTAGCCTTAACTTTCTGCAGATTCATATACAATATTTGGGCAATTATGTTTTTTTTTTTTTTTTACTGTGATGCATATATGTTAACTGGGGTATTCTAAAACAGTATGTAATCATGAACAAAGTTTCATGATCATAAAGATCCATGCTTACTGTGGCCTGCTTGTAAATTCATTTACTGAACAGTTGAGATTCTTGTAATTTAGCAAAAGCATCCATAGACATAACTTATTATAGCATGGTTGTGATTCTGTTTATTTTGATATTTTGATATCATTGTATTGCTTTACAATATCAAAGACTAAACAAAGACAAATAAAAAAGAAGCAAACTAAATGTAACTGCCGGAATTCTACATCAGTATCTTTACACTAATTTCCCTCCATCCTCTCCATCTCTTCTGTTTCTTTGCCCGTCACAGAACACAGAGATGAAGCTTGATAAACAGAGATCCACACACACCACGGAGAGGGAATTCGGGGGGACCTTGGGTAAGAGGTGTGCGTGTGTGCATGCTTCGAAAGGGAAGGAAAATAAGATTACATGTTTAACTTTCTTTAGTATATCCATGTATCAGACATTATGTATTTTATCTCACTTCAAAGAGATCAGTGTTATTGACATTTTATCTATATTTCCCAATTCCTAAATTTTTCCTGACTGCTGAATTTTTTCCCCTCTCCTCCATTTTGTCCACGCTTCATCTGAACTTGTGCAGGTGCTACATGCATCCCTGTCTTTCTGCCTCTGACCGTGCTGTACCTGCTGAGTGTATGTCGCTCCCCGGAGGCCAGCGTGCTCCAGTGGCCCCCTCCGCTGCCCCACACATCCCAGCTTTGGCACCCGTCGGCCCCCATGCTGCTGCTTGGGTGGCTGGCCCTCCAGAGCTTTCTCTATATGCTGCCTGTGGGAAAGGTGAGAGAGCATGCTTTTTTAAATAACAGGTCATTGACAATTATTTATTCATGTGAATTGCATCATTGTATTGATTTCAATAATGTCTTCCATTTTGTACGGCACAATGAGCCCGACAACAAATAACATTATTATTATTATGAATATGATGATTACGATAATTACGATAAATATGATGATTATTATTATTTATTGTTCTTGTTGTTGATGTTGTTACCTGTGATGTGTCCATTGGCAGCTGGCTGAAGGGATGGTGTTGAGGGATGGATCCAGACTCAAGTACCCTATCAATGGTAAGAGTGAAGTTGGAATTACTGAAAAATTCATCACACCGATAAGGTCTAAATGAACACAAACACAATCTCATTAAGGGAGCTTAAGTAATTATGGACCTTACTATAACCATTCTTCTTCTCCTGAAACAGTACCCCTTTCATCTCACCCCGTTTATGTCTGTGTGTCTCTCACCTTCTCCAGGGTTCCACTCTTTCTGTATAACTGCCATAGTGTTGGCACTGACACTGTGGCTGAGGATGCCTCTTGGATACATCTTCGAGTTGTTGTTTCCCTTGGCAGTGTACTCCATGGGCCTCTCATTCCTGCTATCCCTCTACCTCTATCTGCGCTCATTCTGGGCCCCAAAACAAGCCCTCTCCTTGGGGGGAAACACAGGTGAGGAAGATGGCCTGCGAGAGGGTAAATGGTAAATGGCAGGCATTTATATAGCGCCTTTATCCAAAGCACTGTACAATTGATGCTTCTCATTCACCCATTCATACACACGCCAACGGGGATTGGCTGCCATGCAAGGCACCGACCAGCTCGTCAGGAGCATTTGGGGGTTAGGTGTCTTGCTCAGGGACACTTCAACACAGCCCGGGCGGGGATCGAACCGGCGACCCTCCGACTGCCAGACGACTGCTCTTACTGCCCGAGCCATGTCTGGTTTGAGGGACAGTCCGATACCAGTTCAGTCAATTCAGGAAATTATGGAACATTATGACCATTATGTGATTGCAGCTCACCAGACCATGAACCCGATGACCACCCTGTTAACTGTAATCATGTGAAATAGATTACTATCTTTGCATAGCATACACACTAGTTGTCCTCAGTTTGTGAATCACATAACCTTATAACCTTAAAATAGCTTGTCTGCTTAATGCTACTAAATGGTATAAAAAAGTATAAAAGATGTGTTATTACAATAATGATCAATTTCAGGCAATAGACAATGCTTATGTATATATCGTTGTATCTTTTTCAGGTAACCCCCTCTATGATTTCTTCATGGGGCGTGAACTTAACCCACGAATTGGAAGTTTTGACCTCAAATACTTCTGTGAGCTCCGGCCAGGTCTGATTGGTTGGGTGAGTATAAACGTGTAAAGAGGAAAATACCATTAGACTTTCATCAAAGTCCAAAATACCTTGCAGAAGAATGTAAATTGACCCCTTCCACCAATCATGTAGCCATGTGACACTTGATTACTTTGGGTGATATATGGACTGGTGTTTGCTCATTTGCTTCCCGGGTGCTACATTGCCGTTTTCTCTGATAAGATACCGTTAAATATTTTGGTAAATCACCAGATAGGGAAAGTATTTCATATGCAATTTGTAAAAGAAAAAGAAAATTACATATATGAATATGTAAAATCACATATTTTACAAAAAAGAAAACCGCAGCTGAAAAATCATCTATCATACTACCCTCTAAACCATGACAGACATTCACAAGGGGATACTTCTTGATCATCTTCATTATAATCATCCTGGTCACCATTATCAATATTATAATCACAACAACTGTGATATTCTAAGACTAATAACTTGTGTACAAATGATAAAATATGTCAAAAGTAAGCATGTTAACATGTTCAATAATGATAGATTAATACCCTTAATATTCTGAGTAAAATTATTGTTGTGAAGAATCCATTCTGGAGAAGGCTTAACTACCTGTGGACATTGTAAGGTACTCCCATTTAACCCTAAATGTATGCTTGGTAAGCAGTCACAAACTCTGCAGTGATGAGCCTGCTCTGTTGATTCACAGAAAATATTGTACTGCTTACCACCCATAAATTTAAGGTTGGAGACTCTTAATAACCATGTGTAGCCAGGAAGTTTGTCCCAATTAAAAAATATACTTCAATTAAAAAACATCCTTAATTTACACTGGTCTCTGAAATGCTGCTCAAGAACCTTTCCGTTTGGAGATTCAGCAGGACAGTGCCCCCAACATACTGTTCTTAGGAGGGCAACATTTAGCTGAGTGGTTAAATTGCCTTACTGGAATCCAGAAGGTTGGTGGTTCAAGCTCCGGTGTAGCTACGATAAGATCCATGCAGCTGTTGGGCCCTTGAGCAAGGCCCTTAACCCCACATTGCTCCAGGGGGGATTGTCCCCTGCTTAGCCAAATCAAGTGAAAGTCGCTTTGTATAAAAGTGTCAGCTAAAAATAACTTCTGTTACCTTGTCCTGTATTGCCTGAAAATATGTTTTCTGTTCATATGATTTATGTTGCTTTCATGTTATTTGGTTTTGTAGGAAAGCTCACAGATAAATATTTAAAGACTCCGATCTTCTACTTTACTTCTGCTTTTCAGGTTGTGATCAATCTGGCCATGTTGATGAAGGAGGTAGAGCTACGAGGATCCCCCTCCTTCGCCATGGTATTGGTCAATGTCTTCCAGCTGATTTATGTGACGGATGCGTTATGGAACGAGGTGAGCTGGAACTGAATGGGGACAGGGGACATCTTATGCATTCCATGTTATGTTTGTTCCATCTTGTTGGAGGTATTCTAAGAATGACTAAAGTGTTGGTTTAAAAAACAGAGTGGCTTGAAAGGTGGAGTATTTTAAACAGCAAGGAAGTGCACATGCGTGGTATTTACATTATTGTCCGGGGTTCATTTTGTCGTGCTTTTTGATGCTTGAATCAATACATTCCAAGAACAATTGCAAAACACACAAGTTTGCTTTTTTATGTATTGCAGGAGGCTGTGTTGACCACCATGGATATTGTTCATGATGGCTTTGGGTTCATGCTAGCATTTGGAGACCTGACCTGGGTTCCTTTCACCTACAGCCTGCAGTCCATCTTCTTGGTCATACACCCACAACCGCTGAGTACCATCGGAGGCATTAGCATCATCATACTCAATGGTAAAATAAGAGGAACAGTACAATCCGTTAAGATCAGTACTTTTATTTTAACTGTGTTCTAGTCTAGTCTAGTCTTTCTTGCATTTGATTGTTACCTGTAGTTTAAGCCTCCCTACCCGTCTTCCTAGGTGTGGGGTATTATATCTTCCGTAGGTCGAATTCCCAAAAGAACCAGTTTAGAAGAGACCCTACTCATCCCAGCGTGGCAGGTGAGTGGCACGGTCTACTCTTATGCATGTGGTTATTCCTTAACTTTTTATCACTAATGACTTTTAGTTGAGTTATCAATTTTTGCCCTATATTCCACCACCCTCTTAAATGCTGTCTTGTTTTATTTGACCCCTGCCCCACTTCATTTCAGTTGCATTGATAAAGCTAACAGCCCTAGCACAAGCAATGTTTCGTATACAACACGTTATTATTGTGCAATCTAAACATTCAGAACCGGTATTGATCTTAAATGAGAACTGATGGCTATTGCTTAATCCCTGCATAATGTCACTAAATATTTCATTTATTGAGCATTTTCACTCAACTCTATCCCTTACTTTAACTACTATCTCCCTCTTGCAGGCCTAGAGACCATTGCCACGGCAACAGGGAAGCGCCTCTTAGTGTCTGGCTGGTGGGGGCTTGTCCGTCACCCGAATTACCTCGGGGACCTGCTAATGGCCACTGCCTGGTCCCTACCCTGTGGTAAGCAAGGAATTGAACTTTGTGTAATCTGGGTGTGCAAAACACTAGAGTTTTCATACACTGTTTGCTCGCGGTGAGCAAGTTAGTGACCCTCTCTTCCTTTTTTGCAGGTGTGTCCCACCTCCTACCCTATTTCTACATTATTTATTTCTCCGTCCTGCTGATTCACCGGGAGGCTCGGGATGAGAGGCAGTGCAGGCGCAAATACGGGCTGGCCTGGGACACATACTGCCGAAGAGTGCCCTACAGGATCATCCCCTACATCTACTGAGTCCCAAAATGGCTGCTGCTGGTCTGAGAGGACGGGTCACAGCCTTCTCTCATCTTCCACGTGGATAGGCAACAACATTCTGTGAAGTACATGTGCTGAACCTGACTGGACTGAATCAAAGCGCTGGGATTCACTTTGTGCAGTGTTGCTTTCGAACAATACTGCTGCTTGGATCATTAATTCGCTCCCAGAAAGTTTTTAATGCTAAAGATAAGAAATGAGGGTCAAAGGTGACGGGTTGGTTGCCTTAAGGCTGAATTATTGCAGCATACATTACATTATTGGCATTTGGCAGACTCTCGTATCCAGAGGGACGAACAGTTGATTAGACTAAGCAGGAGACAATCCTCCCCTGAAGCAATGCAGGGTCAAGGGCCTTGCTCAAGGGCCCCAACGGCTGTGCGGATCTTACTGTGGCCACACCGGGATTAGAACCACTAACCTTGCGTGTCCCAGTCATTTACCTTAACCACTACGCTACCGGCTGCCCACCAATGGGCATTAGTGCGCACCAACAGGTGACCATAACTTCAGTGACTGTGCTATCCAACATGCCTCTCATGTTAATAGACTGGCCAATTGTGCTGTTCCATTGTGTGTGGGATTCCCCAAACTTGTTTTGAATAGAACTAAACCAACTTCAACTAAACTAACCTTGGAAAGAATAAATGGAAAAAAATAGATATACCCCCAGCCTTCAAACCACCAAGGGCCTTGTTTATAAAATCATCTTACGATCAAATTGTATGTTAAAAAGTGGCTCATGCAGAAGTACCATAACAACTCACATGAAGAGCGCAAGAATCATGACAACTCCCAGGTGTATTTTAAGACATCTTACAGCATGCTACATGAGAAAGCTATTATCCAATCATGGTTTCACTAGCATTACTGGAGTTAAAATTGTTGTTTTATCACTGGTGCGTAAGACAAAGATATGTCACTTCAAACTGACATAGGCAGCTTTTTTCTTGTCTCTTTTTGTAAATGAAGCATAACCTTGAGGAATTATCTTAACATTATGTTTAAGTTTAAATGCAGGAACATTTTCATAAGTGAGGCCCGAGGACTGTATAAATAACGCATGTTAGATATGTACAGTTCAAGTTAGCTAGACATCATTTGATTACCAAAAGAAAGGGAAGACAATGCACTGATCATCATTTTCCTACGGACATTTACCAGGAGACCTTTTTCTACCAGTTCACTGTTTGCATTTTAATGTACAGTCTTTTTAGATGTAAATTACATTTGTTACAAATGTTAAAAACTTATCTGGGATATGTAAATACATCATCAGACAAACTGGAAAAGTTTACATCTAAAGATGACTTTTACAAAAATGTACATGAAATAAAATGGCCAATTTAAATGTAATGTTTCTGCTTTTCAGACACTTTCTTTTAGAGATTCAAATTGCTCTACAACCTCCTAAAGAAACAACCCAAGTTAATCAACCACGCTCAGTCCATCTCTTCAATCAGTTTCCCTTTCCCTCTTCCTCTCCCTTTCTTCCAGCTTTCCTCTACTACTTTTTTCTCTTTATCTAAACACTTCCTCTCCTTCGCCATCTTCATGTGTTCCCTCCATACACACCCAGCCAAAAGTCTCACTGCTGGACCACTGTCTTTTACCCAAGACTGCAAGAACTCACATTTCTTGCCCGCTAAGAAATATTTCCGCCTGGTTTCTCTTCCATCACCCTCCTTGGGCAGGGCCCCTCTGGCCTGGCTTAAAACTGCCTGAAGTTGGGACAGGGCAGCCAGTGTATATCCCACAGTGTCCTGCTTACTCTTCCCAGCCAGAATGTGAGCAATTGCTTCTACAGCTCTGGTCTGGGCATCTGGGTCTCCTGGGGCAAAACAGCCAATCTCCATTGCCAACCTGGTACCAGCTTCAACGGCTTCCTGCAAGGAGCTGAAAACCCTGTTGGAGCTCAGAGACTCGGATATAGCCAGCACCACCTGGCAGAACTCCTGGATCATGTCCAGTTCCGAGAGGTCTCCATTGAAGAGGGAAAGGGAAGTGGTGTAGCCATAGAGCACGTTGACCAGGCTGTATCGCACCAATGGGGACGCCTGCGATGAGAGGGTGTTGAGGGGTAGGATCTTTCTATTCACCCGGGGCACCAATGAGCTTGGGCTCTTGCTCTTGCCCTTGCTCTCTGTCCTTGGTGGCTTCATTCTCTTCTGGTGTCCCTGCTGCATCTGGGATGTTGTCTCTTTTTCACATGGTCCCGTTCCATTTCCCTCTCCCCCTCCGCTCCCATCTTCCTCATTCCCATGCACCGCAATACTGCTTTCAGTTCTGTTCTCTCCCGATTTCCCCCTCTCACTTTTACCATGCATACGTCCCCTTTCCTCTTCTACTTCTCTCACCCGTTTCCTGTCCCTCTCTTTTAAACCTCCCTCTTCTCCTTGCTCCTCCCTCTCAGTGTTTACTCCCTCTCCAGACCTGCTCCGTCCCTCTGGACTGTCTCTATCGCTCTCCTTCCAGGTGGCCACCTGTTCCTCTCCCTCACGCTCTTCCTCCAACAGCTCTATCAGAGCACCTTCCCCTCCCTCATGCCTCTCCCACCAGGGGCTCCACAGGGGCACCAGCCCACCCACTGCACCATCCTTTACAAGCCCCTCAAACCTCTCCTTGTCCTGCTGTGGCAACAGTGCCCAGAGCTGCTCTTCAGGCATACTTTCCATGTCAAGCCCTGAAAATCGCTGTGCCAAGTCCTGTTCCTCCAGCTCTTCGGTGTCTCTGTGACATGCTACAGTCTCATTTATCGGTCTCCTCTCTCCCTCCTTCTCTCCAATCTCCTTGAGTTTCTTTAATATGTCTTCTACCTCCCCTGTGTCTCCTGCTCCTGTTGACTGGATCTCTGCCAGCCTTGAAAGCAGAACCAAAACTTCTCCATTTACCAGAGCCCCATCCTCTTCCCCCTCCTCCATCCCTTGAAACACCTCTGCTGTCCCTCCTTTTCTCTCCCCATCCCTGCTCAACCTCAACAGTATTTCCTGCATCTTCCTCTTCCCCTCCTCCTCTGTTTCCCCCATCCCTCTCAGCTCCTCAATCACAGACTCCTTGTAGAACTCTTCAGAGCAAACGGAATGAGCTGAACTACGATAGCAGGCCAAACCACAATACAGCACGTTGCATCGTGGGCAGGTGTAGAAAGGAGGTTTGGATAAGCACAATCCACATACCCTGCCTTCTTTTCTCAAACCCATGCCCCCCTCTTCTTTCTCCTCTCTCCTTCCAGCTGGGGCTAGGAGTTCATCCTGGACTGCAACTCCTCTCCCAGGCAGTTTAATCCCATCTACAGTAAGGATTTCAGGCTCATTATCATTTTCTTCTTTGAGATAGTGCTGTTCATCTCTTGGTCCAATGTCAGTCAAGAGTGTCCTCACACATGCAGGGATTTTGTGTCTCAGTATTGGGTTCATGACACACCAATTTCTTGCCAAAGCTATTCAGCCAGATGGTTCAAATGCAACTGTGGCAGTGCGTCTCAATGGTGCTTCCTTTATCAGAGGAGCAAAAGTGAGAAAACGTGTTAGTTATGTGATTTAATATCTGCATACAATTGAACGAATACACAACAAAATACAAACATGGCTGTAAGCATGTGTAAAATCCATACTACTTTGAAATACAAATTCAAAATTCATAATATGGTAATTAAACAGATAGCTTCATTACAAGTAACACACGCATATATCAGTCAATAACTAAAGGCATAGTCTAAATAAAAAAATTTTTAAAAGCTCAATGTATACGTTAGCTAAGAGCAGGCGTAGCATTCGCTAAAACTACACTAAAGCTAAGATCAGCGTTAGCACTGAACTTGTATTATCTTACCTTGTTAGCCTAGGCAGTGATGTAATTAATTGCAAACTAGATTGCTGTAACGTTATACGTGCTTCTCGCTGCCTATTAAAATGGTCGGGTACTAGCTAAACCAAACTTGGCATTGATAGCAAACACGTCAAAATACGTGTCGTAAATCATAAACCGTTTAATACATAATACATTTTATCCATGTAATCAAATTACAGCGACAAATATAATGCACGTGTATTAGACATTCATGTGAATTCTGCCACCCAAAGCACTCGCGAATGTTTCAGTGGCTGACTGGCTGTCGCAGAATAATGACGAAATTGGAACGCCGCCGAAGGTTGTCTTTTAAATAAATGCACCGCGCTGCGCACGTCAAATTGCATAATTATAACCAGTAGCTTTGTACGCAAAATATTTTTGCTTTACTCGAATTAATCAGTGCACACGTTTTGAACTGAACAACGTTTGATACTAGCCTATTATTGTACATCATACATTATTTCGCAATATACACTCAGTGAGCACTTTATTAGGTATTTATTAGACTTAGTTTTTAGACTCATTGGTCTCATTGTAGCCCATCCACTTAGAGGTTTGACGCGTTGTGTGTTCAGAGATGCTCTTCTGAATACCATTGTTATAATGCGAGGTTATTTGCATTACTGTCAGCTTCCTGTCAGCTTCGACCAGTCTAGTCCTTCTCCTCTGACCTATTTTAATAACGCATTTCACCTGCAGAACTGCTGCTCACTGGATGTTTTTTTGTTTTTCCACACCATTCTCTGCAAACTCTAGAGACTGTTGTGTGTGAAAATTCCAGGAGAGCAGCTCCGAGATCTGACCACTCTGTCTGGCACCAACAATCATTCCATGGTCAAAGTCACTTAGATCACATTTATTCCCCATTCTGATATTTGGTCTGAAAAACAGCTGAACCTCTTGACCACATCTGCATGCTTTTATGCATTTAGTTGCTACCACATGATTGGCTGATTTGCATTAACAAGCTGGTGTACAGCCCTATTAGGAAATATAAGCTGTGTATTTTCATTAAAACATTAAAGTGACTAGTAAATAACCATACTTTATCACAGAGGGATGTATCCACTAAACACATCCACCACCAATATCTATACAAAGTAATGCAAACTATAATAACACACATTTCAAGTCAGTTTAGAAAATATTTAGAATTAGAATTTTTAGAAAATATTTTCTAAAATATGATTTATTTTAATTGTTTATATTGGTTGTAGCATACTATAATATGGTTCTTCAGATTAAGACCAGAAATGTATGCCCCCTGCATGGGACAAAAATGAGTTACTGGATCTTAAGAGGACATGTATGTAATGGATTGAGTATTAATCAAATATAAGAGTCAAAGTAAATAACTAGTTTCTGTAGGTCAGGAAGTTGGGGGTTCTGGATTTATGAAAACACAGCAAGATCATTCAGAGACATGAAAAACATTATGACTCATCACAAGATGCACTGAAAGTTTAATTCATCTTTCCATTGTGGCTGCTTATTGATTAGATGGCTCTTAGGAGAGAGGATGTCATAAGTCATCAATACATAAGTAATGTTGGACAGGTGTTTCTGTTTTTGACAGAGGGCTGATAGACGCAGGTCAGTTCAATGGGCTCATTTATGGAGTAGCACAATCCTCACAATCCTCACGCCTTCCTGGTTGCTTTGCCTACGGGGTCTGCAATCACCACAATTCCCCAAGCAGCCAGACCTGTCACCATGGAAAGGGAGTTTTAGCCACAGCACTTGAGTACATCTCAAAGGAAGGCATATAATACCCAAGCAAATATCACTTCATGCAAAGGAGCACATTAAAATGAACTGTAACAGCCGTACATTTGAGTGAACAAAATAATTGCATTGTTTTTATAACTTTTACAACAACAGACAAGTTGTAACAGGGCTATTAAACTGGTATCAGGGGGGAAATGCAGCCAGCTTTTTACATATTTTTAGGAAGAAATAAATAGTATTTTTTATATGCATCGAAATTGGTCTGCAACTGCATAATGTGACCTGACTATTTAGTCGATGCTCAGTCCACTGAGCAAAAACATTTAATTTATGGTCTGGAAAAAGAGTCTGATAAATTAGTCTGATAAATGCCTGATAATGATTGTTACGGGAGGCGACCACTGGCAACTGTTGGATTCGTATTACCTCATTGGAGCCATAGCAATATGTTAAACGTATTTGCTAATGTTCAGACAGAACAGTTAAGACACTTACAAGCAGCAAAGGAGATCTGAGCAACATTTCCGAAAGTGGTTTGTCCCCCTGCGCGCATCACTCTTCGGGCGGCGAGAAACACATATCCTCCTGATATGAGCAAACCACTACCAGTGATGATCCGACAGCTCCAACAATTCTTGAGCAAACGACCAGGTAGAGATTGTTGGACCGAGGGTGATGCAGACGTTTCCGAGGTTTGTCCGGATGGTGTCATTTTCACTGTAACATCGGCTAACGTCTGAAATCTTGATAGCCAATGCAAGTGTTCCCAATAGCCTGTTTAATTCATAACATCTTCCACTTATTTTAACAGTCCTTTCAGGAAGTCCAACGAAGTGATATTTTGAAGGAAGCTACGGATATTTCCTTTTTTGTGGCTAAAGTTAAATGTATCTGGCCTGCCACTTTAATAAAATCTCGAACACATTCATAGCTAACTTACCAGGTAGCTGCACGTTTTAATGTTGCTATTTGACCTTCTTCACCGGAAACGCGAGACAAATTCTGATATGTGGGTAGTCATAGGTCTAAAAGGGTAGGCCTGAGATTTTAACCGGAACTCTCCAAATTGCTACGAAGGGGGAAACCAACATGGACATATAAATGTCTATGGAAACCAAAGTCTCCAATGAGCTTAACTATCTCTGCTATTTCCTCCCGTGCCGGAAACAAGTGCAACTACCGTAAGTGGACGATGGTGCTTGCTTATGTAGTTCCACAATTTTATCCACAAAATAATGTAAAAATGAGTGCCACCAAACCATGTTTTTGAGAATAACGGCTTCGTCGCGAGTTATGTAAGGTTGGAAGACTATCGAAACAGGGATAACGCGACTATAACTTCTCATTTTATCCATAAATTCTCATTTTATGTATAAACCCTTTAAAACTATATTTTTACTTTAAACATTTACTCTTTTGACATGAAGACAGACAAGTTGAAATCAGACAGATTTGTGGCTTCTAAAAGAGCGTACACACTCGTTTCACAAACTGGTAGATGATGGTAAGTCTGCCATTTATTATTAATACATATCCATGCACGAATCAAATTGTCTATGGCGAATATGAATGGGTTTTTTCCTTCCATTAAGTCACCTCGGTACGTTGGAACCATCGAAATATACAAGAACGACTGGCACGAGTATCCCACGGTGCATTGCGCTGGGTCACGACCCAAGTAAACGGCATGAATGCTGAAAGAGTTGAAAAATTTAAACGTAAGTGTTGTGTTTGATTTCGGAGAGAATGGGCAGGGGTAAAGACCTGAGCGATTCTGAAAAGGGTCAAATCGTTATGGCCAGACGATTGGGTCGGAGCATCTCTGAAACCGCAAAGCTTGTGGGCTGCTCCCGGTCAGCAGTGGTGAGTACCTACCGACAGTGGTCCGAGGAGGGACAAACCACGAACCGGCGACAGGGTATTGGGCGCCCAAGACTCATTGATGCGCGAGGGCAACGAAGGTTATCCCGTCTGGTCCGAACCGACAGAAAGGCTACTGTGGCACAAATCGCAGAAAACTTTAATCATTGTTACGGGGCGAATGTGTCAGAACACACAGTGCATCGTACCCTGCTGCGTATGGGGCTGCGTAGCTGCAGACCAGTCGCAGTACCCGTGCTAACTCCTGTCCACCGTCGAAAGCGCCTAGAATGGGCACGCGAGCGTCAGAACTGGACATTGGAACAATGGAAGAAGGTCGTCTGGTCCGATGAGTCCCGTTTTCTTTTACATCATGTGGACGGGCAGGTACGCGTTCGCAGTTTACCCGGGGAAGAGATGGCACCAGAATGCACTGTGGAAAGAAGACAAGACGGTGGAGGGAGTATGATGCTCTGGGCAATGTTCTGCTGGGAAACACTGGGTCCGGGCATTCATGTGGACGTCAATTTGACACATGCCACCTACCTAAACATAGTTGCAGACCAGGTACACCCCTTCATGGCAACAGTATTCCCTGATGGCAGTGGCCTTTTTCAGCAGGATAATGCACCCTACCACACTGCACACATTGTTCAGGAATGGTTTGAGGAACATGAGGAAGAGTTCAAGGTGTTGCCGAGGCCTCCAAATTCCCCAGATCTCAATCCGATCGAGGATCTGTGGGATGTACTGGAACAACAAGTCCGATCCATGGCGACTCCACCTCGCAACATACAGGACTTAAAGGACCTGCTGCTAACGTCTTGGTGCCAGATACCACAGGGCACCTTCAGAGCTCTTGTAGAGTCCATGCCTCAGCGGGTCAGAGCTGTTTTGGAGGAACACGGAGGACCAACAGCATATGGTCATAATGTTTTGGCTCATCTGTGTAGTACTGAACATCTGTAAAAAGTCAAGTTTTTGTACCTATTCTTTTGTAGTACTCAGTTCTACTCTGTGAGAATAATTTGACAGTTTCATACCTGTTTAAAGATGTAGGCCAGCTCTTCAATCTCCATGGCTTTGTCGTCAGATAAAGATTTTCTCTTGGCAACTAGAACATAAACAAAATGCTGTACTTCTCATTACCTTGTATCCATGTCCTTTATTTATTTATTTATTTTTAATATTTTTTTTTTTACAATCAATGAAAATATTAGCTAACATTATGTTAAGGATTGTGAGCTTTTCCAGTTTCACAAAAGTATTGTTCAAGTCCTTTCCTATTCTCTTGAATAAGACCAAGTGGGCGGAAAGGAAATAGAAGTACTGTTAAATTTTATGGATCCATTATAGTCAGTGTTATTACATGTAACATACAGTATATTCAGTTAAACATTTTCGTAAAAGCCCTCAGCACAATGCAAGCGACAAGCAACATGTGTTAACATACACAATCCTCTTAATTCACTCTAATCTAATCATCCAGCACAAAATATGTGGTCATCAGCACATATATTTTAACTTACAATGGATGCATTTAGCTATTACTATGAGATTTTAGATGTTCTGATACACTTACATTTGCACAACATATTTAATCTGGGGCTTGCGCACCATGTTATTTGTAAATGTGCAACAGTATTAACTGTAAAGGCTGTTGTGTTAACTATTAGATCTTAAGTACTGCAGACATTTTGAAGCTTAATTTTAAGTGCAACTTCGATGTTATTGTAGGCCTTGTTCATATGGTGCCTAAGGGAATTTGAAATTGTTGTTTATTGGTGTGAGCTGTGGATAATCCTTAAGTAAAAAAAAATCAGGTTTACTACCTGATTGAGCTAGTATTGGAAATGGCTGGTGATATTCACAGCAAACTCTTGCAACCAATTAGCTGCCTAGTATAACCTGAATAAATACAGCCAGTTAAGGTTGAACTAAGGAGGCAAAATAGAACATTCCAGATATATTTATCTCTGCTTACTTTTCTTTGAGAATGTCAGTATTTCATTTAGTAAGTTCAATGACCTACATGTGATCTCCATGAGTAAACTGTACCCAATGTGTTGATAATATATATTTTATGGCCAGGTCAAATCATATCAGTGACAACTTTACACAATACTTCACAAATGTCAAATACGCCAATGATACCAGAAGTTGCAAAAAACAATAGCTGTAAAAGTATTATTATAGGATTGATTTAGTGTATAGAATATTTGTAATGGAGCGGGTAACCTATTATGTGAGACCTCCTTCATGGCAACAGTATTCCCTGATGGCAGTGGCCTCTTTTAGCAGGATAATGCGCCCTGCCACACTGCACAAATTGTTCAGGAATGGTTTGAGGAACATGAGGAAGAGTTCAAGGTGTTGCCGAGGCCTCCAAATCCCCCAGATCTCAATCCAGTCGAGGATCTGTGGGATGTACTGGAACAACAAGTCCGATCCACGGCGGCTCCACCTCGCAACAAACAGGACTTAAAGGACCTGCTGCTGACGTCTTGGTGCCAGATACCACAGGGCGCCTTCAGAGCTCTTGTAGAGTCCACCCCCCAGTTTATTTATAATTTTTTTGTTATAATAAATTTGTTATATTCTCATGGCAAAATATTTTTGTCCTGAAAAACTAATAATGAGTATGGTATTACTGTAACGTGGACAACCAAGTAATATTTTAGCTAATGAAATAACGTTTCCAATTGTGTATCCTGTGCAAAATTTTTCAGGATGCAAGCTGATACCATTACGCATGGGCAAAAGCAGTTCTTGAGACTTTATGCATAAAAAGTTTGATGTTTCACAACAAAAATATATTTTGACTTGTTGATAGGGCGCTGGGTATTTGATAAAAACTTGAATCAGTGGACCTCAATCTATATATATATATATATATATATATATATGAGGATTATTCATGTCGTCAAAATGGATGAAGAATAGTAACCATTTTAATTTGGGCATGTCAGTTTCTTCTGTTAAGAAAAGGGGCTGATTCTTAAGGGATTAATGTGAATGTAGGAAACATGAGGATTCAAAATCAAATTCTTACTACTGTATGTATTGACACAAGCAGGTGTAATGGAGCATTGTCTGGTGGACAGCAGACACTGGTCATCACCTGGCTAATACCATCCCTACAGTGAAGGTGGCAGCATCATGCTATGGGGGGGCTTCATAACATTGTTGTGTCCCAAACATTATGGTGCCCTGAAATGGGGGGACTATGTATAAACTCCGCTGTAATTTCTACATGGTTAAACCAAAAATGTCTAAATAATACCCCTCAATAAAACCAGAGAATGTGCACTTCAATCACGTTAATGAGTGATTCCGAATTGTGGCAAATCAAGACAGAATCTTGTCCTAAACATTATGGAGGGCACTGTATTTAGCCCAAACGGTCTCAGCATTGCAATGGAATATGAAACAAATTAGTTATTTTATTCAAAAAATCTAAACTATTATACAACCACAAAGTAAATAACCACGTTACCAGTAAATCAGTATTGCTCAGCACAGAAGCTTAGGGCAGAGGATTTTTGGATGTTAATCCGGGTTACCCTTTAAACAATGACGTCAATACCACGTATGACCTGGTAACAAGCAACAGGTAGCCTAAACTAAACAAATGTCACCAAAGTAGAAACCTCATACTTCATATTTACTCCAAACATAAATGTGAACGCTTGCTTCCAGGATAATGTAAAATTAACATCTGTAAATAAACTTCTACATTCATTGCCAAATGTCCATTCATGCCAAGTCCAAGCGTTCAAGCAGACTTTTGAGAATTTGTGTGAATTGTGCAGTGATTCCCTTAGCTATTCTATTTTTCTCTTGTAGCTCAGGCAGAGGTGGGAAGTCCAGGTTCAGAAAGTAAACGTCACTGCCTCAGTGCTGGGACAGAACAAAAACCTGCACCCATAGCAGACCTTTCGGATTAGATTGGGCATCACTAACCTAAAGGGTTTTGCTTTGCCACCTTTGCCATAGACTACTTTTTATGGGCTGGGGTATGCTACAAAGCACATTCATTCATTCATTCACAATTAATTTCTGAAATGAGCTATACATATACAGTAGAAGTATATATGTATTTTTTTTGTGTGTTAGTATAAAAGAACACATTTGAGATTTCCAAATCTGTCTGAGATCAGAAGCAAGGAGCCAACCAAAGTCTGCAGAAGAACTGTGGCAAGTTCTCCAACATGCTTGGAAAAACCTCCCTGCTGATTGTCTTATAGAAGCGCAGGACAGCGTTGGCTATCTCAGAGAGGTGATGCAGTTTTAATGCCGAAGGGTGGTCACAAAAAATATTGATTTGATTCAGTTTTTAACTATTATGCCAAATTACTAATATGTAAGGTAAAATGTATAGTATGTTTATTCAGGACCTTTCATTGAATTATTTTTAAAAGAATCTTATCTGTACAGAATGTTATACAGGTGCTGAAGACTTCTGTACTGTACATTCGGATTTGTTTTTAAAAAAATGGTCATTAAATAAATGTTCATATCTCTACGGGTGTCACAGGTCAGGATACAAGTATGTGACTATTTAAAATGAAATAAGCACTCTAGAATGTTACAACACTCAGCGCATCTATAAATGAAATGCAGAAGTCAAGCATGCACAAGTATTTTTGTGGCTTTAATAACAGAAATTATACATTATATTGTTTCATCAATCTTTTCCCCGGGATAACAAACTTACTTCTTTTTAACAAAAGTAGGTACAACATAAAATGTATACTGAACCAAAGAGGGACAGTCAGAATATATAAAAAATCTAAATGAATAAATTATTAATAATATCAAAAAATGTGTCCTTTCTACAGCGATTCCCCGTTGGTACTAGATGCAGGAAGAAACCTCTGGAAATCCATCGTCTCCATTTCTGTTTGTCTGAACGATCTCTTAGTGCTTTTTGGACAGCCGCAACTGTTGGGCACAAACATGCACACATAAAGGCCAACTTCCAGAAAATGATTGCACCTCAAACAGTTTAAAAAATAATGATACAAGACAAGGAGGTACATAGATTAGAGTGGTGACCTATTCTTAATTAGAGTGCCTTTTACAGAATATATAACTTTACATAAAATGAAATGGCTCATATCATATAGGGGAAAGCCCCCCATTAAACCCACTTCAATTTTCACCTAAAAAAAAAAAAAAGATGTAAAAAAACGTAAATGTTTTATAAAAAAATAATTTTAAAAAACTACATTGATCACATATTACTTTTTGTTTGTGAGTGCACTGTGTTGAAGCTATGCTGAAAGACACAAGAAAACTTCGTTCAACTTGGAGCACTAGAAAGATATATTCTTTGAACATTTGTGGACAAAATTTAGTCGGTAGTAATATTTGATTTAAGAGACTCTTGAGTAAACTCATGCCCATGATTTTTTTGGGTCCGATTTGTGAAATCAACCATAATTTATTGGTGGGCTTATAGGGAACTGTCCTACTGAAAATGCATTTGACCATGTACCTTTTCCATAATATAAAAAAAATAAATGCATGATAATATATAGTGGTTAATATGCTATATTATGTATAGTCTTTATTTTCCATCAAATCCAGTGCTTCCCTTTATGCCCACCAAGCCAATTTAAGGCATAGGCCTATCATTTGGATGCAGTAAAATGTTTTAATTTTTCATTTCAATACACCGATAATGAGTAATAATAGGTCTCAGCCTCTCCCTTTTCATACAGGGTGAAAGAATGGTACTGTAGAAATCAGATATGGCCACTTAAACTAAGCAGATGTCAGTGTCATCTCTCAATCAATAAGATTGTCTTAATACAATTTTAGAAATTTGTCAATTTGTTTTTAGAATTTCCCAAACTAAAATTGATGAAAAGATGGGCTTATTTGTAATTGGAACACGTAGGGGCTTAAAAGGTACATGGGCCCCCTTTAAACCCAGGCCTGACTTTTCAGCTATAAAATTAAATATCCATCCATCCATTATCTGAACCCGCTTATCCTGAACAGGGTCGCAGGGGGGCTGGAGCCTATCCCAGCATACATTGGGCGAAAGGCAGGAATACACCCTGGACAGGTCGCCAGTCCATCCAAGGGCACACACACCATTCACTCACACACTCATACCTACGGGCAATTTAGTCTCTCCAAACAGCCTAACATGCATGTCTTTGGACTGTGGGAGGAAACCGGAGTACCCGGAGGAAACCCACGCAGACACGGGGAGAACATGCAAACTCCGCACAGAGAGGCCCCGGCCGACGGGGATTCGAACCCAGGACCTCCTTGCTGTGAGGCGGCAGTGCTACCCACTGCACCATCCGTGCCACCCTAAAATTAAATATATTTCTTAAATTTAAATAATTGCTGTGTAATGAAATATGAGAGATTAATCTTTCCATGTATTACAGCTTTTTAGACATAACATTGAAGTGTTTATTTGAAAATTGTCTTTGTTTCGGTTTAGGTGGGCTTGACAGGGGCCTGTCTCCAAGAGTTGTTTGTTACATGAAAAAAAAAAAAGTCAGACAATAGGAGACAAAAGGTGAAATTTCATATTTGGATTGAAGCAGAATCACAACCAGACTGATTCATTTTTAATTAATCCATCCATCCATCCATTATCTGAACCTGCTTATCCTGAACAGGGTCGCAGGGGGGCTGGAGCCTATCCCAGCATACATTGGGCGAAAGGCAGGAATACACCCTGGACAGGTCGCCAGTCCATCGCAGGGCACACACACCATTCACTCACACACTCACACACTCACACACTCATACCTACGGGCAATTTAGACTCTCCAATCAGCCTAACCTGCATGTCTTTGGACTGTGGGAGGAAACCGGAGTACCCGGAGGAAACCCACGCAGACACGGGGAGAACATGCAAACTCCGCACAGAGAGGCCCCGGCCGACGGGGATTCGAACCCAGGACCTCCTTGCTGTGAGGCGGCAGTGCTACCCACTGCACCATCCGTGCCGCCCTAAAATTAAATATATTTCTTAAATTTAAATAATTGCTGTGTAATGAAATATGAGAGATTAATCTTTCCATGTATTACAGCTTTTTAGACATAACATTGAAGTGTTTATTTGAAAATTGTCTTTGTTTCGGTTTAGGTGGGCTTGACAGGGGCCTGTCTCCAAGAGTTGTTTGTTACATGAAAAAAAAAAAAGTCAGACAATAGGAGACAAAAGGTGAAATTTCATATTTGGATTGAAGCAGAATCACAACCAGACTGATTCATTTTTAATTAATGAAAAGAGCAAATCGTTTAATAAATTATAAACAGGTTGCCCCTTTGAACATGTTTTATCTTTGCAAATAAGTAGCCTATGAGCATGTAGGCTACAAATGTTTATAAATGTATTAAAATCGAGACAATTAAAAGCGAGAAAACCAAGAAGTAAATTACTAGAACTAAAATACAAGTTCCAAATGTCTCATCCGAATTCCAGCGCATTGTTTTGACAGCTGATTAATGGGCAACAATCTGAATTGTTGTTTATGTAGCGCCCAAACAATTGGTAGGAAATGCCTCTCTAAGTCTTGTTTCTGTTGTTCAATGCAGTTTCTTTAGCCTCCAACTCTACTAACCGCAGACTATTTGAGAAATCTGCTAGGCTGTACCTTATGTCATTAAAAATGAAAAGTAATTGGCCGCAGGCAGCAGTCTGATTCCAGTTATTTGAACTCTTGACATCTAAAACATAGCGCATTTACTCATAACCTACCAGTATCGTCTCTAGTTCTTCGACGTCAGCTTTATCCTCTAGAATCCTGCAAGAAAGTTAAATCATAGTGTTTGATTTGACAGAAATAATTCATGTAGCCTGCTGATAGAAAAAAAATAATCGAAGCTAGGTCTCAAATAGACAGATGACTATAACGTTTGACTATAGCCTATGCTGGCTCGGAAAGTCGAATTAAAGTGCAACTGGCTAAACGTTATAACGTTATACCCAACTGTTGTAGATCTGTCCATGACAATATTAGCAAGCCACAATAAACTTTAACTCGGTATGCTACATGCCCGGTAGCCTATTCAACTAGGCAAGATTGGTAAGCTAGTTAGCGAATGCCAAAACAGAGGAAGGCTTTTGATTGTAACGTTAAGTAGCAAGCAGATTTTCAAAATTCGGCGCGTAAACTATCCGGCAGTAGCCTACCTGTCCACATTTGCATTTATGTTGCGGATATTGGTTGTTATAGCTTTAGTAACGCTGGTGAGACGGATAAGGGACTCCCGCAGTATTTGCTCCTCACTGACATGCGCTGGAGCTTGTAGGATAAGTCCAGAACCTCGCCTGCCTTCAGACCGTCGGCGATGAGAGTGTCTTTCCGCCATAGCGCCATGAATGTTTCAGGGGCGGAGACACGCGCACAGTATTGTTGGTCTTTATTTTACGCGCGTTTTGTGACGAGACGCAGTAATGCCATTCGCAAGTGTCAGAAATATTAACTTCAGTTTAATAGCGTATTTATGGAAACACAATTATAGTTTTTGTACCCCATTTGGAACTTTCACAAAGGCGTTGCTCACGTTCAAGCTTTTACAGTAACATTGCGGAACTATGGCCAAAACGTAGTTCATCGTTGGCCAGGCGATGGCGCTGCTGCGCTGTACAATAAGGGCTGGATTCGATTAACTGCAACTTGCAGTGCAAGTAGAGAAAAAATACATGTATTGCTTTATAATGTGCGATGGCGGTGTTAATGAACAGCAGTTTGCAACTAAAACGACACCCTTTGACCCACTTGAAATGTGTAAACTCGTTAAGAAGTGTTATTTTTCCCCCATACATCACTGGAAGATTACATAGATTAAGAAGAAAAATCGACAGTATTTTTTGAGTGAATTTTATTTAGAAAGACATACACAATGTACACATTTATAGTGTGTCAGTGTATAAATACTAGCTAAAGAACAATATATTGGGAGTCTGCTTTAATATATTACATGTCTGTGCTAACAATAGCCACAATTGAATATCTGAATATAACCCCAGTCCAAAAGTCCTCTAATTTGGCTCAACTAGTTTGTTTGTATCTTTCTTGAACAAACAGACATATTAGTTCATATAGTTGACTCGAAAATTAACATTATAAAACATGGAATGAGAGCATGAACTGGTTTTTCATAGATAACATGAACAATAGATTTAAGAACTAGCCAGTTGAGAACCAGCTACTGAATAATGTACATGGAGTCAGTACAAGCATAGCCATTTTGAATGAACGCTATGCTCAGATCAGATTTCAGTGTTCTAAATATGAATTAATACCTTCAGCTGTTTTCTGTTTTACCACCTACAGAGGGCTCTCACATAAGTAAATGTCTATTCGTGCTGAAAAAAATAAGCATACAAATTTAAAGGAATTTGTAGATCAAAAGTGTTAGACATCAACTTATTTCTCATTCAGGAATGCAATGTATCGATAGAAATGGACCAATTATGGACAAAATCAATTATCATTCTAAACAAAAACAGCCTGATGTGTATGCATGAGTTAAACAAGGATAATCGCTTTGAAAAGACGCAACTTCTCTGTTCTAACTAGCCCCTCAGAGATATTAGCTTATTTTAAGTGTTACAGTGGAATCACTTTGATAGGCGTAGTCTCTTCCTCAGAAAATGAACCTTGGAAAGCATGTGATTCTGATAAACCACTGCCAGTGTAGTGAGGTGCAATTTACAGTGGAAAAGCAGAGGAAGACAGGAAGACAGGGTTCTACTCAAAACTACAATAGGATACAAAGTAGCCATACCATCATGCACCCTGCTTCTGCCAAATGGCAGAAACTAAGCAGGTATGGGCTTGTTTAGTACTTAGATGGCAGACCACAAGAAGGTCTTGGTCAGTAAGGTGCGATCTTCCCTCTAGTCATATAAACCCAAATGCCCCATACGAATGAGACCCCAGGAGCAGACATTGTCACTATTAAGGAGTGGATAATAAAAATGGAGTAAAGTATTACTGTGAGCTTAAAATAAATGGTGCTGAAGGGTCAGAATTAGTAAAAGTGCATGAAAAAGTAAAAAAAAAAAACTGCAGACTAACAATTTGGGTGAGGAATAAATTAGTTTATTTTTCTAAAAATGACTATGTATATTTTGTGTCATCAACTTTTATTTTCTATAATATATTGATTTGAATTCTAAACACCAATCTCTGCACCCCACCTTGTATTGGCATTTTGCTAATGGATGAGCCTAAACCACCCTCATAAACCCAGACTCCTGCAGGTCCTCACTCCTGCTGTCGTTTTGTTGGGGGTACCAGGTGTTCGGGTAGATCAGCTGGGAGCTCGTGACCCTCCAGCTTCACCTTAATCAAGTGATTGGCCAGGGCAAACTCGTCATCATCGAGGAAGCCGTCCCCATCCACGTCGGCCAGCTTCCAGATCTTTCCTAGGACAGTGTTGGGTAGTTTGGACTTCACCATCTCCTTTTTGGCCATGGCGCCTGACACCTTACCGTTGACGGGCGAGAGGGTATAAAAGATCTCGTCGTAGGTGGGCTTGTCACGTGCTACTATCCACTCCAGCTCGTCGATGCCCTCGCCAGCACCTTCTCCGTAGCCGTGGCCAAAGGGTCCATTCATGGAGCCCTCAAAGGCACCACCCTGAACGGACTGGCTGGGCATGGAAGCCTCTTCCTGTCGCACTAGAGTCATTAGCTTGGCGATGTCGTTGGCCAGCATATCCTCAACAGCTTCCAGCAGCTTGGGCTTGATGGACTGAAACTTAGTAAAGTCCTGGCCGGCCAGGATCTCCTGGATATGGGAAAGTGTACAGAGAGAGGAATATCAAGAATAATTTGAGGTTAGGTCTGTAGTAAGTCCAATGGATATCCAAGTAAAAATAACCTTTTTTGCAGATGCAACAAAAGGTGCAAATGCAATCTAAAAAAAAAGATGTCAGAGCTGTTCCAAAGCTACAAGGTGTAATGATTATATAATTTAACAATTACCAAATATATAAATGTGTGCCAGCCTTTAAAATACAGTACAGTGCAATTTAACACGACCCTGCCTGAAGTATATGAAGTATATACTGTACCTGCATCTTACTGAGTTTGGGAAAGTCCCCTGGTGATATCTGGTGCTCTTTCTCAATCCTCAGGTAGATCTCTCCAAGGTTGGCAATCAGCTCCTTCTTTTTGTTTTCCTTTCCAAACATGTTGGGCATTTCCCTCTTCAAGGAACTGATGATATAGGCCTGGACCTAAAAAGGAGGGGAATATTTCCTAGTAAACCCATGACTCATGGGTTTTCACTGACAATTCCTGTCGCTGTTATGACATTATGACATTGAAATGGCCGAGTCCAATCGGAGGTAGAGCAAAAATGAGCTGATCAGCCTTTTGCCTTGACAGTATACGCAGACTCACAGAGCAATTTTGATAAAAGGAAAAAGGATAATTCATTTAATAATGGCTTCTGTTCAACACTGAAATTAAGTTATCAGTTACGATATATATATCACCCTGCAATTCTCCAGGTTAATGGACAAGTATATTCTCAGTACATATGGCCTACTCTTCCAAGGAGATTAGTCATACACCAATTATCACTTTAAAACTTCTGAACATTATCTTAAGTTTAAAGAAGGCAAGGAAACTATATTACCAAATGTATGATTGGGCAGTATGATTTTTCACTGCAAAAGGACTGATCTGGTTGGGTTTTTGACAAACTCTATATAACGACGAAAACCGGCAGTAAACATCTAAAGACAAAGCAAAACCGCACAGTTCCGCCCTCTCTCTCTTTGAAGGACTGTAATTCTTCTCATTCTTTCTAGATAACTCCTGACTGCAACAAGTAGCTTCTCTCTCCTGGGGGTGAATTCAGCCACAAGAATGTAGAATATCATTCAGTAGCATTTATCCAAAGCCCTTACCTTGGCAAGGCGAGCGCGCTTGATAAGGTCGTTCAGCTTACGCAGGGCAGCGTTTCGGGGCAGGCTCTGGATGTCCCGGAACAGGTCCTGCTCCTCAGCCTCAAACAGCTTGCGATTGTCCGGCACTAAGAGCGGCTGGGCCCAGAAGGAGCCAATGTAGACCCGCACCACCTCGGGCGTGTTGACGATCTTGCCCAACGACCACATGAGGGCGCCGTACACCCTCATCAGCTGCTGGGTGCCGATCTGGTCGGCCTTGTTCAGCACCACGCGCATCTTGTCCTCGTGGTTCTTCAGGGCCCGGATGACCTCCGAGAACTCATCCGAGATGTCCAGCTTGTGGGCGTCGAAGAGCAGAACGATGCGGTCCACCCTCTCCGCGAACCACTCCAGAACCGCTGCAAAGTCATAGCCTGGGATGCGGAGAGGAGAGGAGAGGAGAAAGAACAGGAAGGGAGTGAATGTCTGTGGGTCATCCCATCCCATACTTCTACAGATCATGCATGCAGGAAAACTAAGCTGGGCATTCATGTTGCTGGTCACTCACGTCTTATGGGGAGTATTCATTGTTCAACACTGTCTGCACAATTGTATGATGTGATTGTGACAGTGAGTATTGCAACTGAAATTATTTTAGACAACAGACAAAATGGTTTTCAAAATATAGTTCCATCTTAACTTATTCACCATATTCCTAGTGCTGATGTTCTAATTGGAGCTTTCTACACCATAGCTAGGGGGAAGCTAACCAGTTCAGCTAAACGCATGTCAGTCATTAATGTGTAATTAGACAAAGAAGTAAGCAGCGCTATAGCAGCAAAATATGAATTCGAGATCTTTTTTCAGCCATTTTCACAATTAACGGTCCCGTATGGTACACCTTTCCAGTGTTTTCTTTTAGGTCCTGATATCCAGAAAAGGTTTGCTTAAACTCTATCCAGATTTACATGTCCATTCCCTGGCGCATCTCATGAGCTTTACAAAGAACAGGGTGTTATAATGACTGTGTCTTTAAGGCTAATTAATATCAATGAACCGCTGTTCTGATTGGCTGGTTATGTCCAACGAATTGAAAGGCGTCTGTGCCAAGTGCTTGGATTTCTTCTGGCTACAAGGTGGACCATGCTGAAGGCGGACATATTCTATGCACATTTTCTTCATACGGATTGTGTGGCTTTATTTGGGGACTGTGTAGGAAGCGGAGTCTCGCCACTCTGAAAAGAGAGTGCGTAATATCTATCTGTTATGTACAGCAAGCTATAGCGATCTTTAAACAGATTAGAAATTATAAGCCAGATCTGACATGCCTCTATTAAATTATTATTGGCCAATATAAAATAAGAATTAACCAAGAAATCTGTGTGTGAAAGTGTGTGACTTGAGTTTATCAGTCAATACTGGTGATCGAATGCCCCGATGGGTGTTTCCTTCCAATGACACCAGTGTTTGCAACACCCACCCATAGGCACAAACAGGTAAATATTTTACAGAGAGAAAGAAAGCATTTTTCCTGTTTGAGGAAGCCGATGTCTAAATAACCCCCATGAACAGCATGACAAAAACAGCGTGGTCAACGCAAATAACTGGCCCTCTTCCTTTTTGCTCTGTCGGACAGAGGCAGTTATAGAGGCGTCTGGGAGTAGCTGACTGCAGAGCTTGCAAATTCACCGCTGCACGACAAACAGGAAAAAGCACAGAACCATAAATTGTGTATCTGAGGCAGCAGCCCAATGCTCGAGCTTCTTCCTCTGCCCCTTTAACTGCGGCTCACAGCAGCACTGGAACAAAGAACACAATGTTTTCACCTTACTGCCGCGCTGACACATCTGTCAGTATGGGAGTCGTGTAGTTTGTGGCTCTGAGTTAGACGTAAGCGAGGACCACTGGACCATTTATGTTCATGCTGAAATATATATTACCAGCTATACTTTGATAAAGAAACAAGATTTTCCATTTTCTTTCAGTTTTGCATTGATGTTAGGGACTTTCGTTTGGCGGTCTCATAGGTTTATGGAACGAGCCCTCAGCAGGTTTGTGTGCACAGCAATAATCATGAGATTAATCTGCTCAAATACAATCCATCAGTAATAAACTCATGCAGTAAATCTTTTCCGACTGGGAGAGAATGCTTTTGTCAAAGGAATCCTTGATATCAGCAGAATGCTTGATTAAGACACATCCCCATTAATGAATAATCCAACAAAGTCAAAAGAGTTTGCTCCCTGTACTTTTTATGGTCTTTCTCTAGTATCATGTAAAGTGTGAAACAGCAGCAAGCCACTCGAAAGTCAAAGCCATTTGGGAAAGTCCGAACACCTCATCAAACACTACAGACATTTCAACTTTTTCCTTGAACTACGTAATACCTACCCGCAGAATAAGCAGTCATGTTGACAGTTTTTTAGTTTCACATCATCTTAACAGTTCTTCCATGTCTACAAGATTTTGTGAAGATACAGCTTAAACAGTGGCAGAGATTTCTTTAAAATTAACAAACATACATCAAATTCATACCCTCCACCTCAGAATTCTGTTTCAAGTTAAAACCGTAGCTATGACCCACATCCATCTTCCACACACACACACACACACACACACACACACACACACACACACACACACACACACACACACACACACACACACACACACACACACAAAATGTGGAACACTATCCCCTCATTCCATCGGAATATCACGCTCTCATCATTCAAACAATCTTACCAGCAACTCCCATTCAAGTCAACCTGCACAACCCCTACACCTGCATCTTGGCCCTGTCATCTACTGTACCGCTGTAATCTAGTCTCCTTTTCTACTTCCCCGAACAAAACTTTCCCACACAAATCTCAGGCCTTTTACAGGACAGCAACTTGTATCTTAGTGTATGTTTTTTTTTTTTTTTACATATTTACATTTTATACTTCTACATGTATTTTTCTGTACAATAAAATAATTACAAGAAAATAAATTAAATGATATTGCAGAAAATAATTATTATTCTCTCTGTTTTTTTCCCTGTAAATAGCTTCAGTGTGACTGCAGTAATCTGAACACAATGGAATGCAATGCCCTGTTCAGTCCTAGTCCCTCACAGAGAGAACTGGAAGGTGTTTTTTGTTCCATTGGCACATCATAACCCCCCCCTTCCTTCCTTCCACTGTGTTAGTAATGGAACGCTCCTCACTTACTAAGCCCACATTCTGGGATCCTTTCATATGTGTTCTTAGCAGTGACTGGAAGTGTGTGTGTATATGTGTGTGAGTGTGTGTGTGTGTGTGTGAGAGAGAGAGAGAGAGAGAGAGAGAGAGAGAGCGAGAGAGCAAGAGAGATGTAAGATAGTTTGCACCTGGGTGTGCGTGTATGTGTGTGTGTGTGTGTGTGTGTGTATGTTGAAGTCTGGGAATGTACATACATACACCACAGTGTCAGTTCAGTCCAATGAGTGCTATTGTGTGTCAGTGAAATGTCAGCTGCTTGTGTGTATCACAGCACACGCAGTGACTAACACAGCAGTCCTCAGCCACACACTGACCCTTATGAAGCCACAACTGGTAAACTGACACCAACCATGAGGGCAACACAGAAATAGGCATACCCAGCTGCCTTACTTTCAGTAAAATCGTGTGTTCATTCAGCTGCTACAGGAACTATTTACACCATACAATTTTCAGACAATACAAATATTCTCTAACCTAATTGCCACAGGAATTTTCACAGTTAAGATGTTAAGTCAGCCCAGAGAGAATATGTTTACAAATTTAGAAACTACACTGCATTGCTTTGTTATGCCACTAAGAAATAAAAGACAGATGTCAGCTGTTTATCAGTTAGTGTCTCTGTATTACTTGGGAAGTGTGGGGGCTCTCATATTATCAGATGAATCATATTATGGGAATCAGGCTGTGAAGTCCAAGGCAACCTCACCCAAAAACTATGCCAAAACATTTTCATTTGTTAGCATATTATTAACCTCCTCACCACAACCGCCCCCACACTTCCAAAGATACAGTAAGGTATCCTAATGCAAGATTGCTTCCGACAGTAAATTATTCCATCTCAGAAAGAAAACATTTACTGGAGGAACGTGCTCAATGAACATGGGTTTAAGTTCCAAAGGACAGTAGTTACTGTAATAGTGATATCATTTTTGGCAAAGCAATGGATTTTTTGTGTGTGAGTGAGGTGGTGTGTCCCTATGTGTTTAGCAGTGATCACCCCTCGAATAACCTCCTCATACTGGGTGACAGATCTGTCAAATATGTTGGCTTCAGCTATTGCATACAGTGAACTACACCAAAAAAGCATTCAATACTTTGAAAAGTAGAGACCCACATAACAAACAGATGTTATGTTTCAATATCGTTTATAATGTAAGAGCATTCTGTAATTGGGACTGTAGTTGTATTTTAAACACAGTTTACTGCTATTTTAAGATGGGATTGTCTCTTAGTAAAAAAAGAAACCCAGTCATAAATGGGACCAACAACATCCATTCAATAACATCCATTAATTTTAATATATTCAAAATGTCTTATATCAGCGAGTGCTCCTGAACTACAATTACTTTACTTTACATAAAGTCCATTTTAAATTATGCAAATGTATGCAAAAAACATTGTGTCCTTCATGTAATTGCTAGGTTTAATTTGTATGACCCTGAAACCTGACACTCAGGACAATAATGGGTGGTCCCTAAACTGAACCTTGAGGTACACCCTTGACTGACACAGACAGCAAGATGTTTGCAGTTGTCAAGGGCAATAAAAGCCAAAACAACAGATAATAACTGTAGTCCTAGAGGCAGGCAGAAGTCTCTGGATAGCCTTTTATTTTTAACATATCATACATGCTTCTAAAAGAGACAAGATGGATAAAAATAAAATACAATAATGTACAATAACAATGTAGTACAGATTGACATTGCCTGATTATGAAAAAATGAAAAAGTTATGAAAAAGTCACATGGACATTATTTTCAAAGCCTTGAGGCAAATAGCTTACAATATATCATGATTAACAGAACATAAAGCAGCACTCGACTTAAAGTAGACCATTGCAGAGTCCAGGTTGAGTCAGCAGACACCAGCAGATGATTAACCACCTTCTCAAGGCCTGCCATTATGTCAAATGAACTCAGAAACAACTTACACCAAGGAGTTGTATTGACCATTTTCCCCAAAACTGTGATAATCTATCTAGACACTAGGATTAATGGCTAATGGGGATTTTTATTCATGATATGTCCATTATGACTGGCGTTTCGATTACACATCCACAATATACCGTCATTTACATACTTTAAAAAAATGCTTATTTATTTAATTTAGCCATGGACGACAATGTGCTAATCCTGAAGGGATGTAGGCTACATCGTTGTGTTCCTAGTGTCTAGGTAAAATATTTTGCTTACTAAAGTACACAACATGGGGACCAGGAACAGGGACCTCTATTGTGGAGCCAAAGGAGTTTTCACTGTCTTTCTCAGGAATATTCACTCAAGAACACTCAAGAGGCTAGAGAGACAAGAGATTCCTTGGAAGTCCCCCAAAGGAAGTCCCCTATTTAGACGTAGCCATGGCAAATTTGTTGTAAAACATTAACCTTTTTGGCCATAAAATCTCAAGAACAGTTTTCGCCAAAGTGTGACAGTCTCAGCGCACATATTGAAAATGCTACGGTTTCGTTACTCAGACGAAAAGATGTTGTGTTGTTTTATGAAAGCCTAACAAGCTATACACCGTTGGAAACATAATGTCATTAGCTCAAATGCTTCTCAGTCGTTACTTACCATACCACAAGCTGGTTCTAGGCTGACCTTAAATAATACTGTATTTTTTGGTCATGGATGGGGATCACGCCTTTACTGTGCAACTGGATTACCGTAACTGGTCTTAGAAGCACACATGTGGGCTCTTCTAGTTCAAGAGAGCCTATACAAAACATAGGTAACAGTACTTTTAAAAGTACTTTTGTAGAAGTATGCAACAATAATAATTCCTCCAGAGAAATTCGAAATAAACCATGGACATTCTATCGACGTTTCTCCATGTTAGCCCGTTTTTAGAATTGCATTATGATGCATTTGGTTAGCTAGACCCATGCTGTGAAAAGGGCACTGACATTACCTTATTTCATGTAGTATATGGACTTCCTAACTGCAGAGAGGTCCCCCCATGCTTGTTTTGTCACCCACATATTAAAAAATGAGGAACTGTTGTCGCTGGCATCTTAAAATAGGTTATACAGATAGAACCGTGAGTTTTAGCAGTGTCTAATGGTATATCCTGACACCATAGTGACTGAAGATGTATTTCTTCACTTTGAAGGAGGTAGGCTACTGACTCCTATAAGCTTCAAGTCTTTATGCCAAGCTAACATGTTATGCTAACATGGAAACCCGAGCCAGTGAATGCAAAAAAATGAAAATGAAATCCAACATCTTGTATGGGTAAGTCAGAAAAAAGGTATATTTCCCAAAATGTTGGTGTATTCCTTTAATACCTGAACTGTTACCATTTTAACCAATAGACCAGTGGAGGATGGGCATCTCCCTATAGCCAGGTTCCTCTCGAGATTTCTTCCCATCGGGAAGTTTTTTCTTGCCACTGTTTAAGGGTTTAAGACTAGGAAGTGGGGGCTATTATTTCCAATTTTCTCTTCCCTCTCCTACCCCACCAAAATGTACCTGTCTCTCCATGCAGGGATATGCTCATCTCGTCTCCAATTCCTCTACTCCTTTCCCCTCCCCTCTGCCATCGCCTTCTCTCTTTTTCTCTCACGCCCCGTACCTCACCCTCCTTCGAAAAAGGGTAAAGGTTACCTTCATTCTGACTGCTTGAGCTTGTAAAATCTGTTATCTAACTCTGCTCTGATAACTGCACTCCGGATGGCACCGTTCAAGCTCCTCTTCAGGTTAGGGAGTGGGCTCATAGCACGTAATACTGAGTGAATTCATTGTGTCAAGTAAAACCTAACGTAGAATCAAAAAAGATATAAAACAGTTAATCTGGTAGTCAGGTTCCTCACCTTCTGTAACTCAATACTTCCTCCTGCTCTCCGTTTAACATTCACTCTCCCTTCATATCCCCCCAACCACGAGTTCATTCCTGTTCTCCCACCCTGGTTCACTGTCTGTTTCCTGGCCCTTGCTGGCCCTGCTCTGTTTTCGGTTGTTTATCTCTGGATGGCACTTGCACCAGCTCCTGTTATTGTGGACATAGAGGTGGAGCAGACTGGTACAATACTTTGACCTATCGCAAGCCAACAACAGGACAGGAAGATGCTCTGCATGACACCACATAAATTAAACAAGCCCAAGTATATACAGAAGCATAGCGTGTGCTCATTAATATAACGTCTTACATGGGTATACACAACTGTCATCTGCTCAAGCACTGTTTAAATGAACATTTCCTCTGTGTGTTTTGCGCAAATAAAAATACCACAGTTAAACATAACTCACAAAAAGGGCCCGCAATTTTGATGTCAAGGTGCCTAAACCTGTATCTACCCAATGGTGATTTATATCGACATCAAAGGGTTTCACGAAAATTCTACATTTTCTCACACGCACTCACACATGCGCGCACACACGCACACACACACACACACACGTATGTGCAGGGGATTTGGTATGTAAAGCTGCCTGAAAGTCGGCACACCCCAACGTAAACAGGACAGCTAAAAATACCCCTCTCAACTGTCCTGGTATTAAGCTCCACTTTCTTATGTCCAATACATTTTTTTTCCTGTACTTATCTCAAGGTTGAAAGCCTGCATGTATTTCTGTATGAATGAATGAGCTGTTAAGACTGATTTACTTTACAAGATACTGATCAGACATTAGAAAAATGTAACATTTTGTAGGCTAAGCGACCATTACACATTCCTGTGTCTTTGTTCTTCTCAGTCCTCAATATTACAATGAGGAGCGGAGGGCAGCACAGTAAAATAAAGCTTGGCCAAATCAGTATCCCTTGAGTGAGATGCAAAGGAGGTAGAGAGAGAGAGAGCACAAACCTCTGCTGATCCTCTGCTTCTCGCCTGACAGGATTCCTGGAGTGTCGATGATGCTGATGCTCTCCAGTACCGGATTGGGCATCTGAGCGCAGATGAACCTGGGGACAGAGTGAGACACATCAATGAGTCTTTTCCTCCTGCTGTCTTTGTCAGAGCGGTGTCTCTTATTGTATCCTGCGTACTATTGTGTGTGACTACTTCTACTCTGGCTGAAAGTGAATTGATACTCGGGAGTCAATAATAATAATCTGTTGAAATCTACTGTTGTTCATCAACAAGGACAGGTACTGTTGAAAGGCTGCTGTTGATGGTAAAGCTCCACTTTATTGAGGCTTGTATGAAGGACACTATCCTTACCAGTGCTGCCTTCTCCTGTCCAGTCAAAAACATTGAATGTAATATTTCAATATGTGGCGGTATGAATAAATGTGAAAGCTCTAGGAAAAGTAAAAGCATTCATATATTTTGGCAATAACCCTGTGAAGCTTTGCCCTTCAAGCTGTCCTTCCTGTGTCCTCACGCTCTTCTTCCCTGAAACGACCGAAGGCTGCCATTTCCTTCTTTTGTCTCTTTTTTTTTTTTTTTTTTTTTTTTTTTTACCAAGATCAGATCTGTGGGGCAGATCTAAGTCCTTATTCATTAACACACACACACCAATGACTCAGTCTCTCATTTCTACAATGTGCGTGAAAGTTTCCGTCACACGGAAAGCATGTTGGCCCCCCGAATATCCACCCTCCCCATCAATTTTCATTCTTATTTTCCAGTCATTTTTTCCTTTATTTATCACTCTCCTCTTGAACAGGCCTCCCTTCATCCTCCCTCTTTTTTCCATACTTCCCTTGCCTCATGCATTCTGTTCATTCCTCGCCCTTAGCTGTGCAACAGCTGCGATGTGCGCTGTGTCTCCTCTCATTTACCGTGGCGAAACAGAGACGGCACCGAGTAGCACAGACGCACGATGGCACATACCGGCCTGTCAGACTTGCACAAACACAAACCTGGTGTGTGAGTGTGTGTGTATATGGGTGGGGGTTGGAGGGGTAGTGGCAGGGGTTCCCAGGGCTGATGTTAAGGTTCAAGATTGGGCTTGAAGTAGAAATAGCACCGTAGCACTGTGTGAGGAAATAAGTAGCATCCGCGTTATAAGAACTGCATGGAAGGCGAATGTGGAGGGATTTCTCTGTGTGTGTGCATGTGTGTGCGTGTGTGTGTGTGTGTGTGTGAATTCTAAACCTGCCACGTCAGTTCTCCCGTTTATTACAGTCAGGGCAGAAGAGGAACAAACAGACTGACTTGCATTTCCACTTTCAACGGCTGACCAAGCAATCCCGGCAAAAAAAAAAAACTTACTTTTTCTTTGATATTCAATGCCATATTCCTGACGTCAGTGCCAATACATCCCTGTTTTACATTATAGCATATCGACAGAAGTTTCCACATACATGGAAGATATATGTGGCATGGATGTCAAGAATTCCATACATTTTACTTTAAATTTTTTTAAACCTTTATTATTAAACCGAGAACTACTGAGGCTGTGTAGCCTTATGTGTGAGTTTGGATGGTAAAATAATAAATACATTAAAAATAAAAAATAACAAATAACAAATAAAAAAACCGAGATGCAGATGAACCGATCAACATCCCGCCCTCCCAACTCTCCTGGCCTGTCCTCAAAGTCACCCTTAGAGTAACTGACACAGACAAATCTAGTTAAAGTCAAAGGTCCTACCACAGAGGGGGGAAATCAAACAGGCACCAACACAATGCTGCAAAGCACACAAAGCTACAGGTCTGCATTATCTGGCCTTCCCAGATTTGTAGTACAAGTTTTCTGAAGATTTTCATTAACCTCTCAGGCAAGCTTGGAAGGGGCACAATCAATCAATATCCACAATTTAAAAACAAAAACCCGAAAAGCCCCCAAACCCCAGTGAACCAAACTTACAAAGACTGCTTAAACCACCTAGTACATCAATCAAATCTGTATGATTGAAACTAAAATAGCCTATAGCAAAACTATGAGATGATGACAGGATAATGGATGGCAGCATTAGTGCGCTTTCTAATGATATTAAGGTCTATACACACCTTTCCAGTCCTCTAGTTTACACAGTTTGATGACCATTGTTCAAACCGTGTAATGAATGGATTCCAATTATGGTACTGAACATTTGAAGCCACTCCTTCCAAAACTTGTATTCAAGTGGGTACTTGAAATATCTCCAGGGCTTATCTGGAATTAATTGTGTATTGGCAGAATGACAATTACAGAAATATATTTAATTAAATATTAAATATATATATATATATATATATATATATATATATATATATATATATATGTATATGTATATATATATATGCACATATACATAAATGTGCACACAATACACATGCATATATATACATAATTTTGCAGTGCAACATCAGATTGTTTTCCCTGTTTGAGTTATCTCGATACATGAATGAGTGTTGCTATAGGGGTACACAGAAAAGACACATAAAACAATTTGCAAACCCTTACCCTTAAATTTTCTATTTCTTTATGATATGAGAACCACTGTGATTTTGATTCTGATCTACAATGATGTGTTTTGTCATAAAATGTGAGCCAAGCTTGCGGTAAACTGATCAGTTAAAATAACCAATTCTTGGAGTTAGCCTCAGAGCAGGTCATACAGTTAAACCCTCAAAACTTCCATCAGTCTATGCAACACATCGCTACAAACTCTACTGTACAATACATAACTTGCCAAGATCACAAGTTAGCTTGCAGTAGGTGACACTGAATCAGCAAAGTTAAAGTAAGCATCCACAATGAAGGTCACTGCAGTTGACACCCTTTTCTATCACTACATGATAAAGACATTGTACAAAGTACAAAGTGAAAGTGTGACACAGTGTGACACAGTGGGTCCAGTAAGACCATAATCAGATTTCTGAAGCCAGGGTCATTTTCATTCCAGATAATGAAGGTGATAGCCAACGTTATAACAGCCTAGGAAATCTGAAATAACTCGATGGTGTACTGTTAACTGCTAAATGAAATAACTGGCTGCAGTCTTTCACATGGTAAAGGTAAAATAAATCATCCCTTTAATTCCCGCGGTCAGGTTGAGAGCAATGACAGTTAATGATTTATTTAACCGAGCACTTCGTAGGCTATTGCCACAGTCGACTTATCTCCGTTTCAAAGGGGATTTATGAAAGTGATACTAAACAAGGGGGTCAATTATGTCGCATTCATTCAATAGGCTAGTGTAGGCCCCTGAAAACTTTCCGTGAGCAGTAAGCATGCAACCAATCATTTAGAACAGTGTAGATTAGTCTACTTAAGAATTAAATGAAATACACATAGTTAATAATTGATAATTTCAGGAAACCTGGGAATGGGATCATAAGAAGGTTATTTAGCCACCCTTTGGACTTTGTTTTGCAAGTTTTAATCACTTAAGCGTGTGACAGTGCTTGTGTGTTTAAAATAGCGTGGGCTACTATTCCTGAGTCTAATGAAGCATTAAAAAATAACCAGTCTAAAGCAGTATTAATGTTTTGATAAATAATATTGTCTTAAAAATCATGAGTTCAGCACATGAGTAACAGGACCGTTAGACCAATCGAACTGATCGCACAGCAAATGTGGTTTTCTGCTGGATAGGCAGAATGAATCTTCTGAATCTTTTGAATCTTCTGAATGTGAATCATTTTTAAAATTACTTTATAAGCTAACATTACTGTCGCGATGTAAAAAGACGCTAGCTAATTAATTACATTAAAAATGTAGGTGACCTCACCTGTTGAGGAATGCGTTGCCAAAAGCGTTGAGTTTTCGGAATGGTTTCTTAGGATCAACTACTAGAGCGTTGCCTGGTATCAGCCCATCCTGGTCACCATGCATGACGGCTATGAAAGAGTCGGTTGTAGGTTCGGGACCTATTCGCATACCGGGAAAGTCCTGCTCCATCAGATGCCGAATAAAGGTGGTCTTCCCGGTTGAGTATTGGCCAACTAAAAGGACCATTGGTTTGTTGTCAAAGTCAGCGTCCTCTAAAGCTGGTGAGTGAAAATCATGATAGCGGTATGCTTCTTCCAAAGGAAAAAGTTTGGTTCGGTACAATCGGCGAAGTCCGTCCGAAACTGTCTGAAATAATTCAGGGTCTTTTTTCCTCCCGTTCTTGCTGGCCCAGCTGAACATTTTGTCCGAACTCACGTAAACTCTAAAGTAACTTTTTATTGATGGCAAACTTTGTAACCTGTGATTAAAATGAACAACACACTAACTTTGTCAGCTAGGTGACATGCAAATTTCCCAACGTTCCAAAAAAAGCAAGAGAGGATGAAAGGTCTGAAAGGTTATTTTCTCCTTGGTTAGGGAAAAGTGACTTAACATGAAGAATAGTCACTTGGTAGGCTATCGACGTCTTAGTAGATTTTTAGTGGTGTATAATTGTCTTCCAGTTGCTTTACAATTTAGATAAATGTATTTACTGATAAATGTAGGCTATTTAATTTGCGTTTCCTCTATTGCTGAAATATATTGTAGACTAACGTTACAGGCGTGTCCCCTGTCAAACTGTCATAACGCGTGCAAGCTTGTTCCAGTTCCCAGGCTCAATAGCGCCAGCCGGGTGTAAAGTCTGGAGTCAGGACAGAAGTTAGCTGCGAAAAAATATGTATGTAGGCAACCGGAAGCGCAGTTGAATTTCAAAATAAAAGCACATCCTTTTGGTAAAGTCACAGAACCCAAAAATATTGATATTGTGATTTTATGGACCACCATATTCGCCTGATCCATGGGAGATTGCAATGCATGCATGATGTAAAAATTAGTGGTGGTGAAATAAATTGGTTATAAATACAATGATACAATAGTCGCAATAGTCCAGGAACAGCTGAATATGTATGGACTTTGTCAGTGAAATTGTCCGTGAATGGTTTGTCTGTTGACCATATACATTTCAAATTCCAGTGTTCCTCAACAAATATATTTTTTTCCTTACTTTTTACATGAATGGTAATGGCATAAAGGTAATAGTTGAGTCTGTATGAAGGAGCAGTGTTCACATATTTAAAATAAATACATACATACTGTATATGATGTAGTATTTTTATTTAATTTCTAATGGGTTCCTAGATTATCAGATGCAGTATTTATAGCATATTAGTTATTATGATCTATTTTTTTCTTGTCATTTAAATAAATTGTGAAAAGACTTAATGATTCACTGCAATATGCTGGTTAACATGAATAGTCTAGGTGTTACAAAACAATGGTATTTTCTTTTTGCCACTGTCAATAATGCTGAAGGTTGTTCAATATTGTACCTTAAACTTAAATCTGGGAATATTTATAGCTTTGTTCCTGCTTCGTCTAGCTGAGGAACATGCAATCATTCATCTGGTTAAGACTCTTATTTTGGCTTGGCTTTATTTAACCCTCTCAGACCTCATAATGGCTTCCTTGGCTGTCATTGGCACAGCTCTGTTCCTCCGATGACAAAGACCAATAAGAGACTTCAAAGGCAATCAAAAGCCTAGAATCATGACACTGAAAGCCCTCTTATAGGTGTATTCCATAGGAAGCGATTGTTTAATTGCCTTTTTCATATTCAGTATTATGGCGGCACGGATGGTGCAGTGGGTAGCACTGCTGCCTCACAGCAAGGAGGTCGTGGGTTTGAATCCCCGTCGGCCGGGGCCTCTCTGTGTAGAGTTTGCTTGTTCTCCCCGTGTCTACGTGGGTTTCCTCCTGGTACTCCGATTTCCTCCCACAGTCCAAAGACATGCAGGTTAAGCTGATTGGAGAGTCTAAATTACCCGTAGGTATGAGTGTGTGAGTGAATGGTGTGTGTGCCCTGCGATGGACTGGCGACCTGTCCAGGGTGTATTCCTGCCTTTCGCCCAATGTATGCTGGGATAGGCTCCAGCCCTCCTGCGACCCTGTTCAAGATAAGCGGGTTAGGATAATGAATGAATGAATATTCAGTATTATATAATATAGCAGAATATGGCCGAATAGTAACACTTTCTGCTATATTATATAAGATTAGGAATGTTAGTAACGGCTTTCTAATGTTGAAAATAAAGAATAAAATAAAAACTATAACGCATTCAAACCGCACTCAAAATCCAGTTGCGCATTTCTAATTGAATTTATATGGCAGGGGTGTATAGCAAGGGCTGATCTGCTTCAGGAGTTTGTGCCAACTTCTGCTCTTAATTATTTAATTAGCTGAATAATGTCTTGATCAGACATTTGTATATGGACTAGCTACAGCTGCAGACTGCTAGTGTATCCTAAAGATTGTACTGTGCTCAAGTACAGGAGTGAACCAACATCATTTCTAGAGCTGCCAGAAAAATAAATTAAGGTAATTGGTTGGAACAAAAACCGACTCGCAGACCGGCCCTCCAGGACCGGAGTTGTGCATCCCTGTTATACTGTAATGCCTGATGTAAATATAAAGTTGTCATCTTTAGAAAATGCTGATTATATTATCGGTAAAACTTGTGGAAATAAATAAATTATGTCTTAGGTACGGGTGCAGTGGGTAGCACTGCCGCCTCACAGCAAGGAGGTCCTGGGTTCGAATCCCCGTCGGCCAGGGCCTCTCTGTGTGGAGTTTGCATGTTCTCCCCGTGTCTGCGTGGGTTTCCTCCGGGTACTCCGGTTTCCTCCCACAGTCGAAAGACATGCATGTTAGGCTGTTTGGAGAGTCTAAATTGCCCGTAGGTATGAGTGTGTGAGTGAATGGTGTGTGTGCCCTGTGATGGACTGGTGACCCGTCCAGGGTGTATTCCTGCCTTTCGCCCAATGTATGCTGGGATAGGCTCCAGCCCCCCTGCGACCCTGTTCAGGATAAGCGGGTTCAGATAATGGATGGATGGATGGATGGATGGATGTCTTAGGTACGCAGTCGGGGGGTTGCCGGTTCGATCCTAGCAGTTGCTCCTGGCGAATTGGTGCCTTGCATGGCAGCCAATTGCTGTTGGTATGTGAGTGTGTGTGTGAATGGGAAGCATCAATTGTATAGAGCTTTGGATAAAGGTGCTATATAAATGCAGACCATTTACCATTTACCGTTTATTCTGGTCACTAAGACATGCGCCTCCAATGCCGTTACACACAAATTCATTATTCACAGGCAAGTTCACCTGTGATACAAAGCTAATTTCTCATTGAATGTATTGTCTGCTCTTTCAACAGATGTTTCAATTAACCAATTACATGACATTTTAGCGGAGTATGGATGCATGGTCGGAGAGGTTTAATTCTGGTTATACACTCAGTGATCACTTTATTAGGTAGACCTGTACACCAGGTTGTTTAGGCAAATAGTTAATCAGCCAATCATGTTGTAGCCACAAAAGGCATAAAAGTATGCAGACATGGTCAAGAGCTTCAGCTGTTTTTCAGACCAAATATCAGAACGGGGAAGAAATGTGATCCAAGTGACTTTCACTGTGGAATGATTGTTGGTGCAGAGAACAGTGAAAAGAAAACACGAAACATCCAATGGGCAGCAGTTCTGCGGGCAATAACGTCTTGTTAATGAGAGAGGTCAGAGAAGAAGGGCCAGACTGGTCAAACCTGACAGGAATGGGTTGTAGGTAGGTTAAGGTACATGACTTGGTCCTGCAAGGTCGGAGGTTCAATCCCCGGTATAGCCACAATAAGATCCGCACAGCCGATGGGCCCTTGAGCAAGGCCCTTAACCCTGCATTGCTCCAGGTGAGGATTGTCTCCTGCTTAGTCTAATGAACTGTAAGTCGCTTTGGATAAAAGCGACAGCCAAATGACATGTAAGGAAGGTGACAGTAATGCAAATAACCACACATTACAACAGTGGTATGCAGAAGAGCATCTCTGAACGCACAACGTGTCAAACCTCTTCAGTGTACAGGCTATAGCAGCAAAAGACCAATCAGTAAAAAAATATGTCTAATAAATACCTAAAAGTGCTCACTGAGTGCAAGAACCTGCTGTCAATCGTTTGGTGGTAGGCACATCCTCTCTCTCCTCCAAAGCGTAGTTATATTGAAAGAGACATATCAAAATTCCAAAGCTAAATCATTTATTTTCTATTCATTAATGAATTGCAAAGACTGTAAGTTTGCCATAATAAGATGGTTGCCATAATAGTCAGTATTACTTTGAAACATATATTTGTCATCTTGATTGATTTCCAAACAAAGAAAAAGCATTTCACTCACAAAAAAAAGAAAATAAATTGTATTGTTTAAACTGCATATTTAGGCAGTTTAGATTAAGCACCTTAAATTGAACAACAGTTAGGACTGAAATATCATACATGGTCGCAAACCTCTATTAGGTAACTTAATACACTCTGTAATCATATAGGTTCCTCTTAGTCTTAGGAGCTGAAACACGCCAGGAATGTGTATTTATCATTCATTTTCCCCTGCTGGGCTGAAGGCAGTGAGTTAAAGCATACTGATAAGAGTGTATGTTTATGTAAGCATGAAATTTAAGTCAAGAAAGTTCATATTCACCTTAATTTAGCAAATCTACATTTCTACATACAATTTCACTCTAGATGTTTTCATGTTGTTTCACTTGTGAATGTCATATTGTATAATTTTTTTGTCAGCCATTGCCTTCATATGGGCCTTGGCTAAAGGTCTTAATGAAAATATAATTTTATCCTTATATAATTTATTATATATTTATATATATTTACTAATCCTCCATGTCAGTATGTAGGCTTACATACAGTACTTGGACAGTTGGTACAATTCTGTTCTTGATGACCGAAGAATTCTCACCATCATGAAAAAACCCCCCGAGAAACCTGTTCAACAGATCAGAGGCTCTTCAGGAGGCAAGGCATAAATGTGTCATGTTTTTTCTTATTTCTCAGCCTTCACTGGCTGCCCCTTTGTGACTGCCTGCAAATGGTTTTGTATTGCTGTTGGGTAGGCCTGCATTAAAAATGTTTTTGTATTTTTGTATTGATGGTTGAGCATGTTACATTTATAATGATTGAGGATTTTAATAAAAGTCAAATGCAAATAGGAGTGCAGTGTTTTAGGAACATTTCCATAGGCTGCATGGACTCGTCTGTCTTCTGGTCAGCCAGGGAAATATACTTCACCCAGGTGCTGTGTCAGGAACTCTCCATGGTTTTATCAATATTGTTTCCTGCTCATATGTACTCATACAGTAGGTGCCCAGAATGTGTGATGTGAAGGACTAGAATCAGCCCACATCTGTTCTTCTATTACTTACAAAACCCAATGGAACTTTGTACAAAACCAACAAATATGTGAACTCACTCATCACACACACAAAGTGTCCCTGAGCAAGACACCTAACCCCCAAATGCTCCTGACGAGCTGGTTGGTGCCGTGCATGGCCGCCAATCACCGTTGGTGTGTGAGTGTGTGTATGAATGGGTGAATGAGAAGCATCAATTGTACAGCGCTTTGGATAAAGGTGCTATATAAATGCCAACCATTTTACCATTCACTTGTCAAGTAGAGGTTAATACAGGTTATTGTCATATTTCAAGCATTCTGGTGAAAGTCCATCAGCATTAAAACTGTACAATAAAAAAACCGAACAATAAAATTGTACAATAAAATCATTCAGGCATCATTTATTTGTCAAGACGGAATAGTAAAACCAAATTACTTTCTATTTCGGTGTAAATCCTAGCGTGTTTATTCAATGAGCGCATTCCTTGGCCATCTCAAGAGCCCAACCCTCAGCATTCAAGGACCAATGACAATAGATTCTTTGTGTGATGTCACCTTGCAGTTGAGCAAGACAGGCACCACAGATTCAGATGCAGATTCACCCACACATGCATGTGTACACAGTGTATACATATATTCAGAATGTGAATCAGATTTGCTATGTGATATATGGTAATTAATGTGAGTGAAATTAAATGTTAAATATATGGACTTGAGATTAATTTGAATGGTAGGAGGTTGGGGAAGATGGGGGTTGTGGAAGTGACCCACAAGACGACGAGAGTGAAAATGAAAGATAGAAGGTGATATAGTTTAGAGGAGACCTGAAGGGCAATCCACATTCCTCTCTTCCTGGAAACCAATTTGATTCTTGTATAGGGTACAAAGAAATGACAGTTGAGCCGTAAAGTTGAGTCACACAGTACTGACTCAGGCCTGACTCAGTCAGACTTATCTTACAACATCTCTATCTTGCGGTGAAACTTTGTCATTACTTTGTTCGGCGTGCTGTCCCATTTTCTTCAAGTCCTATTTTTTGATATTTGAAAAGGAATCTTTGTTATATTTGAAAGCCACAGAAATGTCATATTCATGCAATTCAGTACGACCAGTCAGTTTTTTCATTTATTGTTTAATCGTTGAATTCAAAGCCAGACAAATATAAAATTGAACACAGGCGTTGATATGCTGTGGCTGATATACAGAGAGATTTTGTTTCTGACAGATGGCACATACAAGTTTCAGTTTTTATCACCTTGCTTCTCTATTCACCTTTTAGTGAACCTCTCCTTCATGCCCTCTGTCGAAATATGGGTGTGTTGGTAGGACAAACAGGGCAGTGGCCTACAGAACTGACAGGCAGTCCAATAGCAAACACCGGCTGTCAATTCATAGGTCATTACTCTGTGGCCTAGCTTCCTCATTGGTCTTCAGGCATAAATTGTTTTTTTTAAATTGACATTTCATTTTCTTTAATAATAATACTGTCCCTTTTTCCAAGAGGAATCATGTTCTTCATATAATCATTCTTGTGTTTATTTTCTAAACAGTGGGTTTGACACCTAAAACAAACCATGTTTACACTATTCTTATCTGTGAAACTAGAACTATGCAGGGAAATGCGATGAGACAGATAACACAGTATAGTAAATCACATATTACACAGTTTGCTATAGTGTAATTATTTACAATGGCAAAGCGTTGGTTATTATCTCAAGTTAGTTCAATGGCGATGTACTGTTGTAGTGCTGCTTCAGTCTTGAGGTGTCTCTCTGCAGATAACAGCAGCTCCACTGGAACACAAATAACTTCCACATGGAGTTGCTGTTACAACCAGCAAGCACCAGATCCCAGAGTGCGCTACTACTATAGGGCAAACAGCACCACCACAAGGCAGGGAGGGCACACACAACACATATTCACAGTGGCAAACAAGGCACACAGGCAGTATGCATGCAAGGTAGATGCATACCTACCTACATACAGCAGGATGTGCATTCTTCTGAAGAATAGTTCTTAAGGTGCCTCCTGAAACACAAGCAGAATTGAGAATGCAGAGAAACTAGGGTTAATTTGGGACTTGGACTTGGTAACCTGCTCCACTCAGTACACGTGAGCATGCAACTGATTGTAATTGACTTTGACCTCTTTTTTTTTCCCCCTCCTCTCTTAATTTTATGACCGGCCATAGACTCTCATAGATGACCAAAGTACTGCAGCCTATCTAGATAACATCTCTTTTATGGCCGCCGTCAGTGTAAGCAGCTATGTGAATTTACAAGTTGAGTACAATGGGTGTGTCTGTATTTATCCTGCTTTGGCCATACGCTCGATATCTTTCACATTTGTTCTATGCTTATTTCTTTACTTCATTATGTCTCATACAACTAGTTTGTACATTCCACCAAGCTAACTCCCAGTGCCTTCTCTTTTCCCCACTTCTCTTATATTTTTAATTACAATGATCTCTTGACGATCCCATCTGCCTAGCAACTTATCCGTCTCTCCTTCTGGTATCTCTTTAGACTTTGACTTGCAGTGAACCATTCTCCTTCCATCCTTGGAAAAACAACACTATAAAACAATTAAAGGTGAGACACAGGTGCTTCGCCCCCCTTCTATCCTTGTCATCACTTTTTTCAGTCTCTTTTTTGTACATCAGAAAAAAAGCTTTCTGTTGTCTGTCTATTTGCTCTGTTTGCACCGATTACAAAACCAAATACTTCTGTTAATTTATGGTGCTTAACGAGTACCACAACACAACCTCCCATGCCATAGCAACAGTCTTTGATACTACAATAGTTCACAGCCTATTTGGCTTGCCAGATAAAAATATTTTGATGCAATATTTTTTCTTATATATTTATGATTAACTTATTGTACCAACCCTGAAATTATGTCCAAATTTAGACATTTTCTCTAGTTCTGAAAAAAAGGTGTGTTTTCTGATTAGGTTGTCATAGCTAATGTGTTTCTTTGAACTGAATGCAGATTGCCAAATATTTGTCATTGGTTCAGTAAAAATGACATCATACTTAAAGTGTGCATGCAAAGATTAGATGGTGGCAAGTAGCCTATGACATCTAGAGATTGAAAACCCACATGCTTTTATCACACTAGATATACTTACTTTTCAGTAAAATGCACATATAATTATCATATGTCTCTTAGCTAAAGATAAGAATTTGGACAGCACTCAGGATTATCACATTTCTAAAATATTCATACACTTACACTGTTCATACTGCACTGTACTAAGGTTTTCATTTGAGTTAAAGTTCAGCACCTTTGCAATCTTTTATTCTTTAATGTCAATTCGGTACATCTTTGTTGGCAGCTTTAAAATGATCCAATGATCTTATGTAATAGCACTACATACAGATCTTATCTTATTTAGCACTACATCCAATCATTGTAAGCCTCTAGATGAAATTAATTCATAGAATAAATGCTATTTGGATGGTCAAATCGCTTTATAGAGGGATCTTGTTATTTGATAGTGTTTTGGCCTGATTAGATTCAGTATTATACACTGATCTGTACTCATTCTTTCCTTAATCTCAAGGAAATCCAGTAGATCTCTAAGGCGATAGCCCAACAGCACTCCCACCAAATATGTGTTACCATGTGCATGATGCACATGTATTGGTTCTCCCTTTTTGTCTCAAAATATTTTAACATAAACATATGTTTCTATAAGGCAGAAAACAGATACCTGCAATGCTAATGTGAACCTGTACTCACCATGTGCGGTAATGGAGTCACTGGTTTTCAGACGGTCCTGGGAGACTTTAGAAGTGGGGAGAAGAAGGAGACAGAGATATGAACAGGGAGAATGTTCATTTAAAGAGGTTGGAAAGATGAAAGAGACAGAGGGGATACAAGAAACGAGAAAAAGATACAAGTGACAGGTGAAGTGAGAGGGTGCTTCTGTCAGCAGTGTAATGAGATAGAGAAAGAGAGGCCAGTTTAAAGGAGATTGGGAGTTAGAGACAGGTTAATGATTAAGGTTCTTGTCAATATTTAACAGGCCTGGAGCCCTGCCCCTCAATCCAACATCCTGTACTCATACACAGTGAAATACACTCCCTCTCCCTCTCCCCACGCCCCCCCCCCCCCCCCCACCCCCAATCCCCTCGTGTGCATGGGGTGATGTTCCAGGTGCCCCATGCACCCCTTTGATTAGATTTTTGAATATTATTATTGTTACTTTATGTATTCATTTTGGTCAAATAGACTCAATCCCTGTACACACATACACACTCAGATGCAGCACATACATTAACATGCATACAGTGCAGTCCGTAAGTATTTTAACAGTGGTACAATTTCTGTTCTTTTGGCTCTGTACTCGGATCTACTTGGATTTGAAATAAAAAAATGAATATGAGGCTAAAGTGCAATATGTCACCTTTAATCTCAGGGTATTATCCATCCATGTTGGGTGAGCCATGTAGGAATTACACCCCTTTTTATAAAAATGAATTGGACAGTTGGCTTCTCAGCTGTTTCTGATAAGTCAGGTGTATTCAATTGCATCCTTAGATATAGGCAAGCTTTCAGTATCTAGTCTTGATTCTAGGCTTTTGATTGCCTTTTGATTGTCAGTTATTGCCATTTGTCAAAATGCTATCAGCAGTTAAATTATCAATGAAGGCACCTGACTCAGCACCTGTGGCAGCCATACATGCCCAAACTATAACACCTTCAACCCCATGTTTCACAGGTGAGTGTGGTGCTTGGTTTTTGGGCAGTTCCTTTTAGGCTTCGTCCCTTGCCTGTGCCATCACTCTGATAAAAGTCAATCTTGGTCTCATCTGTCTACAAAACCTTTTTCCAGAACTCAGGCTCTTTTAGGTAGTTCTTAACAAACTGTAACCCAGCCATCCTTTTTTTGTGGCTAACTAGTGGTTTGCATCTTGCAGTGTCAAGCCTCTATAGTTCTGTTTAAAAAGTGCAGACAGTAGTCACTGACACATCCACAACTGCCCCCTGAAGAGAGTTTCTGATCAGTTGGAAATGTGTTTGGGAGTTTTGCTTCATTATGGAGAGAATTCTTCATCCTTCAACTGTAGAGGTCTTCCTTCACCTACTAGGTCCTTTGCAATTACTGAAATTACCAGAACTCTCTTCTTAATGATGTTGAAACTATTTATTTTGGTAATCATATTGCTTGGCATATGTCAGCTTGTTTCTCATTTTTCAGCCTCATAAAGGACCTTCCTTGACTGTCATTGGCACAACTCTGGTCCTCATGTTGAAAAATGCCTTTTGGAAATTAAAAGCCTAGAGTCAAGACTAGATACTGAGTGCTTTCTTATACTTGCACTATGTAAGCCATTGAAAACACCTGACTAATCAGAAACAGCTGAAAATCCAACTGTCCAATTACTTTTGGTCCCCTAAAATTAAGGGGTTATATATTGTATGTAATTCCAACACGGTTCACCAAATACCCTGAAATGACAGGTGACAGTCTAAACTTTGACCTCATTGTTTAATTTCAAATCCAATGTGCTGGAGTACAGAGCCAAAAGAACATACATTGTAACTTATCACTTGTAATTTATGCTAACTTCTAAAGTGTGTACCTTGTTGTTTTCTGTCAGGTTGCTGGTTAGCCTCCATGTGGAGCACATCCATATAAGTATGCTAATAAAAACAAAGATTATGCTCATTATATACAATTATCATGACTGTATATCTTATTCTATGTATGGTCATTCCTGATGTGATGAAACCACATGTACATATTTTATTTATCCATCATCCCATCCATTAATTTCTGTAGATTTTGTTGAGTAATGGTCTTGAGACCTTGAATAGGCTTCAAGCTGTGATTACTCCATGGAAATCTGAGCTATGTAAATGGATTACAGACTGTATAAGGCATGTGGCCCTGGACGGAGGAGTCTGTCATGTTAATGTCAGTGATATGGCCCAAGTCATGCTCCTCCACTGAAATGCTCCAGGAAAAAATGTCTGGACACCAACCCCCCCCCCCCCCCCTTTTCTTTTTTGACAGAAGGCACACACACACACACACACACACACACACACACACACACGTACACGTACACACAGAAAAACACTACAGTGTGTAGCCTTGCCTTTGAACTCTGCTCAGAGTTGACAGATATTCTCTTTATGGCTTTTGTAAAACATTGATATTTGCATCCACGAATAAGAGAAGAGGGAGTAGATGGGAGAGTTTTTAGTGATTATTTAAGAATTATAATGTACTGTGGAAGAGTAAGACTTTTACTGTACCAAAAAGCATCTCATATATATCATTTTGGTCATTGTTTTGCTGTATGATGAAGTTATTCCCAATCAGTTTGGACGCATTTCTCCATAACTTGGCAGACCACACTTTGGCCTTTCCATCACTTTGATAAAGGTTAATCTTGGTCTCATCAGTCCATAAAACTTTGTTCCAGAACTTTTGTGGCTCATTTTGTGGCACTGTACTTCTTTGCACATTGTAATCTCGGCTTTGTATGGTTTGCATCTTGTGGTATAGCTTCTATATTTCCACCCCTATCCTGTGGAGATTGTTTGTGATGTCACTGACTGATGTTTTGGGTTTTTCTTAACAGCTCTCACAATGTTTCTCTCAACTTCTATTATTTTCCTTGGTCGACCTGTTTGATGTCTCTTTCATTTTCAGGATATTCAGGCACTTGTAAGTCGCTTTGGATTAAAAGCGTCTGCCAAGTGACAAAAATGTAAATGTAAATGTAAATATTCCAAGTTGTTGTACAAGCTATCCCCAATGCTAATGCAATGGCTTGTTGGTTTATCTTTTCTAACATAAATGCCAATGCCAATACTTTTGCTTCCCTAAAAATTGGGTGGTCTGATATGAAAGTTGATATGTTCCAAGTTGTTTAACAAATCTAGATAAAAACCAATAAATAAAAGCTGAAATTTCATGTAGAGTTGTGTTCAAATAAATAGCAGTGCGTTTAGTATCATATGTAAAATGTAGTGGAAACATTAAACATTCAATTCCAAATCAAAGCATTAACAAATTTTTATCAAGTCTGTGTTATTCTTTCACAGGAAGCAAAGAAAAGGAATATTAATCTGTTAAAAAAAATGGCAGTATTGACATTTTTCTCTTCAAAATTACTGTATAAATGAAATACATTTTACAAGACTTCACTTTAAATTACTGAACTAATATTTAGTTGCATAACCATAACTGCTGCGCATCTGCATTGCATTGAGTCAACCAACTTCTGGCACCTAGAAACAAGTATTTCAGCCCAGGATGAACAAACTAAATTCCACAGTTCCTGTGAATTTTTGGGTTTTGCTTCAGAAACTGCATTTTGTCGGGGGATTAAGCTGGTCACTCCATTACCTCCATCCTTTTTGTCTGCAACCAAGATTCGTACTGTTCTTCGAACCGTTTTAACAGTAGTTGCTTGTTTTGCCTTTGTAAAGCATTTGAGATCATTTCAGCTGAGCATCCCATAATTTGCTGCACTTATTTATACGTTTTCACTGTTTTTTCACAGAATCAATGCTCTAATTAAACTCAACACTGCTATTATTTTGAACACACCCCTTTCAATGAATGAGTAAATTACTCAGAACAAGGACCATGCATGTCATGACAGTTGGGTCTGTTGTTTTTCTATTACACTACTACATCTACAAGTAAATTATTTGCCATGCAGAAATATCACTACTACTATCAGGTTACTGATGTTAATTTTATTTTAACATGACTGTACATCTTTTGAGCTCAAACCCAAGTGTCTTCAGTTTGAAGCAAAAACAAATGAATTCACCTTGCTCTTCCAATACTTTTGGAGGGGACTGTATTCTAGGGCAAATATAAAATGTAATTTGCCATGTCAAAGCTTCTGAGCATCAGTAATTACAGGGAAAAACAATGCATGTGATATTTAAACTTGAAACAGTTTCAAACATAAAGATGGTAACTATGGTAGTGTCAAGGGGCCGCTGTTTCCGCTAGTTTCGTAGTTTTGTATGATCGTCATTACCCATTTGTTTGTTTGTTAGAATACACTACCTGTCCTGGACATTGATCTTTAACCTCATTTAAGATTAAATTACTTTCATCCACCGTGCTCACATGCACACAGAAGTCACCGCATACGTACACATTATTGTCTCACTATTGCTTAATTACAGGCAAAAGCAAAGATGCAGCATAATATGGGCAATTAAACATGAATTGGAGGGGGAGTGTAGGACTCTGGACTCTAATCTCAAAGGCTGCACAGGGAAATAAGACTTTATGGCGGTAGAAATGCCATAAGGAAAATAAGTTTAGTCATAGTGTAACAGGGTTAAAGAGTACACGTACGCAATCAAATCCAAGGGGGAGCTTTCAATGCGTTTCCGTCTTGCTTTGTACTGCAAAGCATAATGCAAGTGTGACAATGAGAGCATGGTCATATTTATTCACTAAAACTACACTTTTGTGGCAATATTTACTTATGACAAATAATACTTTTAAGACACATGACAGCTGTGGAAATGGAAGGAATGCAAATCTGCCACAGTAATATTGTGTTAATTGTTGACCAGCACTTGGATTTGTTTACCTCATTCTGATAAAATCAAAAAAGAATTCATTGCTGATGTAAAAAAACAACAAAAGAAGCTTCCCTTTGACACAAATGGACAGTGAAAGTTCAAAGAAATTAGAGCTGGCAGGCTTAGAAACACATGCCATCATTTTGAATGTTTCACTTTAAGAAGTCTTACATTCTATCAAACAATGTTAAATCAGACATTTTACATCATAATGTTCCTTCAGGATTTCTGAATGAGTGATTGTAGCCTGTTCCAGGTGTGATTTGTCTCAGTGTGACAACGTCACTACAAGTTAGTTTGCTTGTAAAATTCCTCTTTAACTGCTTGTAAAATGTCATGTTGAAGACACAAGGGATCACATACCACCTACACAGCTTATACCCTCTTTAGACAACTGCTACTTACATTATACTTAAAGTGAACCTGCATGAACATGATCATTATGCGAATTATACTAATTTCTCAGCCAAATTAGTACAAGCCTCCAGACCTCATTGCTTAAATCACTATAAAGCCTGAGTATCCAAGAGATAATTCTGTGACAGACTTTATAATTTTAGCAAAACACTAGCACTGATGGTTTTAAATTTTTTTTATTTATGGCATTGTTCTCACTATTTGTCATATCTCATTCGATCCTTGTAAGCAGAGACGTTGTTATCTTATCTATTGAAGCAAGGGACAGTTGGGTGTGTCAATGTGCAGAGTCCAGTCACTTAAAGTGAAAGCAAACGCAGAAGAACACATGCAGAGGAACACAGGCACACAGCACAAAGCACACTTTAACAGTGTCAAAGGAAGACACATGCACACTGTACAAGCTATTCTATCAACACACACTAAATGTGAAAAAACATCCAACGTATGTTTCTTCAGTTGATATCTCCAAGGGTCTAAATTGACATACCACATAGGCTGACTAAAAGGCGGTAATTCTGTAGTCTATATTCCTGAGAAAGGAGATGTCATTTCAAAAACTGATTGTACAGTAATGTTATGCCTTCAGAAACTGCATCTGTACATTACACCTTGTTTTAGGCTTGAACCATTTCCTATGGCACATGGAACCTGAAACTGCGGAATTCAAGGAAGTACTTCCATAATATAAACATTATATTGTAATATATTATGGAAGTTGTAATTCTAAATAAACCCTACATATGTACAGTATATGTACAGTACATGAAAACATATCACTGCTACACAAGCCATTTTGGAGTTGACATGTATTTTCTTGGTTTAGAAAATAACCCCAAAATTCCCCAATAACTGTAAAGCTGGCAGATCCTCAGAAACTTACATAAAATACCCATCATCACATGTAGAAAACTGCCAGGACCAATCAAAAACATATTCTAACACTAAAAAAATATTTTAAAAACCATAAACTATCTCCAAGTTCCATCTCCAAACAATTGCTTCCACTAGGGGGTACTAAGGTACCAAGCTAGCTGGTGATTGTATCCATCCTGTAGTACAGTACTACACCGGTGTGTACACAATGGGTTTTTGAGGAATGTGTCATAGATTAGATTAGATTCAATTTATTGTCACTGCCTTATAAGGCAATGAAATGCGTCCGCTGCATTTAACCCATCCGAGTTACCTGGGAGCAGTGGGCAGTCATACTATAGCGCCCGGGGACCAACTCCAGTTCTGAGGCCACTACTCTGGTCAAGGGCAATGGCAGGAGTACACCAAGGGGCAATTTAGACTCTCCAATTAACCTACCCTGCAAAGTCTATGGACATTTTCCAACCTTTATCTTAATCAACCAGCAAGTGATGACCATCCATATTCACAGACATTATCCAAATCATGGTGACCAACATATTATCAATACTGTGAAACAATATTCCTACTAACACTTACATCTGTATATTATGAAAAGCAATACTGTACTGTGCCTTCATGAATGCCATGGGGCAAAACAAATGAATGTGGTGAAGCAATACACATTACTCAAATGCACTGAACTGCACTGAAGTTGCTTGCCTGTGTAGAAAGAAGTCCTAACTCAGTGCTTTATAAAACAACAGGTGACAAGCAATTTAAATGCAAATTGTAGAGGTAGCATTTTCAAATGCCTTGTACTATGCTCAATCATTTGAAAAATAAGCCTTCACATGAAATGAGTGATAAGCCCAATTAAGGCAGAGCCACCTTGACAAATTGTTCATACTAGCAAATTCAATTTACAAAGCCGCTAACTAGCTAAACACGTTTTCTTCGATGTTCTGAACCTGTAAATACTACAGCTCAAATGTCTGACTTAAAGAATAAATTAAATTGTTTTCACTACGCAGTTACTTTAGAATATTTTATTGGATGAATGTAACAATGCTAACAGCCAATTAGTATACACTAGGATTGATCATGTCCACTTTGACCGTGATATTACTCGAAAAGCCATTAATTGACCATATATAATGACCTTGGTGGTTCATTGACAGTAGGCCCCACCCTAATAACAACCATCCTCTACCCTCCCAGACAGTAATAAAATTGCTTCCATTAAAACAATGGTGCTTTTTACTATTTTTGGAACTGGTAAATGATCATTGCTGACATTTGTGGCAGTTTACATTATCGTGCACATCCCTCACGTGTCCACTCCTAGAACGTGCATATACATTTGATATGAAATATAAAAGCTAACATATCTTTGAGGAGTCACACCAATACCATGGGTATGCACACACGCACATGTATATATAAAATCATCATCAGTCCATCATCCACTATTTGCTACCCAATGGTCAGGGTACAAGCTTAGCCAGGCAACAAAGCTCAGGACTTGCTGCCAGAAAATGATTTCCTCTTCTTCATAAGTCACAATATCATTATTTCGAGCAGACACCCCTTGTTTTTATTTCTTCACAGGTTTTTTCCTCTTTGTGCTTGTCTTTTTTGGAGCACTGTCAGCCTTTTCCTCTATTCTCCGTTTTTTTGTTTTTTCTGACACCTTTTCCATGGTGTCCCACACTTCGTCACCCGCTCCGTCTTCTTCTTTCACCTCCTGCTCTCCGTCTGCAGGAGGGCAGGCCTGTTGGGCAGAGGGAAGAATGGGATCCAAATCCACATCCACATCCTGCTATTAAGCAGCCATTTTACCTATGATTAAGTTACCGTGCTGACCGTTTGTTAAGTTACAAGGCCTACACAATGTTAATGAACAATTCCACAATCATTTTTGTATAAATGATAGCACAGCTCTCCTTTCTTCGCCCTTACCTCAAGGTCTCGGTTGGACAGAAGCACGCAGTTTAGCCTTGACTTTAGATAAACCTGCACAGGGGAGAAAAACGGACATAAACCAACTTGAAACAAAATCCCACAATGTGTGCCAATTTCACAGACACAGATTAAGCCGAGTCCAGGACAGAGCTTAATCCTTGTCCATGAAATTCATGGACGTGCGCGCATGTGTGTGCACCTTGTGCTGTAAGCTGCGGTCCTCCAGGCTGTGTACCCTCAGGAATCGATCCAGGCCGCACGAGGCCACCAGGGGCAGAGACGGGTGGCACTGCAGCCCCCGCACCGCGCCCGCCAGCCCCTTCAGACAGCCGCGCACCAGACCTGCACCGGGGAAGAGGGAAGCTGTGAACTTCACTACATGGCAAGGGTCCTCCATGTTTCTACGTCAGCAGTTATTTCTTGTTCGCCACACACTACCTTACTGTATGCTAACATTAATGCAGAACAGAAAAAAAAAAAAGGGAATATGTTGGCGAACGTTAGCTAACATAACGTTAGCTAACAGGCCTGTCAGCCCAGTCAGTTGCACTAGCTACCCTAGTGCTGCCAGAGTTGCCAATTCCTGCCTTAGATAGCCAGACCAAAGCACTTGCCTTTACGCAGGTCTAAGATGGCCACCTGACCATGCGTGTTGGCCACGACAACAGAGCCGGGGGTGGAAGGCAGGGATAGGGCAGTGAGGGGGTACTCCCCAAACTGTGCCTCCAGAACAGGTCTCCTCTGAGGGGAAGAAGGGTCGTACACTCGCACCTATGGACGCAGTAAAATGTGAATATTCATAAGTGAAGCAAAATGCTGTAGAGCCCACATGGTCAAAAGCAAGTGATATGCAATACCCATGTATCACAAACTGCATTATTATCCTTCAAAACAAGTTCCACAAAACATATTTCCCAGAATTCAAAGCATAAAAGCCTTGCAGTTTGATATGCGGTCACATGAGGGGGGTTTTTACGTATAAAATGGGCTAATATTTAGGGAACTGGTGTAAAGACCTGGTGGTGTCCAGTGCAGGTGACAATCTTCTCTGAGTCGGGAATGAAGGCCATGTCTCTCACCCACTCCGGCACGCGCAGGTCGAGCCAGTCATTCCGGACCTGGAACAAACGCTAGCTTTAACAAGGCTGTCACGACATGTCCACATAAAATGCTACAATGTTTAAACACACAAGCACCCGCTGCTTTCTGTTGCTATGACAGTATGTGTACATGAGCACAGCTAGCAACATAGCAGCACACCATATACAAAGTTTAAAGGCATATCAACCTTGGTGGTAGTTTATGCTAATAAACTAACTTTATGCATGCAAAATATGTACCAGGATACATGGGAATACATATACATATACATAATACATATATATTCATTCATATAGAAAGTTCTGGTATTCCAGATTAAAAAGATGTAGTTTCTTACATTCTTGGCACTGAAAATTGGGGTGTCAGGCCTTTCCAGATCCCAGACTTTAAGTGGATTCTCTTTTCCTCCGGTAGCCATATGGTGGCGCTGAGCTGTGTTCTGACGCATCCGACACACACTGCTTCCTGCATTGATTTCCACCTGGTCAGACAGAGAAGATGGTGGAGGTCAGGAAGCAGAAGTGGGCATAAGATGTCTGAGCTACTGAGATGCTTTAAGCATCAAGCAATACACACAACATACCAGAGAAGTCAGTCTACTTTTCCAAAAGGCTAGGCTCTCTAGCACAGGATATTAAAACAAGTAAAATCTATGTGACCTCATTACAAACCTTTGCCTTCTTCCACTCACATACACGCAACAGACAAGCACATGCATGTAAAAAACAAAACTCACTGTATCAGTGCTCCCCTCCTTCCAGATCTTCACGAGCCCAGACTCCACACAAGTAACCAAGGAACTGCAGAGACAAGGGCACAGAGTTCACCCAGACTGGAAGGGAGTCTGAGGGGAGACGCAAACTCTCTCAACTCTTACACACTCTAGACCAGTGGTCTCCACTCCTGGTCCTGGAGAGCCGCAGTGTGTGCTGGTTTTTGTCTTAACATCAGCAACCGATTCAGACCCAAGAAACCAGGTGAGGTTAGCTAATGGTGTAATTAACTGTTTTCATTGATCAATTAAGTATTGAGTAACAACGGAAGCCAGCACACCCTTCAGCTCTCCACAACCAGGGGTGAGGACCACTGCTCTAGACCTTCTGGTTTCTCCTCAAACCTTTAAATTGAATGTGTGTTCGCAGTTTAGGGACAGTTCTCTCGTCACCGCAGACAATAATACATTGTCATCTCCTTTGTAAACATTGTAAACTAAAGCAACAATCTTGTCAACATTCACAGTATTTGCCAAGATTAACAATAAAAAAATAATTTCACACTTTTTGTTTTGTAGGCTACTGTTATTTAACATGGCAGTTTTTGACACGGTAAATAAATGGATGATAGATCGGGGAGAATACAAACAGTTCTATTGATTGGTGCCCAGTACCATTTCAAGCCTGCTGCTGCCTACCAGTACTCCGAAAGGGCGAATCCATCATGACTGATGTTACAAATTGGAGGGTTATGGAAAAAGAATTGCTGTGCAGTTGCCAATGCCATTCATTATTTAGCGGCAAGTTTTGAGGATAGCATTCCTTGGCTCTTGCTTGTCAGAGAAGTATTGTCAATTCATCATTCACCCTCTGTGCTTCTTTTGTGTTAATGTGGAAGGTTGATATAAGATGGACAATTCTAGTGAACTTTGATTCAAATCTGTCTTCAAAATACTTGGAATTAGGACACTGCTGCCTATTAACATTTAAACTGTATTTCTTCACCTTAAATGTTGAAACCTAACTTTCATAATAGCTGTTTTGTTTCTAGTCTTTAACCCGGGGGCTAGGCCGGTGTGTTTTTTAATTTATTTTTTGCATTCATTCCTTTTTTCATGGTGCAATTTTCAATCACTATGGTAGCACGATATACCGTTTGAAAGCGTTAAAACTCAGAGTTCTATCTGTATAACCTATTTTAAGATGCTATTGCTTTAGCGACAACAGTGGGTGGAAAAACAAGCATGGAGGGACCTTGCCTTCTCTGCATTTTGGAAATCCACATACTACACAAAATAAGGTAATGTCAATGTCCTTTTCACGGCAAGGGTCCAGCGAAGCAAATGCACAATAGTTTCTAATTCTAAGACCATGCTAACTAGGAGAACGTTGATAGAATGTGCATTGTTTACTTAAAATTTATCTCGAGAAATGATCATTGTTGCGCGGTTGCATACGTCTACAAAAGTACTTGTACAGAGGAATGCTATTATCTAAGTTTTTTTATAGGCTATCTGGAACACGGTGAGCTAACATACGAGGTTCTGACCAGTAACCGTAATGCACTTGCTACTGAAAGTATATGCAAGTAAAAACTACGATATTACTTCTGCACATCAAACTACCAGCTATGGGTAACCCCACACTGCTCCAGGGGGGAATGTCTTTTGCTTAGTCTCATCAACTGTAAATTGCTTTGGATAAAAGTATCAGCTAAATAACAAATTATTATCGTTATTGAACTTCCCCCCATTAGATCTTGGTTTTCTTCTGTTACAGGTCAACCAACCAGCCTGTATATGAAAACTGATATTGACATCATAATACTTTTTAACAGATACCATCCAGCTCTAGTTTGACCACCAAAATGAATGGGTTGCTACCAGTTGCTATGGCGCTTGTACTCCAACACAGGTTGTACTCCAACACAGTGGAGAATGTCGTTGCCAAGGAAATTGTCATGATTAAGATTAAGGTCATTAAGAAATGATCATAACTGCTCCCACTTGGGCTTAATGAAGCCTTTGACTTCCATTGCAGCCTGTAGCTTTACCTGTCTGTGACAGCAAGTCCAGTGAACTTGCCCTGCGTGCCGTCCCCACACTGCCTGCTCTCAGTGAAGATGCCCTTCTCTGTGCTGAAAGTCTTCACGGCTCCATTCGCACAGCCAACTAACACCTGCAGCACACACATACAACACACATCTCGTCTAAAAACTGTGGAACTACAGTTCATTATTACAGGCGGACTCAGCCTCCAATGAAAGACTAACATTTCCTCATAGCAAGTACAACAACAGTTTTTTGCCCCCTAATTTAATCTCAACATACACAAGAGTAAAGGTACTGAAAGCAGCATCACATTATTCTGAACGTACCTCGGTTTCTTGTGCATCTCCCCAACACAGCATACAGACTTCCTGATCCCGACTTAGGCTATTCAATTCACAAAAATTGAAAGCTTGCTTCTTTGCAAGACTCACTCCTACACAAGAGGAAATAAGGGCAATTATTTCATTCAGTTTCTGACAGAAGATATGGTTACTAAAATCACACAATTTGTCAGCACATTATAAACAAAGTAACGTTCGATATTGTATTATAGCCTAGATAGCTTTTATTAAGGATTACTATAAATATTATCTAGCCAACTAATTAGTAACTACTGAATGGCCTTCTGAAAGGAATTAGAAACAGCCATATTAGCAGGTTAACAGTTGACAGCTGATATTTTCTAGTGTGGCCCAAGTTTTACCAAACTAACGTTAGATTGATACATGGCACTTCAAAACCACGTGTCCTTAGCGAGTTAGCTAACTAGCTAGCTAGCTAGTAACAGACTATTAGGTAAATAGAAGCGTGCTAGCAAAAGTCTACAAACTATTCTCTTACCTTTTAATATTCCAGTTTCCGAACCGACCCATATTGAACATATTTGGCTTTTGCCTGTCATTACAAATCCTATTCTCTGTAAAATCACAGAATCGTGTCCAAAATTCTACGTTTGAGACCCAAATAAGTGAGCTCCGTGAAGTTGGCAAATGTTGCTGGCCACAATTGGAGACTTCCGGTTCGCATTTATCAAAATAAAAGTTCGGTGGAAAAATAATTTATGAACTGTAATTTTGTAAATTTTCATTTAAAAAATTAATACAGTTGGATATAATTATGATGTATTTGCAGAGAATATAAAATTGTGCACTAATTTCTATAAAAACTGTTTGCCACCAGTTGTTGCTGTCTGGCAGGTGTGGTACGGGCATGCACTGTCAGTTGGCACCCAGCTCATTTGCATAGCTGATAACTCAAAAGCTATAAATTGTTACCAGATGAAAGTGGGTATACATTTACTCTATATACCCATATCTTTAATATTCTATTGTATGTCTGGTGAAATCATGTTCCCAGCAATTGTTGCTGTGTTTCCAGTGTGGGGTGGCCATACGTTGCTATGGACTGTGAGTTGGCACCCAGTTCATTTGCATAGCTGATAACTCAAAAACTATGAATTGTTACCAAATTAAAGGGGGTATACATTTGTTAGCTGGACCCATATCTTTAATATTCTACAGTCCTTTCTGTGAAATCATGTTCCCAGCAATTGTTGCTGTGTTTCCAGTGTGGGGTGGCCCAATATATAAAGACCCATATCTTTAATATTCTACAGTAGTTTCTCTGCAACATATGGCCACCCCACACTGGAAACACAGCAACAATTGCTGGCAACATGATTTCACAGAAAGGACTGTAGAATATTAAAGATATGGGTCTATAGAGTAAATCTATACCCCCTTTCATTTGGTAACAATTTACCGTTTTTGAGTTATCAGCTATGCAAATGAGCTGCTTGTGAATTGACAGTCAATAGCAACGTATGACCACTCCACACTGGAAACACAGCAACAATTGCTGGGAAAATGATTTCACAGAAACTACTGTAGAATAATAAAGATATAGGTCTATAGAGTGAATGTATACCCCCTTTCATTTGGTAACAATTTATAGTTTTTGAGTAATCAGCTATGCAGTTGAGCTGCTCGTGAATTGACAGTCAATGGCATTGCATGCCCTTACCACACTGTAAATACAGCAACAATTGCTGTGAACATGCTTTTAGATAATAATTGTATAATTTTATAGATATTATACATAGATTTAATGTATGCCCCTTCATATTTGGTAACATATTTTTCAAACAGTAAGCAGGTATGCAAATGAGCTGTTACTGTTATAGTGTCAAGCAATTTATGCTTGGCCTACAGTATAGTAACTAGTCAAATAGCAAGTTAGTTTCTTGCTGACTTTTATAAGTTGTATCAGCAATGAATTTAAACAATGGTAATTATGTGAGGAAGCGCAGAAAACGCGGTATCTACGTATGTTCTCATTATTTAACGTTACTCAGCAGCTCTTATTTTGTTTTGACGGAAAATCACAGGAAGTTGAGACCGGAACTTCTGTACAGGAAGTCATATTGTAGCTAGCTTCACGGAGCTAAAAAAAAAAAGCATAATTTAGGGTGTACCTAAATACTTGCCTCCGGAAACAATGTTTGAGAATAAACGTTCCCACGGTTTACGAGACAGTGCTCTGGAAAATAACAATAAAATATCTAATAAAGGACGGGTACATAATGGACACATATACGGGCATTAAATATCTGTTAACCTGACTGTAAAATGTAACATTCAAGTACGCTTAGTAATGCGATTTTTGGGAAGTGCTGTTGGATTTTAAATGAAAAGAAAAGAAAAAAGTGACATGCAAATAGTAGATTAACGTGAAATTAAGCATGTTCATAAATTCCTCTAGATGTCGCCTATGGATTATACATGCTAGTTCTCTATAACAAATTCAGTAGCCACCAAATCCTCAGAATTTCCATAGCCAATTTGTAGTTTATTTCATGGAAGATCTAAAAATGGGAGAATAGGACTCAAGTGGCGTAGTCGTTAAATGAAATTGTAATTTGAAAAAAAGAATAACGAAGTCAGTACATAGGAAATAACGTGAATGAACATCAAAATTCATTATAGACTGCAACATATAATCATTTTGGCATGGTAAAATATTACTACGAACAATAATAATAATAATAATAATAATAATAATAATAATAATAATAATACAACACAAATGTTTGAAAAAAGTTTATTTGTATAAGAGACCATCTTGCTGGTCTTTTTAAAATGTCATGGCAAGACCTGCCCTACTAAAGCATAATTCTATAAACCTAACTGATGGAGCTGACAAGCTTCCAGTGAGCAACCCTCCAGTGATCCTCCAGGATGGGTGGAAAGGTAAAGATAGCATTGGGGAGTTCACAGTGATCCACGCAGGGGAGAGATACCTGCATCTGCACACCTAAGGCATTAAAAAAAAAAAAAAGATATAGGGAGAGAAGTGCAACATGGTAAAAGCATGCACAGACAGTAAAACGATAAAAAGAGAAAAATACAACCAAAGCATTTTTGTTCTATGCAAATGAAGAGAGACAAAGAGGAGAGCTAGTAAGAGAGAGAGAGAGAGAGAGAGAGAGAGAGGGTTGTAGTTGAGAGAGCAAGCAAGGGGAGGGGTGAGGAGAGAGAATGAAAGAAAGACTCGCAGCTAACACACTCAGAGAGACGCAGGCAGAGAAGGATCAACGAGACAACTATCTTTTCGCGCTCTCTCATTGATGCGAGACTACTAGCATAGATTAGAGGGAGGAGGAGGGAAGCACAAAAAGGTTTGGGTCATCAGCAGCCTCTTCATCCTTCTATGGGAACAAGGAACTACAGAAAATGATAAAAGAAGAAGAAGAGCACTGAAAGAAAGAGACAGAGATTCTATTGAATGTACTTGCATTCGATGAGATTCGGGGAACTACTCTTGAACAGATGGTGAAAGGTGAACAGAAAAAGGGACAGAGGTAGAGGCAGGAGGACAGAGAGAATTTCTTGGATGGTCTTTTCTACAAAATCAGTCCATTATTTTTTTCAGAGAGAGAGAGGGGGTGAGATAAAAAGAGTGAGAGAACAGGGGGGAGGTGGGGAGAAAGAAGGATATGGGGTGGGGGGCAGAGAGAAAGAAGAGAATAAATGAGTACTTATATACGTGGAAGTAAGATAGAAAACCACACCAAAAATATTGTTTGCTGTCTTTTTAGGAAATCTTGGAATTGAATACTGATAGGCAAATGAATGAGGAAACGTGATGGAAGAACCTGAGAGAGAGTGTGAGAGACAGATAGAAAACGAGATACAAGTCATTCGGTTATGGTGTGGACCCAAATGGACTGTGACAGAATGTGAAAATGTTTGCCAAATGAGACAGACAGTGACAGACTGTTCTGCCCCGGAATACAGGTAGATTTATATTAACACTAAAATCAACCAGAATATCCATCACATTCATCCATCATCATCCAAATCACTGATGAACAGACATATTAGTTACCGTTTTGTGGTATTGCTATTTTGTAATCCTCATTGTACAGTATGTATTCATCAAATATAGTTATATCAACAAAAATGAGAAAATAGTACATTCATTATATGCCATAATTCAGTTAATTTGTAATAATTAGCAATGCTTTTTATCACCACAGTGCTCTTGTATTTATCTACAATAAAACTTTAAACTACCATTATAATGTTTCAGTTTTTTATTCTCAGCATGCATCATGTCTCTCCTACATAGATATAATTTTTATCAAGCTTGTAATCATTAGTTGTTTTTTCACAAAGACTTTGATCAAGCCAAAGGACATTATCTGTATTATTTTATTGTCTCATATGCTGATATAGAAATACTTAAACCAGTATTGTGCATATACCTGTTGTCATTACTACAATTCAAACAAACGCTACAGGACAATTAAAAGCCATATTATAGCTTTCATATTGCATTCATTATTATGGCCACCTTTATTACTGCATCGCTTTTCTGTTGCCATTAGGTCATGGACGTTGTGGTCAGTGTGTTCGACAGTGTTAGTGTTTTATCTTAGCCGAGCACACATGCTTTCAAGCACAGTGTAGATTTTACAGAAGGGGGAGAGTGTGAAAAATAATAGAGAGAAATAACGGAAACAAAGACCAACAGAGGGGAATGGGGGAGACAGCAATACTCAACTATATTACATTCCTATTCCTTGTTCCCTGAAGAATCGAACAGAACACTGTAAAACTCTGAGAAACTGGAGGAGCGAAAGGAGACACATGCAGGACCTGCAGGATAAACAAAAAGGACATACAACTTAGAAAAGCTGAAAGAGAGCGTACAATATTGAGAGAGAGAGAGAAAGCGCCAGAAGGCCGAACACTCTGTGAGGAAGGGGAAACAGACTGATAGAGAAAGAGAGAGGGGGGAACTTTTCCCTCCTCTCGACCCTATCGGCAGTGAGACTGGCTGGGGCAGCCATGGCCTTCACCTTTGCGGCCTTCTGCTACATGCTCACACTAGTGCTGTGTGCTTCCCTCATCTTCTTTGTCATCTGGCAGGTGAGTTGCATTCAATTTATCACATAACAAGTGTGCACAGACACACACACACAAACACACATACACACAAAGAAACATACCTGACACCTGTTAAACTGAGACCTTGGTTAGCCATGGCATCACTGATAGTGATTTGACCTTTTGACTGGGCATCAGGTGTTTGCTTCAGTAGAATAAAGGCAACATTACTAAAAACCCAAACTGTATTATAACAAATATCACTGCATTCCCTGCTGAAAAAACAGCTCACGCCAAGATTTAAAACAGCTGGTGGCAGTTCAGACCAGCTCTCAGCTCAACATGGTTTAGCTGGTTGACCAGTTCAGACCAGCTTCCATTTTGATGATTTGACCAGCTCAAGCTGTGTTTTGAAACAAACAAGCTACTAGCACTAGCTGGTTGACCAGCTCATATCCAGCTGGACTAGCTTATGACCAAAATGACCAGCTGGAATGTTCAGGCTGGTCAAACTGGCATAGCTGGATTTCACAACAATATTATCAAATCTGAGCCCCTGTGGATCTGAGAGAGAGTCAATTTGTATGCACATATCAAAAGAGACATAGAAAACATGACTAGAATTACTTTAGCAGATCCTGCGTATGAGCAAGTGGATGTGCATGGAAAGTCAAATGGGTATATGCGTGAATATCACATCAGCAGCCTTGGTATGCCCATGGATTATCTGTGTAATTGTAACTGGAATTTACCCAACAGTCACTGGAGACTATGGCACAATCAGTATTCTGTGCTTGAAGCAGCAGATGCAGAGGACATGAGTATCTGTTTCTCCGTATCAAGAACTTCTCCCTTTAATACTGCCAATGTTAATGTGACTTCACAAATAGCGTCTACATTTTTTCTGGTAGTTTATAATTATTTGTAGGTGTTAATGTACAATTGTTAAAGTACAGTGGGCCCCAGAATTATTGACACTTTTTTCTAATAAAAATAGAGAAAAAAGGCTTCATATAATAAACAACATGGGTAATAATCTATATTTTATGTTCAAACATGGAAAACTACAGTACATACATTTACTCATGTTTCAATGTTTTTTTATTCAGTGATCAATTTTTTGCTGAAAACCACAGGTGCCTAAACTATTGGCACCCCTAACAATTATTGTACATAAAATTAAAAAAAATAAGAAAAGTGACATTGGCAATACAATTTTGCTTTCATTCAGTTAATCTCAGTGTAAAGGAACTATCATCAGCATAGGAAAAGCCAAAGAACTGTCAATTCAGAACACCCAGATGGTAATTGACCATCACAAGTTGGATAATAGGTACATAAAAATCCGTTAAACATTACCACTTAGCACTGTAAGGGGAATAATAAAAAGGCGTAAAACATATGGAATGGTTGGTGGTTGGTGGTTCGATCCCTGGTGCAGCCACAATAAGATCCGCACAGCCATTGGGCCCTTGAGCAAGGCCCTCTAGGGAAGGATTGTCTCCTGCTTAGTCTAATAAACTGCAAGTTGCTTTGGATAAAAAGCATCAGCCAAATGACATGTATTATAGTCAAAATCCACGCGGAAGTTAAATAAAAACAACCATGTTCTGCAATGGCCAGACTTCCATTGAAGAAAAAACCTGTGGTCTAAACTGAAGAGGATATCAATGACTCTGAAAAGTTCTGCATGGAGGAATGGTCAAAGGTCCCTCCATATGTGTTCTCTAACCTTATCACAAAAGATAGGAAAAGACCCATGGGCCATGGCTGTCATCCTTGCCAGGGGTGTTTGCCCAAACTATGAATTCTACATTCTTTGGAAAATGACACTGAATCATTAATAAAGTGCACTACTTTATACATGTTGGAAAATAAAGCCTATATCATAAACTATTATTTTTTTAGTGTACGGCACCTTTTGTTCATATTTATCAAGGGTGTCTATAATTCTGGTGCTGACTGTACATGTAATATATCGATATTCTTACAGACGCAGAACTTCACCTTTTAGAAACAGTTCAGACTGAATTAGCAGTACAGTGCACTATTGTACTTACTATTATATTATTGTACATAATTCATTATCCAATGACAAATACAAAAACTTAGAATAACATTCAAGTGAAAACGTAAAATCTCAAGGTATTGTGTGGCAGCATGTTTCTATTATTTGTCATTTCAAAAAGCACTAAAAACCATTGAGTCTTCCGGGGATTACCCAAATACCTTTTACATACAGTAGCAGGCAGTTTTCTCCATACCTCATCTGATATTATGAATTAAGGGTATTACTGGATTATTAACAAATACAAGCTTGAAATTACTTGAGATTTGTGGTCCAGAGAGTCTGTACTGTAGGTGTGATATTGGGTGTGAGTCAGCCAGTGTTCATGTATAATGTGTGTGCATGTGTGTGTCTGCGTCTCTGTGTGAGTCAGTAACAAGCCATGTTATTGAGAATGCTTATCAAACTATAATTTTGTGCCCACCCTCCACTTCCCATCCCCCTCTTTCTATCCATCCTCCATCTCTGTAGCTCTCCTCCAATCGGAGTGCTCTTTCACTTCTGTTGTAACCATGGTGCCTGCTTAAGGGCTCATCGGATCACCATGGAAACTGCATCTGTTTACAACAAAAAGAGAGAGAGGGGCAGGAGAAGAGAGGAGGAAGAAAAGGGAGACAGGGAGAGAGGAAATGGAAGAGAAGAAATAGATGTTGGGAAGGGGGAATGAAAGATGTTGCATAACATTATGTAGAGCTAGACAGAATAAAATTATATGAATACTGTAGTTTTTCTACATAATAAAATTCTGTGTAAAGTAAGATATGGGTATATATTGAATTCATAATGAATTCAGTCTATTATATTCCTCATATTTCTATATCACATTGTATTGTGTATTCACATATTTTCTTATTCATTTACTCTAACAAAAAAATAATGAATGGCTTTTGTTGTATTGTAAATTATTTTTCTAAATTGTGAAAGGCTGTCTTCTTCTACTTTGCATTGTAGATCATTGCGTTTGATGAGCTGCATTCAGACTTCAAGAATCCCATCGATCAAAGCAACCCTACCAGAGCTGTAAGACACTAAATTTGGGATGTGAAATCAGTGAACTATAACAAAAACATTTTGACAAGGCTCAACATTCACAGCAATTCAATCACCAAGAGCAAGCATGACACACACAGAGATACACACGCACACACGCACGCACAAACGCGCACACACACACACTCATAGGCACACACACATGGAAGTGTGATAGCAACAATGTTGTTTTGGAAGGAATCTGTAATTATATTTTAGAAATTAAACTCCAGTATAATGTTTTTCTCTCCCTCTAGGTGGAAAGAATACGGAATATTGAAAGAATATGTAACTTGCTCAGGAAGGTGAGTGTCGGGATTTCCTTTCTTTGTCCAGCTCTTTTTGTCTGCATCTCCCTCTACAGTATGTGTGGGCTATTACGAGGAAATTGACTGAATGTGTGACTAAAACAACAGATAAATCATATTTTGAGACAAAATAAATACAGATGCAAAGAATGAAGAAAGGATGAGTGTGCAAACTGGGAGAAAAAGAGAATCAGGGTAGGGAGAAGAGATACGGAAGAAGAGAAAGATAGACAGTGAGAAAGAGAGAGGGAGAGAGTTGACGATGCTCTAATCGGTCTGTGTCTATTTTGAGGACTGTGACTGATTGATTCATATTCCTCTGTGCTTCCTGTAAAAGCCCTCACCCCCCCTCCCTCCCCTTGCACCCCATCCACTATCTAGAATTCAATGTAATGCAAGTGGCCGAATTAAATAAAAATGTTGCGAATAAAAAGAAAATCCTTCCAATAGTTAGCTTCCTCAAGCTCAGATTTTAAGAGTGAGGGAAGGCCATTAATGAATAAGATGCAATAGGGTCAATAATAATTGGCAGAAATATCATTACAATTATTTTAAGCATGCTCTATTAATAAATATAGAAATAGTAACAGAGGGCTTCCGAAACACAGTCTGGGGAACCCCTGTGTATGCTTTTATGAAAGTCTTTATTTGCGATAGTTTTGGGGTTTCATTAGTTAGATATCCACCCCAAATGTGAGGGTGAATTATCACCAAATCAGTTATTCTGTAAATAAATCAGATGTTTGTAGTGTGGGACCCTTTAAAGATTACAGCTCAATTCAAATGCAATTAGACACTGAAAATGACATTTTCAACTCGAACAAAAGCAAGCATACACATGGCTCCCCAGGATGGAGTTTGGGAGGCCTTGAATTATTAATTATTTTATATATCTATTCTAATTCACTGTTAGCATGCAGGTATAATAAAGTGCTTCTGTGTGTAAGCAATGTGTGCAATAACTGAATGTTCGCACCACCCCCAGCTCGTTGTACCAGAGTACTCCATCCATGGGCTCTTCTGTCTGATGTTCATGTGTGCAGGAGAGTGGGTCACCCTGGGTCTCAACATCCCCCTGCTCTTCTACCATCTCTGGAGGTAACACCGCCATACACTTTCAGGCTATTGAAGTGTATTTATATCTTTTTACAGATACACAATGCCATAATATTACATTACATTACATTACATTAATGGCATTTGGCAGACACTCTTATCCAGAGCGACGTACAGTTGATTAGTTGACTAAGCAGGAGACAATGCAGGTTTAAGGGCCTTGCTCAAGGGCCCAACGGCTGTGCGGATCTTATTGTGGCTACACTGGGGATCGAACCACCGACCTTGCAGGTCCCAGGCATGTACCCTTAACCACTACGCTACAGGCCACCCCATAATATCAATGATAGGTAGACAGTACCGCTGATACAACAACAGCAATAATAAAATTATAGATTTATATAAGGGTCATCTGAGATACATGTATGCTGTAGTTCCAGTTATCACTGTCTATTTCCTGTGTATTGTTGTGGTTTACATCATATAATGCGATGTTTTATCTGATTTATCTGTATGGAGAGGGACTGACAGTGAGTTTACCCCTGCCATTTACTCTTTGGCATGTTATCCAGGACACTTTTAAGACACTGATGCTTTCATTGTTCATGGCTCACTCTTTAAGTCTTCATGGTTCATGCTTTGACTTACCGATTGAGTAGGTAAAAAAAGGTACTGTTAATCTAAACAATCTAAACACTACAAGCATTCATGATAAAAAATACCAAGACAAAATACCATTATTTAGATTTTTAAACATCACAGTGAATTATAAAAATACAAATAATAATAATAATAATAATAATAATAATAATAATAATACATTTTTATTTATATAGCCCCTTTCTCAAACCCAAGGACACTTTACATATTACAGGATAAAACTATATCCAACAGAAAACATACAGCAGGAATACAAAGATACCAGAAAAAAAGATAATAATTGATAAAGACCAATAAATTAATTACTGAACTCACTGATATCCAAAATATGTTTCTCACTATGGGCCAATGTCGAGTGTGTGTGTTGAATAAATAGGAACTCTCTGTATGAAGGGTGGGGAAGGAGGCCTGTGTCTGCTTCTCGATTTCCTGCCCATTTCAGTTAATTGGCATGAAATCATTTACTTAATCTGCCATTTAGCTACAGTTCTTGATACACTGTAAGCTCATGAAGGACAGCTGGAGTCCCTCTAAACCCTTTACTGTGGCGTACTCTGTGAATGAATCACAGATTGTACTGTAAATCGCGCATGAACAAATTAAGACAGGGTAATTGATGGAAACAATAACCTATATACCCTCCAGGAACAGAGTTCCCCGCCCCTGCTCTATTTATAGGCACTCAGAATTGGTGAGCATGCCACCTCCAACATTTGCAATTGACGCCTTTCTGAGTTTGAGTCGGTCGGGTTTTCCTGTCGGCTGCCGTGTTCATGAGGCTAAGAGGAAGAACTTGCAGCACTGATAGCTTGACAGGCCAGGAAGGGTCACCGGGGACGACAGACAGCTGTGATATCAGAGAAAGCACTTTCAAAAAAGTTATCAGGACAGAAGCAGTAATAAAGGATCTAAAATAATTTGGTAGCAGGGATATATATAGACCCCAAGACTAAATGAAGAGGCGTATGCCCCATTTTCTTACTTCAAGTAATGAAAACCATGTTTTATTTCTCCTTTATTTAACCAAGCGAGTCCCATTGAGATTGCTATCTCTTTTTACATGGGAGCCCTGGCCAAGAGATGAGCAAGCTGAGATTACAACATAAAATACAATATAAAAGCACAACACAATTACACATTAATAGTACACATGTATAGGCAAAGCCTCCATGTCCATATTGCTATGTGGGTCGTGGACAGAGGAACCACATGCAGACTCAAGAATGAAGTAAAACGGCAGGCTTCATTCAGGGTCAACAGAAGAGGGTCAAGGCACAGCAGAATAAGACAATACGGGAAACTGGTATTCGTGGTCAAGTCCAGGCAACGGGTCAGAATCCAAGCCAACAGTGGGTCCAAGCTACAGTGGGTCAGGAGATGGGTGAGGAAGGGTGCTGGAGAAGGTCCGGGGCAGAGAAGGAGGTCCAGAGTGGACGATGGATCCAGGGTAGGTCGGAGGAGCAGGCAGGTGGCAGGACGGGATACCAAAACAGGCACGGACAACAGATCTGAGGAGAGCCTCATTCCTCATGACCCTCTGAGAAAGTGCTTTGCCAAACATGGGCCCCTTGAAAACGTGGTATTATAAATACCAAGATCAACAAAGCTTCCTTGAGTTTATGGGACATTGACACAAAATAGAGTTTCTCCAGCAATAATTACAATTCGATGCTGCCACATACAGTATGGATATCACAGAGCATTTGGCCTTCTTTTGAACCTGAATAGTAGTGTAATTATAATTTGTTATTTATCTGACACTTTAATCCAAAACAACTTGCAGTTGATTAAACTAAGCAGGGGACAATACCTCCTGGAAGAATGTAGGGCTAAGGGCTTTGCTCAAGGAGCCAACAGCTGTCTTATCATGGCTACACCGGGGTTTGAACCACCAACCTTTCAGGTCCCAGTCAGGTACCACTAGACTACAGGCTGCATTGTGTAAATTATGGATAACTTTTTGGTATGCTTTTTGGAAATATTGGAATTGCATGAATACTGGCATGGCCAAAAGAAGATAGTTCTCCAGATTACTCTAACGTAATTGAGCATGAAAAGATAAGAAAGCAATCCAGCCACCACACATCAGAAGCCAGCAGCTGATGCAGTGAGTTGATAGTTGCTACACAGGGCTTTCGGGATTTCTATGAGGCTGGCAAACTGACAGCTATAAATGTCTTCTTCTAATGATTTTGAATGGTCAAAGCAGGTCACATGACGACATTTGCACAGCTGTACAGAAAGACAAATATTGACTGGGACCTGTGGAAGCAAACCGCATGCAATTCCCTAAAACACTTTAGAGACAAGAATATACTGAATATACTGTATGAGAACATTCTTTATATTTAAACCAGGGTTCGGATGAATAGGCAATTGTGAAAGGTTAAAACGTGTGCATAAACAATCGTGCATTTTTCACCCCATGTTTTCTTGCATTGTTCTTTAGTCCTCTGCCAAAAGTACAAACGAAAGCTAGCGGACCCTACATCTCTCTATGAACAGTGAGGACCACTGGTTCAAAGACATGCTTTTCGCAGCATTTAGACTTCCATTCATGTTTACTTTTCTTCCTGACTCTCAGTAGGCTAGATCAGCTATATGTAAAAAAGAATGTTTGTAAATGTTTCAATTAAAAATGTTGTCACTTGACTGTGCTGTTGGAGTGTCCATGGGGACCAATGGAGAAAAAAGTTGAAATCCCTGCAGGTCACATAGTGGAGACAAACCAGTGCCCCTAATGATCAAATATTTACTAAGCTACCTTAAATACTTTGCTAGCTAGTCAGACATTTCATGTGGTCTTAGAGATTGTAGATAGTCTGCTATTATACATTGTTTGCTTAGTTATTTGGCTATTAAGGCACATTTCAGCCTTGGGCTGCATTCCTATCACAGACATGCTTACATGTAATATGAAGCACAGGCTAGTTATGGATTACTTTATTTCTTACATTTAACGTGTTTTGAGTGCATGTGTAAACGCGCTTTCCCCTTTGCTCTCTCTCTCTCTCTCTCTCTCTCTCTCTCTTTCTCTCTCTCTCTCTCAGGTATTTCCACAGGCCAGCTGATGGCTCTGAGGTTATGTATGACCCAGTCAGCATCATGAATGCAGACATCCTCAACTACTGCCAAAAAGAGTCCTGGTGCAAGCTAGGCTTCTACCTGCTCTCTTTCTTTTACTACCTGTATAGGTGAGTAACCATAATAGTAATATGCACTAACAAACATATTTTTGGCATGTAATATGGGCCATTGTATTTTGCTTATCCATGCAAGCGTCTATGCTGGTAGCTCTAGCTGGAGTCCTTGTCTTTATGAGGTTGTGGTGTCAGTCTTTGAGAGCACATATATCAGATGTTTTATTAACATAAACTCTCTCTCTCCCTTCTTTCTATGACTTTGTCCTTCTCACATCTATGATAGTATGGTCTATGCTTTGGTGAGCTTCTGAATTCCGAAGACTGGAGACTATGAATGGAAGCCAGAGAGAGACAGAGAGACGGACTATCTCGCCTTTTCCTCATCCAATCATCATTCCATCTTACCCCCATCAAGCTCCTGAAAGAGGGGCAAATTTGATGAAAAGCCTGCAAGGCCGGCTAAAAACACTACCATTCAGAGGCGGAGAGAAGGGGAGATGGAGTGAAGGAAAGAGATGGAAGGTCAGAGCAGAAGGTGGAAAACAAAGAAGAAAGAGAATGTTCATAGAACATGAATATGGCGTCTGAGGTTAACAGATAGAGAATCCGTTGGGACGGGAAGAGTTCTATTTATTACATGTTGTGAGGGGAAATTGTTGGTACTGAGCCATATAGGGGTTTCACAAATGAAATGGGGCCTACATTTGAATGACCTCAAATCGTAAGTGGAATACAACCTACAGATGATCAAAGAATATTCCCCTCCCTCCTTCCTTCCCTGCTTCCAGGGACTGCATACCTCAACCCAATGGTACGGATCAGTTTGCTGCGGTGCAGTCAGAATTACATGTGAAAGAGTATGGATATATGTGTGTATCATCTTACATTATTGTAGCAGCATTAGCAAATGAAAATGTAAACATTTTTTAATTTAGATTACTGCCATTATGGGTTTGAGTGTGTGTGTGTGTGTGTGTGTGTGTGTGTGTGTGTGTGTGTTTGTGTATGTGTGTGCATCTGTGTGTGAGCATTTGTAATTTTTTTAAGGTTGCAATATATATCCTTTGCCTTATTCATTACTATTCTGTAATCAATTTTATTGAATAGGTTTTATTTCAAATTGTAAAACCTTACATAAATGAGCATATTATTGCACACATACATGTAGCTGCAACTACAATGCACATAAGCTTACTTAGAATCAAAAGAGTAAACATGGATTTCTTGACTTCCACTATACTGTACGAAATATTTACATAGTTTACTGTGATAAGCAAGTCCCTTCTCCAATATTTAAGATCTTAGTTTAGAAGAAATATATTTGAAAACCTTTACACAGATTATAGTGGTACACAATACTTTGTTCAATCAATTAAAAATAAGAATAGGAACCGCATTTCTTTTTTTTATGAGAGGAAATTTATTGGACTATGTGAATGTAACCTTTGCTAAACCTGGATGGGGATTTGTGCTATTACAGTTTTCTGCAGCTCATTTTCTCCCAGTCTAAGACCTGCAAAATCACAGCTTAAAACTTGAAGGATGCTGTTAATTATGTTCAAACTCACTGGAGTGACGCAAGAGACAGGGTGTCCTTGTGATCAATGAAATGGTAAAAAAAAAAAAAAAAAAGACTGTAAAACTCTAGCGACAGCCAGATTTATCTACTGTGATGTTGTTGATACTGTTAGAACGCCAACAAAAGACACTATTTGCACAATTATAGGAGGGCTCAAACCACATGATCTAGTATGTTCAAAGAGACAATAAAATGACCTTGTATCTCAGACAATGAATTGGAGACCCAAATCTTAGTATGAGTCGGGCATATTCCTCCCTGGTGGGAAAGCTGTCAGGAATGTTGCTTGATGTAGGCCTGCACTGGGAAGACTTGGCTGGGTTATACAAACAGTGCATACAGTATACTGTATGAAAATAAGATGAAAGAGAGAGCTCATGACAGAAGTGAGTGGGGGATGTGTCACCTGTGTCACATAGATGCAGTTGACCCATAATTTGACTAAATGAACAGTCTGGCAGGGTTAATTCACAGGAGTACCCCACTGTGCCTCATCCCGGTCCTTTCAGAAATAAAAGTTTTGTGGGACATTATTGTTTTGGGCACAACATGATGCATATGAGGCTCGTCATGAGAGGCACACTTTCTGTTTTGGTCACAGATTTGATACCACTGTCCCCTTACCCCAACCATGACACGACTCAATTCAACGACAATCCTCTAAGCACAAACAGGGAGGAGGTAATGGTGGGCATGATACATTGTTGATTGTGATATAATACGAATTAAGAAAGACTAGAATAACTTTGTAATTGTCTTTTTATAGCATAAAACCCACTGTCTGCTAACATTGCCACTGTCCTAGTATATACAGTACTTTATTTACATTATATTGCAGTACAGTACAAATCTGTGTAACATTGATAAATAAAACTAGTATTCATATTCTAATAAAATACCAGTGTTGAAAACAATGTGCAGTTGTGCTAATCATTTGTACAGTATGTTTCACAATGTCAATCTGTTCAAATGAATAAAGTAGATTTCTTTTTACTCAATTAGTCAAAGCTGAAAATGAAAAAGAGAAAATTGGACACAGAACTGTTTCAGGAAATAAAGGAGAGGGTGACAAGCTTGATGTGGGGTGAAGTACTATAGAATGAATATGGTAATGAGGAGATTAAGGAAACTAGAATGGGTGGAAACTAAAGAACTGAGAGAAGAAGGCTGGAAGGTCAGGTAATCACAGGAGACAGCCAAAAAAAATGAAAGAAAGAGGCATAGAAAGGCAGAGCGGGATGGAGACACACTGACACATACTACCTTTCCTGCACTACGATCACCATAGCAACCAAATCCTGTTACATTCCCATCGACTCCACACGATCTCGCTTTCTCTGTCTCAAATTCAAATCCAAAATTGGCTTTATTTGTATGGCAGCAATTCTAACCAGAGCTTTTTGAAAACCAATATGGTGTAAAAAATGAATCATTAAATGGAAAACTGGGAGTAAAGTAAACAGAGTTACTAAAGCCTTTATCTTCTCTTACAGCATGAATACTATAGAAGGAGTCTCTCAATACACTCAGCAGAAATGCACAGTGCACAACATATGCAAACATGCACATCACATGCAGATACACATGGAATTAATTTTAGCTGTATGGTATTCTCTAGTCAAAAGTGCTCATTTTCAAAGCGCTGCATAGAACGGCCTGTAGCATAGTGGTTAAGGTAAATGACGGGGACACGCAAGGTCGGTGGTTCTAATCCTGGTGTAGCCACAATAAGATCCGCACAGCCATTGGGCCCTTGAGCAAGGCCCTTAACCCTGCATTGCTCCAGGGGAGGATTGTCTCCTGCTTAGTCTAATCAACTGTACGTTGCTCTGGATAAAAGCGTCTGCCAAAATGCCAATAATGTAATGTGATGTAATGTAATGTAGAACACTCTTTAACAGAAATCCAGGTACCATTTCCAAGTATCCAGGTGTATTCTTGGAAATGGTAATGATGAATATTTTAGTACTGAAAGATGAATAAATGAAGGAGTATCCTAAATCTGGAAGAGCAATGTCAAAAAGCCAAGATAGAAAACGAGCAAATGATACATTATGAATTGTGATAGATAGTCGTACCAGGGCAGATATTAAAACATATATCAAGATTGATGAAGAAAATGAGCTAAAGGGCGAGAGCTGAAGTGCAGAAAGACAGTTTGAATAAGATTCAAATAATGTGGAGAGAGGCCTAGTGAATGAGTAATGCAGGAGTATAAATGTACATATATACCAGAATATAAACCAAGATAATAAAATACAGAAGTAATAATGCAAAGGTGACCTGTGTGAAAGAATAATAATGTTTCTAAGCAGCAGATAGTAATTAGAATTTAATTATGTACAACCCGGCAGTGCATATCTTTTTTCACAAGTCTGTAAAAACAGAATCTATTTCCATTCCAATAAAAGCATTATAACTTCACACCATCATCAGTTTCTCGTGTGTAGGCTAATATGATATTAAATGATGCAATAACGCAGTAGTGCAGAGGACGGAAGAAGGTGAAATCCAAGAAATATAGAGAAAGGAGAGTGCGAGACAGAAACGTGTAATTCAACATATTATGATGACTTACTTCTTTCATGTCCCAGCATATGTTTTATCATTTTTTGGAGGGAGTATGCCATCAGCTATAATGCAATCTCATGGGGAAGAAAATAGTATCACTGAAACTAACACAATTAACATTGAAAAATAAATGTTTTGTTTAAATGAATAGGCTGATTAAACTGATCCTAAGAGCACTGATCTCCTTAGCCAGAAGATACTGAAGCTTACTGTAAAAAGTCACATATCCGCCAATGCTTTCAAACAAAGTAAACCAATTTCCAGAAATGTAAATGTAACTCTTATTTGAATTACGATATTGAACCTAAAAGCACAAAACAAATGGAGAACTATTTGACCCATAAAGGCATACTATGCAGGATTTCTTTGTGTGTTCAGAGATGCTCCGCTGCATACCACTGTTGTAATGCGTGGTTATTTGCGTTACTGTCACCTTCCTGTCAGCTTCGGTCTGGCCGGATGTCCCTCTGAATTGCAAGTCTGGTATACTGCTAAATGCTATGCTAGTGCATTTCATTGTAGATGGCAGCAGCAACATCTTCCTAAACTTCATATTTTTTCCCCCAATTGACTTCAGTTGCAGCCAGGCTGCCATAGGTAAGATACATTTGTGTATTGTGTAAGATATTCTTGCAGATCGTGGAATTTTTTACCTGCTAAAGCAGGGGTCACCGACCCTGTTCCTGGAGATCCTGTCCTGAAGGTTTTCACTTCAACCAAATTTGGCATACCTAATTCTACTAATTAGCAGCTCGATGAGATCTGAAGCTGTTGAAGGTGGTGCACTTTGTTATGGTTGGAGTGAAAACCTATAGGACGGTAGATCTCCAGGAACTGGGTTGGTGACCACTGTGTTAAAGGACACTTGGGAGGAGGGTCCAAGCCAGAGAACAAATTAAATCCAATACGTGTTGGACCTGCAGGCAAAGCTGTACTCACTAGTTCAATTTGTACGTGAACATTTGCTCCAGGCTCGAGAACGTCAGAGACGGCAATACAACAGGGGGACGTAGTTGCGAAGATTCAAACCGGGAGATATAGTCCTGGTATTACTCCCTTCAGCAGAATCCAAATGACTCACCAAGTGGTAAGGAACTTCTGATAGGGGAGGGGCATGTCAGATCTACCATCTCAATTTACAAAAATTGTGGAGAGAGGAAGACCCTGCCTTGCTAGCCACGCGGGATATCACGTCAGATGAGCTGGGACCGGAAATTCTCAATCATAAAATAAAATTGACCCGTTCCACATGACAGCCATCTGTCTCTGGAGGAGCAGGCTGAGGTAGCTCGGTTGAAGCAAGAAGTTTCTCAGGTATTCACACCCCTGCCAGGAAGAACCAACCTCATAGAAGACCACATACATACCCCCCAGGCACAGTGGATAGGAAAAAGGTGCTACGGGGAGAATTGGGCAAGATACTGGACATGGTTGTAAGACCAATGGGTCTATTTGATTCTCTGTGGATTACTGAAAGGTTTAAAATTTGATGCTGATCCTATGCCTTGGGTGTATGAGCTGCTGGATCAGTTGGGCACTGCTCTTTTTTTTTTGACGCTGGATTTAACCGAGGGCTACTGGCAGATTCCCTTGTCACCAGAGTGAAAATCGGCTTTCTCCACTCCACTGTTCGGCTTACACAAATGTGTCACTCTCCCATTTGGTTTGCATGGGGCTCCAGCTACATTCCAGCGTCTGATGGACAGGCTATTAAGACCTCATGCTGCATACGCCGCCACCAATCTGATTACATTATCATCCACAGTAATGACTGGCAGCAACATATGCAGCATTTGCAAGCCGTCCTGAAGATGCTGCGGAGAGCAGGGCGTTGTCCCAGGGGAGGTCTGACTCTCCGGTCCCATTCTGACAGTGGAGGTGTGTGGCAGCTGGACTTGGCTTGCGGGTAGGATGCAGGACAATCCAAGGATCAAGCCTACTGGTTAAGTAGGCACACATCTGGACTTCTTTACGTATCAATCCAGGACATCTTTCCACAGTAGATGTCTGAGAGCATCCACAGTGGAGAGAGCTGTTCAAACAGCCAGAAAAGCAAAGCTGAAAAGCTACCGTTTGGTTTTGATTTATTTTTTACTTTATTATGCTTGTTTATTATTTTTGCCTGGAACCTGTGTGGGGGACAGGGAAAGTCTTTTGTTTATTTATTGGAGATCGCTGTCTCTCTTTCTCGCACTCCAAAAACCGTAATAAATGCCGGTTCAACTCAGAATTCTGTCCTCCCAGGGGTGTGTCATGGTGTGTGAAAATCAAATATAGCCAGCTCCCCAATTAGGCAGTTTTGTAGCCTATGCCTTTATTTTTATTTGTATTACATTCATTCATTCATTCATTCATTATCCTAACCCGCTTATCCTAAACAGGGTCGCAGGGGGGCTGGAGCCTATCCTAGCATACACTGGGCGAAAGGCAGGAATACACCCTGGACAGGTCGCCAGTCCATCGCAGGGCACACACACCATTCACTCACACACACACACACACACACACACACACACACACACACACACACACACACACACACACACACACACACACACACACAAATACCTATGGGCAATTTAGACTCTCCAATCAGCCTAACCTGCATGTCTTTGGACTGTGGGAGGAAACCCGGAGTACCCGGGGTACCCGGAGTACCCGGAGTACCCGGAGTACCCGGAGGAAACCCACGCAAACACAGGGAGAACATGCAAACTCCACACAGAGAGGCCCCGGCCGACGGGGATTCAAACCCAGGACCTCCTTGCTGTGAGGCGGCAGTGCTACCCACTGCACCATCCGTGCCGCCTATTTGCATTACATAACATTACAACATTTTGCCGTTATTCTGAAAGTTATTTACGGGGTAGATAACAGAGTGGTGTATCTTTTTGCTAAGTGTAAGCTAGGCAAATTATTTTTTATGGATTTTACTGGATACATTGAATGTATAATTTAATACGAAGAAGCTGTGTATTACTTGATTAGTCCTATCGTCTGTACGCTTGTTCATCAAGAGAAATGAACAAACACTGGTTGAGATCAATTATTCGTTTGAAGTGAAGTTTTGTAGCCCAATTTTCAGCTCACAAGATGAGAACTGGCAGGCATATATTAACTGAACACTGTCAAAAGTAAAGCAGATACAAACAGGCAAGCCTGGGTATCTAGGGAAAACAGGCCTTGTGAACACTGCAAGAAAACAGCAGCGGAATGAGTTTTCCTTCATAATAAACTGCATTAAGTGTTCCCTAGCACTATGACTGCAGATCATATAAGAACTACACATTCCTCTGCCATCACACTGCCTTCTAGCATTTTACCATAATAAGGGAGGGAGGGTGAGAAGAGGAAGAGAGAGACTATAAAACCTCATCAAAGGCAATTAGCTGGTTAAGTGGCTCATTAAGTCAAAAGGATAGGAGAGTGGGAGAGAAAGAGAGTGCTGACATTTGAAAGCAGACAATGACAGAGAATAAAGAAAAAAGACACATATAAAGAATTATTTCAGGAGAAAAAAAAGAGAGAAAGATGGAAATGGAAAATTCGGTGGAAAATTACATGTACAAATAGACAAAGAAACTGTTACATAGAGCTTTTCCAGGATTAATTAATCATCATACTGTATACAGAATATGATCAATATTTTTGCGCAAACACAGATACTCATGTTTCATATACACCTGAAGACATATAGAATGCCCTTACAGCCACACATAATATGATGGTCATGCCAGCTGCAGTCCACTTTGGGGGAACAGTTGTCATGGTAATGGCAACAGGCAACTGTGAGTGGAAGAGTAGCAATGAGGGAGGGGAAGAATTATTGCTTAATTAAATATTTATGGATGGAAGAAGAGATGATTGAAGATCAGGCATGTTCTGCAGATAAATGTTATTTTATGCACTCCCAAAACATCTGGTTTTTATACTGTATATGAGTGTTATGCAACCCAGGAACACTACATACAGACATCATTTGGTTCAGAGGCTCCATGAATTTAAATGGGTGAGTAAGCTAAGTGTGGATAGATTCCCATGGATATCATTCAAGTGAATGTCAAAAGAGCATAACGTTTTCCCTAGGGCACAGCTCCTTGGTTGTACATGATCAGTGAAACTAAATGAATGCCCCAATAAACCATATGCTTCATTGTGGTTATGTGGAGATTTTCCAATTACTATCACAGCACACAAAAAGAATGTATCAACATAATGGCTCCACTGTGCAGAATCAGCATGAATCCCCATAGAAAGAGTTGAGTGGGGGAAGAAAATGAGATATTACTACCAACATTAGTGAGGAACATGATATTTATTGAGAGGGAATGTACTTGTAACAACGTAGGAAGGTAGAAGGGCTTGACTGAGATGCTAGCAGCTGATCAAATATTACCAAGTCAAAATCTGATTGGGTGTACTGTGTAATTCAGACTTCAAAGGGGACATATTCCTTGTATTCCTTTTTTCAATATTTTTTCCATGAATATATACATATGCATTTAGGACAATGTGATAGTTGTAATTTCAACTTTTGTAGGCTCTCCTACAGAGACATTTAATTTAAGAGAATAATAAATGATGGCTAATTTATTTGGAAACTTGTTTACAATTCTGTCTTGATTCATGGTTAATTCTACAGAATACAACTTCAACTGGTAAGCAGTTTTTATATCGTGTTTGCAAAGTGTGATAGTATTACAACCAGAATATTGCTTCATTCACTAAAAAACATTGGGTGCTGTGGTGTCTGTCTATGTTTCATCTCTTTTGCACCATGACACTGGTGAAGGCAAAAAATCATCAGCACTTTACTGCATTTCACACACCCACGCATGACTCAGCCGCTCACAGACAAACATACCTCTATCTCACAGTGACACCTGCTCTGTCACTATCTCTCTTTTTCTCACACATATTTAAACATGGCGTGCACCGCAAATTATATTCACAGTGAATACACCAATGCAGAATCTTCAGTGTGTTTTCGATTAAAAGTTGCCTCGGGACAACAGGTGATTCAAGCGCACGTCACAGTTTCGCTTTCACAAACTGTGCGGCGACACCTGGTGGACAGAAATTCGTACTGGACAATTATTGTACAATTATTGGAAACAGACTTGTTTAAACATGGAATTAACAGGGCATTGCTGCAAAAGAGCACACGTGCTCAGTCAACTTACCCTGTATAAATAAAGGTTACTTAATGTCTGCTGGAAGAATAAAAAAAATAAAAAAAACTGTAGTAACAGCAGCCGCAGGCATTTTTTTAATTGCAAAACATTTTTTACAAAAACATAGGGAAACAATGACAACACATTTGCCTCAGGAAAAAAAGAAAACAACCATGAAATGAAAAGACCAGAGGATAACAGTATAGAAATACATATCAAAGAAACCCATACATATACAGTATATCGTAGTTCAAATCACTTTTCAGACTATTATTCAGACTGTTTTTCATAACCTGCAGTGATGTAAAATATTGAAATCTGCCACATAGGCCCTGCATTAAAATTTAAAACTTCTCCATGGATAGGGTCTCTGGGACTGACACGGAGGCGATATGGCTCAGGCAGTAAGAGCAGTTGTCTGGCAGTCAGAGGGTTGCCAGTTCGATCCCCCGCCCGGGCTGTGTCCCTGAGCAAGACACTTAACCCCCAAATGCTCCTGACGAGCTGGTCGGGGCCTTGCATGGCAGCCAATCGCCATTGGTGTGTGAGTGTGTGTATGAAAACTATATACAATATTACATCACCGGAATTGATCATATTATAAGATATATGTTGCTCTGACACATATCAACACAGCACTGGTACAGAGATTGCCTTTTTTATGTAGTTTGTATTCCTTAAACATCTCAGTTTGGCAACAACAGTAGCATATTTTAACTAATTTTATTGCCCAAAATGGCATATTCTTTTATTAATTGTATGATAAGGGGTTTCCAAAGATACGCACTCAAGAAAAAGAATGTTGAAAGAAAATAAGAAGATATTCTTCTCTTCATATTCATTATGAATAATCCACAAAAAAGCTCAAATTGGACCAGTTAATTTCATTGGATGATTTAAAACGTATTGTTCCTAGTATAAGCGTTACGACACTGAGGACCCAAAAGCAGACCAAGGGATAATTCAAAAAACGTTGTTTAATCAGTCCAAAGTTTTTTTAAATAAGTTCAAAGCCAAAAGATCCACAGACAATGCCCAAAACAGGAAGCAAAAGAAAAAGAAAGTTGAATAAAACAAGCAAAGGTCAAAATCCAGGGAGTCAGAAAAGCGAAGGTACAAAAGGGCAGTGATTCGGGCTCAGACTGACTCAGGCTCAGAAACATTCAGATACAGACATAACAGGGGATCACGAATGCAAAACTGTAATGGGAAACAATAACCAGATATGAATGAATGTGAATAAATAAAAAGAATAAACAATAATAACACTAAAAACAGACAGAACAAACTCAGAACATTACAATGAGAAATGAGGGGAGCAACAGTTTTCTGTGATGATGATCACTGTTACCAATGTGCTTGTGATGTAGTATTTTGTTTGGCTGCGACCTTGACCAGGTCTCTCTTAAAAAATTTAATTTTACTCTCAATGGGACTTCCTGGTTAAATAAAGTTTAAGAATAATACTAATAAAAATGTCAGAAAAACCAAACATTTATTTACTGTAACTGTTGCTTGGGACAGCAGGCAGAAACATGACAAATTGAGACCTTGTAGATTAGAGAACTGTTTGGTTGTTTCAGCCTCACCAGTGTTTTACTGCCATTCTTATGAGCTGCACTCTGAATGTGTACAGCTGAAATCTAGATTAATTCTTCTTTCATTCAGAATCTACCTGAGGCAAATCCAGTGAAGATGGAGGAAACTCAGAGGAGGAATGTATTGATGATGCAGGTGCTGAAAAAAGCTGCAAAAACTGACGACAACATCGCCCACGGACCTGGACCTCCCAAATGAGAAATTTAAAACCATGATTAAATGATGAACTTATTTTGAAGGTGGATCAAGTCTTTAAAGGGCAGTTTTATCACTGTCAGGTTCTGTGTTTTTCCTTGTCTATTTTTTGTCTGAGAGGTTAGCGTTTCCGTGTTTTGTTGCCCTTTGTGCACACCATAGTCTATCTGTCAGTTCAGTCGCTTCATTCATTAATTTCACCTGTGTTTCACTTCCTGATTGTTTCCCCTCACCTGATTATTATTTCCCTCTTGTTATCTGTGTATTTAAATACCGCTGTTTGTCTAACTCACTGCCAGATTGTTATGTGTCCTGACCATACTCTCCAGCGTTATTTTCTGATTGATTTCTGTTTGGACCTGCTTTGTTTTAAATCTCCATCTCTGGATTTACCCTTTCGTTCTGATTTGACCCATTGTGTTTGGACTCTGTTTGGCTATTCAAAGTCTGACTGCAGAGGGGTTGAGAACACAGATGATAGTGAAGGGGCCAATGAATCTGGGGGTAAGCTTGGGGCAAATGGATCGGAGGGGAATGTCCCTGGAAGACAACCAGACCTTCAGGCTGACAGTGTAACAGGCAGGACAACAGCGGTGGTTAGTGAACTTTAACAGAGCGGCCTTCAAAAAAGGCCAAAGGCCTTCCAGGACTGGAGAACCTCAGCCTGACATTAGCTCCAGGGAAAGGCCGTGCAGGCAGAAAATGTGAAGGAGTAGAAGTTTGGCAGTCTCCTTGGAGGAAGGGATGATGAAGTGCCCATATTTGGAGAACTGGTCTACCACCATCAGGACAACAGATATTCCCTTGGCGATGGGTAGACCAGTAATGAAGTCCAGGGCCACGTGGGACCAAGGGCGACGGGGAACAGACAGCGGTTGGAGGAGTCCCTGGGGTCGCTGGTTGCTGGACATTCAGGACAGGCGGCGACAAAGTCAGCTATATCAGGTTTCATCATTGGCCACCAGAAGCGACGGCCCCCAGCGTGACAGGCGACTCGCGACGAGCAAGCCCACTCCAGGATAAGTGGACAGACCACTTCAGGGATGAACAGGCAGTTGGCTGGAGTGTCGTCAGGAACAGGACAGCCCCTCAAGGCTTCAATCTTGCTGACATCGTCAAGCTGCTTGGCGATGACCAGGGGGCAGGGAGGCAGGATGGTGGCAGACTCTTCATCAGCTTGAGGAGGTCAGTCCTTTACATTCTTGGAGCCAGGCCAGTAGGTCAGGGTGAAATTGAAACGGTTGAAGAACAGAACAGCGACCACCGGGCCTGGCGGGGGTTGAGCTTCTTCGCGGGCCTCAGGTACTCCAGGTTGCAGTGGTTGGTCCAGACGATGAACGGAGTGGTGGCCCCCTCCAGCTGATGGCGGCACTCCTCGAAGGCCAATTTCCAATTTCACCGCAAGCTTGGTGAAGTACTGGCATTTTTGAAGGGAGGAGAAGGCAGAGGAGATCAGTGGGGATGGGGTAGCGGTTCTTAATGGTGATGTCGTTGTGCCCACGTTAGTCATTGCAGGGACGTAGGGACTTGTCCTTCTTCTCCACAAATAAGAACCCAGCCCGGGCTGGAGATGATGAGGGAGGAATCAGGCTGGCAGCCAGGGAGTGACCAATGTACTTCTCCATGGATAGGGTCTCTGGGACTGACACGGAGGCGATATGGCTCAGGCAGTAAGAGCAGTCGTCTGGCAGTCGGAGGGTTGCCGGTTCGATCCCCCGCCCGGGCTGTGTCCCTGAGCAAGACACCTAACCCCCAAATGCTCCTGACGAGCTGGTTGGGGCCTTGCATGGCAGCCAATCGCCATCGGTGTGTGAGTGTGTGTATGAATGGGTGAATGGAGAAGCATCAATTGTACAGCGCTTTGGATAAAGGCGCTATATGAATGCCTGCCATTTACCATTTACCAGATGACCTCTAGGGGGAGCGGTGCCGGGATGCAGCTCGATCAATCAAATCATAGGAGCGGTGAGGAGGCAGGGTGCAGGCTTGAGACTTGCTGAAGATCTGTCCAATGTCATGGTAGGCAGGTCTGGAGGAGTTTGGAGGAGCAGCAGGACAGGAATCTGGCTGGTTGGAGGTAGACTGGAGGCTGTACTGGAGGCAGTTGGGACTCCAGCCGGTGATGGTTCCCCAGACCCAGTCTACTTGGGGATTGTGCTGGAGAAGCCAAGGAAGGAGAGGAGACTTCAGGAAGGACGGAAGGAGACTTCATGACATAGAAGGTGATCTCCTCCTGGTGGTTGCCTGAGATCTGCAGCCAAACTGGGGAGGTGATTGTGTCAACTGCGGCCAAGGGGGCACCAGTGAGTGGTGCGGAGGACCTGGGAGAGAGTGGCTCCGGAGTCAATCAGAATTTGCACTTAGTAGTAAGCCCCCTCCCAGAAGATGTAAGCAATGATGGTGGACCTTGAGGTTGAAGGGGACTGATTCATTGTGGCGCCCGTCAGGACCGCCTCCTTCACTGATGGGCATTGTCAGGCAGTTACAGACGTGGTGGCCCAGTCCACCTTGTCTAGCACTGAGAGTTGGGTGCACCCCACCTGCATGGGCTTGGGTTTGGGTTCGGGAAAATTTCTGGGTATGGGACGCCTGGCATGGGGAACCGGGGGAGGCTGTGTGTGGTCAGGTTCCTGGGCCTGCCTGGCAGCGCCTCACTACCTCAGCCAACGGTCGATAAGGGTGTTGAGGGAGTGTGGAAGGTCACAGGTGGTCAGCTGATCCTGTATCTGCTCCAAAAGCCCATTTTGGAAAGCGCTCCACATGGTGGTGTGCCCCCACCCAGCCGAGGCCGCCAGTGTCTAGAACTCGATGGAATAATCAGAGACAGAATGGGCGGATTCAGAACAGCTGGTTCATATCAGTGGAGAAGAGGGCGAAAGTGATGCATTCAGGGGCACCAGAGTCCCATAAGGTTGTTCCCCACTCACAGGCTCGGTCGGACAGAAGAGTGTTGACGTAAACCACCTTGGACCGTTGGGTGGGGAAGATGGAAGGTTGGAGCTCGAGATGAGTGAGCACTGGGACAGGAAGGAGGCGCAGTCCAAGGGTTTGCCATCGTAGTGCTCCAGAGGTGGCAGACGGAGCTCAGGACGGGACCGGACTGGTTCAGGAGCAGGAGCAGTTTGTGGTGTGGAGACGTAGGTGCTCTCCAGAGTGTTAGCCAACGTGGCCACCTGGTGGAGTAGGGTGTTCATGCTTTGGCTCAGGGAGTGGAGTTCGGTCTCGTGAACTCCTGTAGTCCCAACGCCTCCAAAGCCAGGGTTGGGCTTGCTGGGTCCATTATGGCCAGATTCTTCTATCAGGATTGTAGAACACCAGACCCAGATGCGAGACCAAGGCGTAGCTTTTCAAACAGTCTTTATTAAAATAAAGGCAGGTCAGACAGACAGGGTTCGGTAGCCAGCAAACAGGAATAGCAAGTAATAGGAAGTGCATTATGAAGTGTCCAGGCAATGGGTCAATACTCAATTAAACACATGTATCACGGGTAATCAAAAGCAGTCGTAGTCACAGGCAAAGGTTCTGTAACGAGCAGGCAAATCAGACAAAGACAGAATCCAAAAGCAGAGGTCGAAAAACAAAACAAAACTATGGATCAAAACTGGATAACAGACTGGATAAGATAAAGACGGAAGTCGAAGACAAAACAGGTCATAACGGGAATCGATGAGAGAGTATGGAATAAACACATAACAATCTGGCAATGAACTAGACAAACAAAGGGGTTTTCATAACACAGATAACAAGAGGGAATGGCAATCAGGTGTGGGAAACAATCAGGAAGTGAAACGCAGGTGAAACGAATAACATTGAATTAATTAACTGACAGGCAGCACGGATGGTGCCATAGGTATGAGTGTGTGAGTGAATGGTGTGTGTGCCCTGTGATGGACTGGCGACCTGTCCAGGGTGTATTCCTGCCTTTCGCCCAATGTATGCTGGGATAGGCTCCAGCCCCCCTGCGACCCTGTTCAGGATAAGCGGGTTAGGATAATGAATGAATGAATGAATGAATGAATGAATAATGAACTGACAGAGTGACTATGGTGTGCACAAAACACGGAAACTCTGAGTATTTAGAAAAAGACTAGACAACGAAAGACACAGATCCTGACAGCATTTACATGTCTTGCTATTGTGTTCAACTCTTAAAAATAAAATGGCCTAAATTAACCTTCAGCGTACATTTATCTTTGTTCAAGAGCCCCCGAAAATATTGTTTGGGGTAGATATGCAGAAATCTGTCAGGAAATTCTTGTACCATTTTAACTCCATGAGTTATCCTGGTCCCTTCTGAAAAGGTAACCCTTGGGGGGTTATTTTCCAAGAACGAATGATAGGAGGGTAAAATGGAAATTGGGGGGAAATTCCATTTAAAAATAGACAAAGAAACTGTTACATAGAGCTTTTCCAGGATTAATTAATCATCATACTGCATACAGAATATGATCGTTTTTGGGCATACACAGATACTCATGTTTCATATACACCCGAAGACATATAGAATGCCCTTACAGCCACACATAATATGATGGTCATGCCAGCTGCAGTCCACTTTGGGGGAACAGTTGTCATGGTAATGGCAACAGGCAACTGTGAGTGGAAGAGTAGCAATGAGGGAGGGGAAGAATTATTGCTTAATAAAATATTTATGGATGGAAGAAGAGATGATTGAAGATCAGGCATGTTCTGCAGAAAAATGTTATTTTATGCACTCCCAAAACATCTGGATTTATATACTGTATATGAGTGTTATACAACTCAGGAGCACTACATACAGAAGTCATTTGGTTAAGAGCCTCCATGAGGGATTTAAATGGGTGAGCTAACTGCGCATAGATTCCCATGGATATCATTCAAGTGAATGTCAAAAGAGCATAACGTTTTCCCTAGGGCACAGCTCCTTGGTTGTACATGATCAGTGAAACTAAATGAATGCCCCAATAAAACATATGCATCATTGTGGTTATGTGAAGATTTTCCAATTACTATCACAGCATACAAAAAGAATGTATCAACATAATGGCTCCACTGTGCAGAATCGGCATGAATCCCCATAGAAAGAGTTGAGTGGGGGAAGAAAATGAGATATTACTACCAAGGTCATGTCAGGTACATGATATTTATTGAGAGAGAATGTACTTGTAACATTGCTGGGAGGTAGAGGACTCGACAAATATGCTAGCAGCTGATCAAATATTACCAAGTCAAAATCTGATTGGGTGACTTTTCCATTCCACATGCATTTAAGATAATGTGATAGTTGTAATTTCATGTATATTGGTTCATTCACTAAAAAAACATTGGGTGCTGTGGTGTCTGTCTATGTTCCATCTCTTTTGCACCATGACACTGGTGAAGGCAAAAAATCATCAGCACTTTATTGCATTTCACACACCCACGCATGACTCAGCCTCTCACAGACAAACATACCTCTATCTCACAGTGACACCTGCTCTGTCACTATCTCTCTTTTTCTCACACACGCATTTAAACACGGCGTGCACCGCAAATTATATTCGCAGCAAATACACCATTACAGAATCTTCAGTGCGTTTTAGATTAAAAGTTGCCTCGGGACAACAGGTGATTCAAGCGCGCGTCACAGTTTCGCTTTCACAAACTGTGCGGCGACACCTGGTGGATAGAAATTAGTACTGGACAAATATTGTACAATTATTGGAAATTGAATTGTTTAAACATGGTACCAGCAATACAATCTCGACACAGTAGATACATTGTAACAATACTGTTCAAATGTTGCCCCAAAAATTAGCTAATGCAATGTAAAAGGGATAATGGACTTCATGTCTGCAATAATAATAATAATAATAATAATAATAATAATAATAATAATAATAATAATAATAATAATAATAATAATCATCATCATAAGTAGTAGTAGTAGTAGTAGTAGTAGTAGTAGTAGTTGTTGTTGTTGTAGTAGTAGTAGCAGTGGCCACAGCCATTTTTTTAATTACAGAAAATAACAATTTTTTACATGAACATAGGGAAACAACGACAACACATTTGCCAAAGGAAAAAAAAGAAAAGAAAACAAACACATGCCATGAAAGACTAGCGGATAACAGAAAAAGATTAAATTTTATAGAGCCTTATTTTGGAAACCCTGTATTACACAATTAATAAAAGAATATGCCATTTAGACAATTAAATTAGTTCAAATATGCAACTGTACCAGTGCTGTGTTGTCGGAGCAACATACATCTTATAATATGATCAATTTCTGTGACATATCTGCTGCCAAAGCCCTGCATTTACATTTTAGTCTTATTAATAAATAACGTATATTATTAATATTAATATTATTTGTATGAATAAAACAAATGAACCAAAAAGCAGGAGGCTACATGTGGGGCATTTTAATAAAATAGTACATCACTGGAACTGTATCTGTGCTCAACTCGCTCACAAAACAAATCAAATACCATGCGATAGGTCTGGGGATATTTGTGCGCGTGCGCAACATTTGACACTCCGGTTGATTATTCCATCGACGACCGAACGCCGCGTCGATCTATGCTACATATAAATCAGTGAGTAAAATCATCTCGTGACGAAGGTCAGTCACTCTGATGGTTGCCTACAAATGTAAAACTAAGCACTATAATGAAATAATTTTCTTTCCCGAATGATTTGTTCTATCACCGCAGTTTCTCTCGGATTGTGAGCCATGAGTACCATGAAAAATATTTTGACCATAACCGGATTGGTCTGCACAGGTTTCATTTTGTGGGCAGTTGCTGCACCGAACGAAGAAAGGAAGAGAGAGATACTGAAGGTAGTTAGTATTCCAGCTAATTTGTCAACTTGCTAAATTTGTTTTTGCGTTATGCGTAACTTTCAAGTTCGCGAGTAACGTACATTGTCATTGCCCTACATAAGAGAAAGAGAAGAAGGCCTAGTTAGCAGTCACACATTTGTTTCCGGTCTATGGGACGATCAAAGCGTAATACATTTTTAGAAATTTAGAAATCCCGCCTGGAATTTTATGTTTTATCCTAAAAATGAATGTCCGGGAAAAAGGACGTCTGGACAGCCTAAACTAGCTGGTTTGCATTCAGACAGGTTAGGCAAAATTAGAAGCAGAATTAAAGCAAACTATCCACATTTTTCGTGAAGATGCAACCATTGCATCCTGTTAAACTGCAAAATAGCAAGCTCGTACAAATTGTTCATGAAAGACAAGGGTGTTGTTCTTGATTTATTCATTTCTTTTAACTTCTTTCGAGAATTCTTTCCAAATTGTATTTGTAAATGAGGATGAATACATTAGATCTATGTCTACGCATTGTCAAACGTTGTAATTAACCTATGTAATATTGAATTGTCTCACGTATTTTTGAATTTTAAAATTAAGAACCTTTCATAATAACTGACTGCAAATCACTGTTACTCTGACGTTATCGTTGTATGAACCAGGAGCAGACAGGTGGTGGGGAACAAAGGACATTTTAATATTTCCTGACCACTTTACTACATATCGACTTACACTGCTCCGTTAAAGCTAGCGGTTATGTATCAAGCATACCAGATCCCTGGCAGTCCAGTTTTGATCTATGAAACAGAGTTGACTTGGAATGCCCCCTGAATGTCATTATTTTTCCTGGGGTGACCCTACCATTAAAAAACAATGCCCTTCTCATATGGGCAAAGCAGTTCACTATCAGGTACAAAGGTACATTGGGTACAACATCTTACATTTTGAATTCAATTGTCTTTCATTCGTTGTGCTTCTTATTTAACCTGTAATTAAGAAGTTATAATCAGAGTCCAGGCATGAGTGTGCTTCATTGTATCCGATTCTATTTATTTCGCAAACATAGAGAAACATACTCATGCATTATTGTAGTTAAAGAATGAAACGGAAGTAGGGCTTTGGCAGTAGACATGTCACAGAAATTGATCATATTATAAGATATATGGGCGGCACGGATGGTGCAGTGGGTAGCACTGCCGCCTCACAGCAAGGAGGTCCTGGGTTCGAATCCCCGTCGGCCGGGGCCTCTCTGTGTGGAGTTTGCATGTTCTCTGCGTGGGTTTCCTCCGGGTACTCCGGTTTCCTCCCACAGTCCAAAGACATGCAGGTTAGGCTGATTGGAGAGTCTAAATTGCCCATAGGTGTGAGTGAATGGTGTGTGTGCCCTGCGATGGACTGGCAACCTGTCCAGGGTTTATTCCTGCCTTTCGCCCAATGTATGCTGGGATAGGCTCCAGCCCCCCTGTGACCCTGTTCAGGATAAGCGGGTTAAGATAATGGATGGATGGATGTTTTTTTTTACGTAGTTTGTATTCCTTAAACATTACAGTTTGGCAACTACAGTTGCATATTTGAACTAATTTAATTGTCAAAATGGCATATTCTTTTATTAGTTGTGTAATAAAGGGTTTCCAAAGATAAGGCTCTATAAAATGTAATATTTTTCTCTTCATATTCATAATGAATAATCCACAAAAAAGATCAAATTGGACCAGGTAATGTCATTGGATGATTTTAAATGTATTGTTCGTAGCATAAGAAACCGTGTGCAACAGTTTTCTGTAATGAAATCACTGTAACCAATGTGCCTGTGATGTTGTCATTTTTGTCTTTTTGTTTGGCTGCTAGCTTGACCAGGCCTCTCTTGAAAAAATTTTTTTTACTCTCAACAGGAGAACTGGTGAAACAAAATTTATTAATAATAATAATCAAAATTTCTGAAAAAACAATAATTTATTTCGTGTAAATGTTGCTTGGGCCGTGGTTAGAAACAAGTTGAGACCTTGTAGACTAGAGAACTGTTTGGTTGTTTCAGCCTCACCAGTGTTTTACTGCCATTCTTATGAGCTGCACTCTGAATGTGTACAGCTGAAATGTAGATTAATTCTTTGGGTTTTCATTCAGAATCTACCTGAGGCAAATCCAGTGAAGATGGAGGAAACTCGGAGGAGGAATGCATTGATGATGCAGGTGATAAAGGAGGCCGCAGAAACTGACGACAACATCGCCCGCGGACCTGGAGCTCCAAAATAAGAACTTTAAAACCATGAATAAATTATGAAAGACTGCACTTTATTTTAAAGCTGGATCAAGTCTTTAAAAGGCAGCTTTGTCTCATTCAGTTGCTGAGACACAGTAAATTAAGGAAAGACATTCAGTTAAGGCTTGTTGAAAGACATCATCTTTAAAAAAAAAAAAAAAAAAGGTTCACTGACACAGTTGTCCTCTGATTGAAGAAAAGCTGAGATGCCTAAGATCAGGGTACACCTACGGTACAAGTTTCTTCTCTCTGTATTTCTGTCCTTTACATTGCAAGACACTGAATGTAAATACACATAATTTACCTGTAATAAATGTTTGCAGTTGCCAAATGCGCTCAGTGGATTGTTCGTTTTGATGAAGATTGTTTATAATAACTACACTGTACTGTCTTTGATACAGTATTTGTAGAAACAGCTCTACTTTTAAAGACAGATGTATCCTGGGCAATATTTCCATACAACAATGTAAGCTACCACAAATAAATGAGATATAAACCAGTTGATTTACAAATGTTAATTTTACATTATCTTGGAAGCAAGCGTCCACAGTTATGTTTGGGGTAAATGTAAAGATAATGTCCTACATATTACGAACGTTTCCGCTTCGGCGACGTTTGTTTAGTTTAGGCTACCTGTTGCCCGCGCGTAGCCGCACATACTGATATAAGTCGTGTTGATGTCATCATTTAAAGTGTAACGCGGATCAGCATTCAAGAATCCTTTGCCCCAGGCTTCTTTGCTGAGTGAAACTGATTTACCGGTAAGGTGGTATTTTGCTGGTTGTATAAGTGTATGATTTGTGTTTTTCTTGGACTTGAAGTTCGTAAAATTGGTAGCCTATATCAGTAATATGATTGACGAGCGATTCGCATAATCGGCTTCTGTAGGAGGGATGCCGGTATGTTCCGTCTGGGATATCCACGACTAATGCCTCGGTATAATAGCGACGATAGCGCACATTTAAAATATGAACCAGTGTCACATATATTTCGAGGTCAATGAATGATGTGAGAAGAGTTAATTGAATTAAATCCTGCATTTAGATGTCTTGCTATTGTGTTCAACGCCAAAAAAGTATTATTTTATTATTATTAATAAAAAGGGCTACATTGTAACCTTCAGCCTACTTTTATCTTTGTTCAAGCGCACCCTGAAATATTGTTTGTGGTAGATATGCAGAAGTCTGTTAGGAAATTCTTGTACCCTTTTAACTACATGAGTTATCCTGGTCCCTCCTGAAAAGGTAGCCCTTGGGGGGTTATTTTCCATGAGTCCGAAAGTTCTAGCTAAATATTACTGAAACAAAGTTACAGAAGCTCAAAAACAGTGGAAGGGGAAGATTTTTTTCTCACCAAAAATATATACACTCACCTAGCACTTCATCAGGTATTTATTAGACTTATTTTTTAGACTTCTAGTGCTGTAGCCTATCCACTTAGAGTTATGATGCGCTGTGTGTTCAGATCTGCTCTTGTGCATACCACTGTATGTGTGTTTATTTGCGTTATTCTCAGAACTGGTGCTCACTGGATATTTTTTGTTTTTTTCACCATTCTCAAACTCTGGAGACTGTTGTGCATGAAAATCCCAGGAGATCAGCCATTTCTGTCTGGCACCCTTGGTCAGAGTGACATTTGGTCTGAAAAGCTGATATAAGCTGAATCTCTTGATCACACCTGTATGCTTTTATGCATTTAGTCGCTGCCACATGATTGGCTGATTAAATCTTTGCATTAACAAGCTGGTATACAGGTATACCTAATAAAGTGATCACTGAGTATATGTCTAGTTGGGTTTCCAAAAATCAATATAGTATATTACTGTATATTGATTGAGATCCACTGATTGAAGTTTTTGTGAAATACCAAACCCCCATCAACAAGTTATCAACAAAGCTACGGTTTATTTACAGAGGACAAAAATTTGTGCTTTTTTTACACAAGTCTAACAAACTATGCACAGTTGGAAACATAATTACATTAGCTAAAATGCTACTTGGTTGTCATTGTAATACCATTCTCCTTGCTGATTGTATTCTGTTCAACTGTAGTTGCTTGTGCACGGAGAGGGGCCAAATTATAATTCCTCCAGATAAATTGTTAGTAAACAATGGGCCTTTTATCAATGTTTCTCCTATTAGCAGGCATTTGGAATTAGAAAACTATTATGGATTTGGTTTGCTGGACCCTTGCCAAGAAAATAATACAGAATATACCCATATTCATCTCATCTGTGAATTTCCAAAAGGCAGCCCCCCCCCATGCTTGTTACAAAATAAGGAACTCTTTCAAACAGTATGTCCTGTGACCATATTGATTGAAAATTTCACCATAGAAAAAAGGAATGAATGCAAATAAACAAACTCCTGCCTCAATACGGGCCGGTGTGGCTTATGGAGTTAACATTACCCACTACTGCATGTGGCACACTAATGCCTTGTTAAATGGAATCACTGGTGCCAAGTGATTGTGACTGTAATGTAGTTTGGCATGAACAATGATAATCTCAGTTGATTAGCGTTGCACTGCATACACTCATTCTAAGAGATACTGTCAAATGTGACGGACATGCTCTCAAACACACGTCTTTGGTGATCCCATGAAAAAAGATTAATTATGTCAGACTGGGTCTTAAGAGCACTTTGCCGAGAGACTCAGAGACCCGTGTAAATCTGGCAGCGCACCTTTCTTCTTTTATCTCTTCCCCGTCTCACCGATACACTGTAGAAAAATACCACATTCACTGTCCTCCTGCTAGCCTCATGAGTGACACCCAGTATGGCCAACTCATTTGGTAAGCCTGGCCTGTGCCTCTATTACAGGTGATGTGCCTGAGCGCTCGTGTATGCCTGTGGGTACGGCAGTAGAAGCAGCTTGCAGGGGGTGTAACTGGTCTCTTCACGCTCCCCACCACACTGTCCCTCAGCCCCAGCTGCCCAGCCTGTGGATGCAGGCATCATGCCTTGCCGAGACCGCACCACTGAGTTTATGTCTGCCTGCAGGTCCCTGGAGGGGAGGCAGGTAAGACCTGGAAACTAGATGTCACTTCTGTCACTTGTGTTCTGATGTATTAATATGTGCATCTCTCCATTTCTTTCCGTTCAGAATGGGATCCAGACATCAAAACCAGCCCAAAAGACATTCAGACAGCGCAGTGAATTCATTGTCTTGGCAAAGTTAGTCCCAGCATTATAATATTACTTTTTCAGCTATTATTTTTTTGTAACTCCTGGTATGATTGGTGTATTTGACTTTTGTGGAGTATTGTGTAAAGTTGTTACGGATATGATTTGACCTGGCCATAGCCTCTATTATCAACACAATTGGGTACAGTTTACTCATGGAGATCACATGTATGTCTTTTATATAAAATATTTTATTTTGCCTCCTTAGTTCAAATGCATAACCGTAACTGGCTTTAAGGGAATTGAGTTTGCAAAAGTTTTCTGTGAGTATCAGCTGCTATTTCCAATACTAGCTCAATCACGTAGTAAACTTTATTGGATAAATTCTTACTTAAGAATTACCCAGAGCCTGCACCAACAACAATCTAAAATTCTCTAAGGCACCATATGAAGAAGGCCTACATCAACGTGCAAGTTGCAAGAATTCTGCAGTTATTAATATCCAACAGCTAACAGCCTTTGCAGTTAATACTGTCATACAGATAACATAGTGTGCAAACCCCAGATTAAATATGTTGTGCAAATGTAGTTGTATCAGAAACGAAAATCTCATCCAGTAGATGCATTTAGCTATTACTTTAAAATATGTGCTGATGACAGAATATATTTTGCTGGGTGAAATAGTGGATTGGGTATGGTTGGAGATGTGTTGCTTGTGGCTTGCATCATGCACAGGCCATTTACAAAAACATTATAACCTTGCGAATATGTTACCTGTAATAACACTGACTATAATGGATCCATTAAATTTAACGGTACTTGTCTTTATTTGCTTTTCCTCCCCTATGGTCTTATTCAGGAGAATAGGAAAGGACTTGAACAATACTTTTGCAAAACTGGAAAGGCTCACAATCCGTAAGATAATGTTAGCTGATATTTTCATTGATTGTAAAAAAAAGGACATTGATGTAAGGTAATGAGAACTACAGTATTTTGTTTATGTTCTAGTTGCCAAGAGAAAATCCTTGTTTGATGACAAAGCCATAGAGATTGAAGAGCTGGCCTACATTGTTAAACAGGTATGAAACTGTCAAATTATTCTCACAGTAGAACAGAGTACTACTAGACTAGGTGCAAAAGTAGACTTTTTACAGCTGTTGAATGTTATATATTACAATGTAGGAGTCAAACAGAAATGTCCAAAAAGATGACGATATATGTGTACGTGTGTCTTTCATTAATCTGATCTTAATCTTTTATTTTGTCTTCTCTCCTTATATCTGTGTCTCAGGACATCACCAGCCTGAATAAGCAGATAGGGCAGCTACAGGAGCTGGTGCGCTCCTCTGGCAGTCAGAATGGGAGACATATCCAAACGCATTCCAACACCATTATGGTCTCGCTGCAGGTCAGGACAGCCCACCCCCTCCGTGCATTCAGGACTGTAACAATACAGACAGTGCACAACATAGTCTGTATCAGCAAGCTACTAGGTCTATTACTTAGATGCACAAGGCCAGTTGACATGCTGTTTATATTCTTCTTATCTGAGCTCATTTTCTGTTTTTATTTTATTTTTATTTTAGTCCAAACTGGCGTCAATGTCAAATGACTTCAAATCAGTTCTGGAGGTCAGAACAGAGGTAAGACTCACAAAAGTGGTCCATACTGCACATTGGATATTCTGCAAATCCCACAGTACATAATTTTCATAACCTTAATGTTAATTTATCAGTAGGTATTGTCATATATGATCTTTTATAATATACATCCTTTTAGAAATGTAATTGTAAATGCAAATGCTTTCATATTCTATCAGTTCATAGTGTTTCCCAGTCGCAAGTCTCCCTCTCTCCCGCCTCTCTCTCGCTCTCTGTCATTCTTTCCTCTTTTTTACCCTTCCTCCCCTCCTATCTCTCTCTGTAGATTGTTAAGCAGCAGCACAGTAGGAGAGAGCTGTTTTCCCAGTCCCTCCCCCCAACCTCCCTTCAGCAAACCTGCAACCCCAGTAAGTGATGTAAATCCATAACCTTACCCCTTTAGCTTTTAGATTTTGCTGTCCAGTCTTGTTAAAGCATTTGAGAAGAATGCACAGGAGCTAAATGGATCGTTTACTAAATCTAAATTGATGCTGGATTAAGAACAAGTTTTGCCCAATTCTCTGTATTTCTCCATTTGGCTCTTTCCAGACAGTTTGTTGTTGATGCTGGAAGATACAAGGGGGTATAGGGACGTGTCGATAGACACAGATTCCTGCTCCAGCCACCAGCTGCTGCTCATAAATGAACAGGTGAATGCTCTGACCACACTGATACCTCCTCTGCCATAGCTGGTGAAACACTGCAATTGAGTTGAAGTAAAGACTACAGTCTCTGACTGTGACTGATTTTACTGAAGTATAAAACATTCTTTATAATGCAGATATTTGGTGATCTCAAATATTCAATTTACACACTCAAACACTCCAGGACATTAATGCGTATTTGTTGCACTATGAATGGTTTCAGATATTTAGACAAAATGTAATTTTAGATAAAGGGAAACAGAGTAAACTGTGAGTGAAGTAGTTGCCACAAAGTTTCTACGAGCGCACTATGTCACTATCAAAGGAAATTCTTGAAGAGATGAGGAAAAATGTTGCTGAAATATCAGTCTGGAAAGGGCTATAAAGCCATTCCTAAGGATCTGGGACTCCACCAAACCACTGTAAGAGCCATTATCTCTAAATGAAAAACACTTGTAACAGTAGTGAATCTTCCCAGAAGTGGTCTGACAAATATGCACTAATAGAGTAAATCTGGAAAATACCTTTTCACGGCACTGTATTACGCTGACTGGGTACAATACAGTTAAACTAAAACGATTCCTAGGTGAGGTACAGTTATTGTGCTAAGCTGTGAAATGGTCTTTAACACATACACTGTGCAGGCATCATCAAACTCCTTTATTCATTGTCTACCTTTGGAGGCAGACGGCATACTTGTTGTGTTGTTTCCATACCTGTGAACAGTAACCTTAGTTTGTGGTGCTCAAGGGGAAAAAAAACACTTTTTCCATGAGTATAATTCAACCGTAATTGAACCAAAGAGGATATTGATAGGTTCTTTACCGCTGGGAAGGCAAACAGACAGCACGTCTTCCTGTCGTCTTAACTTTTAACCACTGAGCGCAATGCCAGAAGTATTATCTGGAAATTTCCAAGCCAGATGAATTGATTTGCCATACATACATTGATACATACTATCCATGTTCCCTAATGGAACCTGTAATAACAATGTCTGCTATCTGTGTTCAGGACTTGTACATCCAGAGCCGGGCAGACACCATACAAAGTATTGAGTCCACCATTGTTGAGCTGGGCTCCATATTTCAGCAGCTGGCACACATGGTGAAAGAGCAGGAGGAGACGGTGCAGAGGTGAGAGAGCATGAGAAGCCTGAATGAGAAAGCCAGACATTCGTATTTACCCCTGGAGATAACCCAATGACCCGTTCCTCTCACTTCCCCCACCAAGGATCGACGCCAATGTGGAGGACACCCAGCACAATGTGGATGCTGCCCAGGCCGAGATACTCAAATACTTCCAGTCGGTTTCCTCAAATCGCCGGCTACTTATCAAAATCTTCCTCATCCTCATTGTCTTCTTCGTTGTCTTCATTGTCTTTGTGGCTTAAGAACAGAGGAGGAGATAGCGGCAGATTATTTGGGGAATGTGAGAGCACCTTGAGGTGAGAGAAGTGTATGTGGCAGGGTGTTTCTTGAAGGGCAGAAAGAGTTATGTGCGTGAAAATTTGCCTTGATGTGTGTTAATCATTTCTCTCCTTTATATCACTCTCTTTCCAGAGAGATGGTAAATACACTGATTATTTTTGGCCTTTTTCAGCTTTATTGGACAGTACTGTAAAGAGAGCCTGGAAGAAAGGGAGCGAGAGAGAGGGAAAGACATTTCACAAAGGTTGTGCAACCAGATTAAAACCGCATACTGATTTAAAATGTTTTATTTCTAATAAACTGTTCTATGAACTGTATCACTTCCACACCGTTTGGGTACTTTCAAGCATTAAGACTTGATGTTGCAGTTGCTGGAAGGCAACTAAGTAATGAAAGACTTCCCTCCTGCAGTCACCATGGGAAGCCTGAGAATTTCACAGACACTGATAAACCCAGACCAAAGACAAAGTTGTACATTTGACCAGTTATCTGTATTTAAATGTATGTCTTTGTAGATGCACAAAAAAGTTTGCCCATTATTGCCCTTGAAAGATAAGCTGAAATTGAAGTTAGAGCAGTGCTAGCTTCTGCCATATGACGTGCACACAAATAAAACAGATCTTTCGGGGGAGTTTCTGAAGGGCGGTGGGTCGATTTGACTGACGTCAAATGAGGAATGGGACGTGAGGATATACATCACTGTGTGAAAAATATATTGATTCAGGAGAATCTGCACTTTAACCATATGTGAATTACTTTTGATTACAAATCTAAAATTGTAGAGCACAAAAACAAATTAAGAAAAAATTTTACACTTGAGCACAGATCTGGATCTTTATGGATATTTTATCACTGTATCTGTAGCCTTTTCCTGACTTACCTTTTAACTGCTCCACCTGTGAGTCCACTTACCATTAACACTTATCACACTGCTGCCCCAGCACTGTGCAACAGGGCTATAGTGGAATATAGTGCATATATACAGTGACACCTTTAATCACTGCTGTTTGGACATCTTCAGTATGTTTTATGGTCAGGCTATTTTAATGTTGTAATTTTCTGGCTGAACCCAGCCCCTAGCTGTTTCTGATTTGACATTGTTTGCGACATGTTTGCTCAGTGATGTGATAGGTGTGAAAACTCCATCTCTGAAATCCTCATTGCAGAGGGATGAGAATTTATTGTGCCATTTTGTATAATGTGGTAGTGCTGCAAAACACGAAAAGCGTCAAATCCATGGAACTACTCTGCTATGACAAAGGACATTATTATAAGGATTTTGCATGTTGAAAAAAATGCATTCTTTCACCATGAAAAATAAAAGCAGATACATTTATTTAAGCAATGTAGCTCAGCTACAGTTTGGGGGAAGGCTAAATTAGAACACATGGCATCTTTGTTGGAAAAGTTCTAAGGTATTGGTTCAACAAAATCCTTTCTCATTAATCTTAGACATACTGTATGTAACATTTTAGATATTTACATGAACAAAATTGTGTATAGTATCAGGTATTGTATACATTTATCCACTTTTTTCAAGTCTGTCTGATCGGGTTACTGTGCGTGTATTATATGCAGCTTTAGTTATATAAGTAATATACAAGTGCGAATATGAATTTCTCCTGTACGGTTCACTGTTCACTTCCTACCAAATATTGCCCCTTTCCCCATTCTCTTCCCTTGTTCCCGGTTCCTCACTGTCACTGTCTCTCGCCTGTCACCCCCTCCTCCTTTAACTGTGGGTGCTCTCCTCCATGGGGGTAATGTCGGGCATGCTCATCACCCTCCTGGTCCTCCCTTGGATCCCTATCGGCATCGCCTCCTCCTCCTCCCCCGGCCACGGCTCCGCTTCATGCCCCGCGAGACCCCCGCCCCGGAAGGGGTTGATGCGGAACTTGGAGCGGAAGGTGACGAAGGACAGGCTCTTGCTGCGCTGCTTTTGGAAGCGGCTGGCCTGCTCTCGCAGCATCTCCTCCTCCAGGCCCAGCTCATCGTCCTCCAGGCAGTCGCTCAGCACGGAACGGAAGATGCGTGGCACTTCGTTGACATCCGGCTCAAACTCCGTCACCAGCTTCCTGAACCTGGAGTGGGCGGGTCGGGGGGGGGGGGGGAGTTAGCTGGTCAATTCATTGGTCATTCAGTGTTTCCGCTAAATCGAAGTAGCCGTTTGAATTTGAATGCAGTATTCCGACCAATTTTGCAGCAGCAGCAGCCATCCATGTCATTCCACATGGCATTAGATTTTTTCTTATGGACACAGTAGTACTGCCTGGTAATTACATTCAGTGTTGTGAAAAAGTATTTGCCCCCTTACTGATTTCCTCTAAAATCACATATTTGTCCCACTGAATGGTTTCAGATCTTTAGACAAAATGGACCTCTGTATATTTGTACCAAAAGGGAACCTTTGTCTAATATTACAACTGGTTGAACCACCTTTAGCTGCAATGATTGCCACCAAGCCCGTCCTATAATTTGATATCAGTCTTTCACGTCACTGTGGAGGAATTTTAGCACTCTCTTCTTTGGGATGACTTGGGTACCATTATGACTGGCGTAAATAAATTATGGTATTTCACAGTAAGAACATCATACCAAACATGGTGGTGGTAGTGTGATGATGAGGAGCTCATCATCTCTGTGAGCTGAAGCTGAAGTGTAATTGAGTTATGCAGCATGTAAAAAACACAAAAGACAAGTCCACATCTGAATGGCTGAAAAGAAACAAAATTAAAGTCTTGGAGTGGCCCAGTCAAAGTCCTCACATGAACTCCTGAACTTGAGTAGAGATGCTATACAGCGTGTACCTGTGTCAGAACCTGAAACAAGCAGTTCATGCTCAAAAAGCAATTAGTATGAATAAAAGACTAATTCTGCAAAGACAGTTCTGCAAAGAAGAGTGGGCTGAAATACTTTCATAGTGATAAAAGACATTATAGACAGAAATTATAGGAAGTGTTTTGTTGCAATTATTGAATTACAAAGCTTAAGGGGGTAATTGCTTTTTTGCAGGGGTAATTTTCAGATGTTTTATATTTTCAGTTTAGATGAAATAGTAACTTTAAAAATATGTTTTGTATTTACTCAGGTTCCCTTTGTCTAACCAGAGTCAGTTAAAATTCCAGACCAAAAAAAAATACCATTAAAGTGACCATAAGAGTTTCTAAACAGCTGCTTAAAATGCATGAGAGAATAGAAACAATCAGGCTGTTAACATCTTTCTTGGATCTCATGAACGCTTAACTCCTCAAACCACTTGATAGTAGATATGGCGTTCCCACCTCAGTACGACGGGGCCACACTGGGAGGGGCGGATCTTGGCACACAGGTCTTGCAACTCCAGCACTTCACCGGGGGTGAGCTCATAGGCATGTTTCGGGGGATGCGAGGCCAGCCAGCTGTAGTCCACAGAAGAGCTCCGCTTGCGCATCTCCGTTGCCCTCTCCTGGCGGAAACGTTCTGTGCGTTTCAGCAGAGCGCCCAGCTCCAGCATCAGGGTGTTGGTCACCATTTCCTCCGGCGACCGCTGGCCAGGGACCTGAGGCTCTGGAGAGAACAAGGCCGACCAGGGGAACATCTGGAGTAGAGAAAGTGCATGAGTGGAATAGGGAAGATACAATATGGTAAATCCAAAACATGCTATTCAATACGTGAAGCCTATGTGGATTATTTTTGTCACAGTAAGGCATAAAAGCCAACTGGAACAACACAAAGCAGAGTATACTGGATACATTCAGTGGACTGTGCATGCCATTGGAATAAAATTAAGTCACTGTCATATTCATGGAACCATCTTGAGATGATGCATGCTTTGTGATATGGCACATTATCCTGCTGGAAGTACCCATTTGTAAAAAGGTAGACTGTGGCCATAAAGGGATGCACATGGTCAGCAACAATATTTAGGCATGCTAACGTGTGCCAAGAAATTCCCCAGACCATTACATCCCCACCAGCAGCCAGCACTATTGACACAGGACATTCTTGCACCTTCTTGCACCAAATTCTGACTCTACCATCTGCATGTTACAGCAGAAATTGAGATTTGTCAGACCAGGTTTTTTTTTGCCAATTTTCAGTTTTGGAGATCTTGTGCCTACTGTAACCCCATCTTCCTGTTCTTAGCTGATAGTAGTGGTACCCAGCCTCTTCTGCTGCTGTATACCACCCGCTTCAAGGTTCAATGCATTGTGCATTCAGAGATGCCCTCCTGAACACCACTGTTGTAAACAACTGTTATTTCAGCAACTGTGACCTTTCTATTAGCTTGAATGACTCTGCCCATTCTCCATTGACCTCTCATTAAGAAGATGTTTTTGCCCCCAGAACTGCTGCTGACTTCATGTTTTTGTTTCATTGTTCTCATCAGTCTCTATCAATCTTTAATGACTGTCTGAGTGTACGTTCGATGGGTCTGACAGCTGGGGCAGCAGCCCTCTTTACAAAGTTACTATTTGATCAGCACAGTTTTTAAACTTTCTACAAGCATATCTCGTCTATTATCAACTGTACCACAGCAAGAACGACCCAGAAATGTCCATATGGTCTGGATAAGGCCCTTTTACAGCCATAACAATTACTGATACACTGGCTATCGATATGCTGGCCACTTGCTTACTAATCCTGAATGAAACACATTTTGCTCCACGTGGCTCACCACAGGAAGAGTGGAATTACACGTGAGATTTGAGTGAATGCAGACAATGTGTAGAGCTTTGCATGGCATCAGAGCGGATTACCACAGCTTTGGCTAAAAATAATGACAATAATAATGATGCAGTGCCCCTGGAATAAGCACTGTAGGCACACAAGTTTCAGTATCATCCACTTCCGTGGCTGAAGTGGACCAAAATGAAAACGCTATTTGCTAAAGGCTGCTGCTGACAGTCCCAAAAGTGAAAGGATGTGCCCTTATTCAGACGGACAGACAAGGAAATATCAGTAGACGTATGAATATACAGGCTAAGACAAGTAGACTGATGACAATAAGCCAATAAAAAGATTAAGACCTAAGACCTAAATACATAAATAAATGTATGTATAAAGTTCACATAGATATATTTATGTATGCCCGTTTAAAGTAAGCAATTTAAGTATAAACAAGTCTGTTAGAAACATATTTTCTTACCTTGGCCATTATTATTGATAGCTTTAAATGCAAATATCAGGTAGATATGAGCTGAAGATGGATCTTCCAGTACCTCTTCATTTACTGTTATAATCAGTAAGGTATGTGCCCCAAACTCTCACAGCAACAGATAGATACCTGGCCGTGCAGTGTGGGAGACAACACCAGAACGGACTGTAATCCGCTTTTAATACGACAGTGCACTGCCCAGCTATTTACCTGGTCAGCACTTCCAGCCACCACCAGCCACCCAACGTGTGTCCTGGTATATATAGCTGCATTGCAGTGCCTTCATACGTGTAGGATATGACTGTTATACACGACACAGTATACTTATTAGTTACAATAATTTCATACCGTAAAGCTGTCCTGCAGGTATAGGTATAGTCTCAATTGTCAAGAATTGTCAAGATGATCCTTGTTAAAATATTTTTTACAAATTAAATTTTTATAGTTCAATGAAAATAATTAGGTATATTTTCAGTGAATGTGGAATAGTAATAGAATGTCTAGTATATAGTAATAGTTATAGCCTTGTGAAACTGGTGATAGCTACTCATAAAAAACCTAATCAAAGGAGGACTTTTTAAGCATTACAGTTTACCAGCTAGCCAACCCTTCCCTAGACCAGGAGTGACCAACCCTGGTCCTGGCGAGCCACAGAGTGCGCTGGTTTTTGTTTTCACTTTAAATACAACAGCCACTTTAGACCCCCAAAAAAAGGATTACTGTGTAATCGACTGCTTTAACTGATCAAACAAGTGCCAAGTAACAGCAAAAACCAGCAGACCTATCGCTCTCCAGGACCTGGGTTGGCGACCTCTGCCATAGACAGACACTGGCAGACCTGCCTGAATACCATGTCTGAACAGCACTGTCATTGGCTCTCAGTCAGGCGATGGCGTTCCGTCAGAATTCCTACATACTCAGCAGGATTACAGTTCTATATTGTACTGTACAGCTGGGCCGTAATCCAGGATTACGTAAAGATGAGCCTTCTATATTAAACAATACCCGTACAAAATAACGCATCACCTCTGCTATAAATGTCCTGCACGTGTCACCGTTTTAGTTTGCATGACATGCCTATTTTATACTTATCTATTGTGAAGTGAATATGTATTATTTAAGTATCATGGCAGTTATATTATTATTACAATGATGGAGAGATTTTGGTATGTTTACAACTGTAGTTAAAATTATGCAGTTCCATTAGGAAAGATATAATAGCTTCTGTAGGATGCACTTGTTCCAAAAACAGTTTGGTTCATTGCTGTTCATGAGCTGAAAGAAAACCTTAAAACAGATGTAAAGATACAGATAGGGTTATTATACTCCAAGATATACATACATAACTGGAATGGATAGATATTGTGAAATGTTATCGACATTTTAGGAGGATTTACTTTGGACTTGTTAGATTACACAACTTTTGCTGTTCTTACACTGAACCCCTAGGTGGCTATACTGAGCTCAGGGGCAGAGATGTTGTTTGTATACAGACTGTTGTGTTCCATTTACACCGTCACAGTCATAGCCAAACTTGAATAATCATCCCACATAAAAGTGAGAGCTTAGATTTACAGTATTTTAAAATAGCATAATGGTAATTTTCCCATAGTTCAAGTATAATCATACACTGATCAGCACCACAGCATTAAAACCACTGACAGGTGAAGTGAATAACATTGATCATCTCATTACAATGGCACCTGTCAAAGGGTGGGATATATTAGACAGCAAGTGCACAGTCAGTTCTTGAAGTTTATGTGTTGGAAGCAGGAAAATTTGGCAAGCTTAAGGACCGGAGCGACTTTGACAAGGGCCGAATTGTGATGGCTAGAAGACAGGTCAGAGCATCTCCAAAATAGCAGGCCTTGTGGGGTGTTCCCGCTATGCATTGGTTAGTTCCTACCAAAAGTGGTCCAAAGAGGACAACTGGTGAACTGGCGACAGGGTCATGGGCGCCCAAGGCTCATTGATGCGTGTGGGGAGCGAAGGCTAACCAGTCTGGTCCGATCCCACAGGAGAGCTACTGTAGCACAAATTGCTTTTTTATTTTGCTGAAATTGCTGAAAAGGTTAATGCTGGCTATGATAGAAAGGTGTCAGAATTGGACCATGGAGCAATGGAAGACGGTGGCCTGGTTTGATGAATCATTTTCTTTTACATCATATGGATGGCTGGGTGCGTGTGTGTCGTTTTCCTCAGGAAGAGATGGCACCAGGATGCACTATAGTAAGAAGGCAAGCCGGCTGAGGCAGGGTGATGGGCAATTTTCTGCTGTGAAACCTAGGGTCCTGGCATTCATGTGGATGTTACTTTGACATGTACTGCCAACCTAAGATGGCATAGACTTCTTTCAGCAGGATAATGTGCCCTGCTACACTGCAAAAATAGTTCAAGAATGGTTTGAGGAACATGACAAAGAGTTCAATGTGTTGACTTGGCCTCCAAATTCCTCAGATCTCAATCCATTCGAGCATCTGATCCGATCGGGATGTGCTAGATAAACAAGTTTGATCCTTGGAGGCCTCACCTTGCAACTTATAAGACTTTTAAAAAACCAGCTGCTAATGACGACTTAGTGCCAGATTTCACAGGACACCTTCAGAGGTCTTGTGGAGTCCATGCCTCGACTGGTCAGACCTGTTTTGGTGGCATGAAGAGGACCTACACAATATTAGGCAGGTGGTTTTAATGTTGTGGCTGATCGGCCTATAGCAATAGAGCTAATATATGCACACATTGACAGACTTCTATTGCTTAACTCCAAAGGTAAATACGTGCAATTGGATATAACGGGTTCAGTCAACAGCAGATGAAAGTTCATAATCAGAAATACAGACATTAATGTGGTTGTTTTCTGTTATTTGTTCCACTGAATCAAACTTAGTGACCGCAGTCTGCCAGTGCAAGTACTTAACTAACTTTGTTTGAAGACATAAAACCAACTGGTAACCTAATGGTTGCATGTTCGATACCCACATAGGATGCAAACAATGTAACCTTGAATACAGTACTTGCACTGAATCGCTTCAGCATACATCCACCTGTATAAAATGGACACCATGTTTAAAATGCAAAAAGGTGTGTAAATCTGGTCTGCTAAATGCCAGTGTGTGACCAGGAGGGACTAGACTGCAAATACCTAGGAACTCGGCAGCCTTTTCACTCAATGTACTGTCTGCAACACCGGGACATGGGCTGTAAGTCTGCACTGAGCTCCTGGAGATGACCCACTGTGGGACACTGGCAATATGATATTAATGTAGATTATGGTTGCCACTTGTCATTGAAAGGTTGATATTGAGGCTTATATTGAGATCAGGAAACCATCTGAGTGACATAGAGCTTGAAGTTGTCAGCTTTAACCAAGTTTGATATTAAAGCCTCTGAACATAAAACAAAACAGAACTCCTAACATGTTGCTCAGGGACAAAGTGATGTCAACAGTAAGTTCAGAGGTTGTTTTCGACCAGTAATGTCATGTAATGAAGAAGTGCCATGATGTGACTGCACAATCATGTACGCTCATATCGTCCTTAACAAAAAATGCATAATAAACCAAAAATGTGCCTCCCAAAATGGCTTAGTCGGTGAGTGCACTTACCAAAAGAACAGGATTTCATGCCGTGACTGTGTCACTGACTGCCTGGGAGAGTGCACAGGTGCTTTTTTTCACCTATTTGAAAAAACCTTAACATACAGTAACCAGCCACATTTCCTTATCCCTTTCTTATCAGTTGTAACCCACATGGATGTACTTCTGCACATGAAAAAAGTAGTACTCAAGAGTTCCATAGAAAAGTTTATACATTTAAGAAATACTAAACATTACACCAAGTGAACACAAAACGGTACTGAATAAAGTCCTTTCCTGTTTTAGCAAGTAAAAAAAAAAACTGTTTCTGAGTTTCAAAGTGCGAAAGCTTGAAGGATTAATTAACTACCTGCTACTTTTGCTCAGATTCTTTTTCTACTGCTCTAGATGGTTTAAAACCAATGAACACTGCAGTGAGGATGAGATTTCAGTCATGTTGAACTTGTCACATTAGAGCATTGGGCAGGCTCTTTACTTTCAGGTTCCTACACCCTTGACCTGTTACTCAAGATGCGGATGCCATGAAGATGCGAGTGTATCAGCAAAACTCAAAACAGAATACACCACAAAATCCATGTTGTGTTGAGCAAAATCCATTTTACAATCATGTTCATTTTACTGAACATATCCAGTAATTCAAACAGATTTAGATTGTGTGTGAATATACCAATCATCAGAAATTCCTTGATATCCTCTACTTATAATATTGATCAGATGTTAGACCAAACATATCCATGTATCAGGGTTTACATCATTTTTACAATTTGAATATCGCCTTATTACAAAAATGTTCCAAAAAAATTAAGCCACGGCAATCGCTTTCACTCTGGAACACTGCATTTCTCTTCCAAAATGTACACAAAATCTGATTAATTTAAAAAAATTGTTTTTTTAATTTCGTTTTTTGCTTTCTTCTGTTTTGTGGATGCCTCTCATCTAGTTACATCAGGCAGCAAGGTCACTCCTCATCAAGAGTTCACTTTGGTCTCTGTTCATTCAGTTTCCCTTTTAGGTCATTTCCATTTTAAATATTGTAGCTTAGCTTGTCTCTGCTTCTTCCTTCCTTTGAAATGCAGGAATCAAATGGGACCATCAAACTTCATCTGAGGTCTTACCCAGACATCTTCATGACAGAAGTTTCTGTTTAAATGACACTTAAATGACAAACAAACAAACAAACAATGATCTCTCACACAGTATAATACAAGAACACTCTCTCCAGGCAACTGCTGCCTCCCAGTTAGCTCAGCCCCCAGAGGATGATGGGTCACTGTGATTGGTCAGCGCAGCCCTCCATGGGGCTGACAGCTGCCCCTTCGTCGTTGCTGCTGTCCACCTCCTGCTCCATCACGCTCTCCTCATCCAGACGCTGGCTGGTGTAGTCGGTTATCTCCAGGAAGCCACTGGGCTCCACCACCACATTTGACTGGCTGGAGTCTGGCATGATTGAATACTGGGGGATAACCTGGAAGGGAGAACGGGGTAAAGTGAAAGGTCTGCAGCGTTTCGTAGGCATTATGTATGAATTGTGGTAATACAATGGAGAAAACTCGTAGAAGAATCAGTAGCTTTATCCCCTGGAATTTAAAGAACGTACACCCATTTTTAGGTAAGAGCTCCAACCATGTAGAAGCAGTTCAGTAATTAAAACCTCATCTCACAATGAAGAGGTGCTACTCTCAGAGATAACGGTACAATAGGTAACATTTCTGTGTTAAAACTTTGTTACAAGACCATTCCTATCACTGAAAAAGGCTCACTGACATGCAAGTCGGGTTTCAAAACATAGTTGATGCACCGACACTGTAACAAAACATTTGGTTAAAAGCATTTGGATACAATAATTATAGCTCCTAATGGTTGACCGTGAGGAGTCCAAAATGACCTATTCTACCGTTAACAAAAGTGTGCTCAATGAATGGAATTTGAAATAGCCTTTAAAAAAATAAAATAAAAAAAAAGGGTGAGAAAATCAGAGGGTTAACATGTCACTAGAAGCCTGAGCTAGGTTGAGAGCTGCTCTACCTGTATGATGTCCACCTCTTTGCTCTTCTGGGCGGCCAGGCCCTGCATGCGGGAGAACTGTCCGTGGGCCTTGGAGTGGCCGGGGTGGTGGAGCGCGGAGCCGGAGCTGCTGATGAGCTGGGTGGAGGCCAGGCCGGGGGAGGCGCTCACAGCCTTGCTGAAGGAGCTGCAGTCGCTGGAGGAGTCCACCACCATGGGCTCCGCCCCGGGGTCGATCTCCGCCTCCATCATGGAGATCTTCAGGATGTCCGACACCAGGGACTTCTCCGCCGACTGCCCGGGGCCCGTGCTGGACTCGGGCAGGAGTTTGGCCACCGCCTCCCCGCTGCTGGACACGGGAGGCGACTGGTGACTCCCGAAGGTGATCTTCGTCACCGTGGCGCCTTGGGTTATTATGGGCTGCTGCACCTGGAGAGAGTGGGACAGATGTTCACCATAGGAACTGCTCTAAAACAAGGCTGCCCAAACATGTTCCTGGAGATTTACAAACCTGTAGGTCAGGGATACTCAATCCTACCCAGAAAGGGCCGGGGTGGGTGTAGGCTTTCTTTCCAACCAAGTGGTTACACGCCTGATTCTACTCACCAAGGTCCTTAGCAAAGGCTTTATTTGTTGATTAGTAAAATCAGGTGTGTAACTGGCTTGGTTGGAACAAAAGCCTGCATCCACAATGGCCCTTTCTGGGTAAGATTGAGTATCGTTACTGTAGGTTTTCACTCAAACCCCAACAAAGCACACCTCATTCAACAGCTAGATCTTGTTCAGCTGCCAATTAGTAGAATCAGGTGTCCAATTAAGGTTGGCCAACAGGACGGTAAGTTTCTCAGAACAGGATTGGGAAACCCTGCTCTAAAATTTTTATCCAATACCTACAAGGACTCTACCTGTAGCCAAGACAAAAATCTTAATTGACCAACAAAAGATCTTTCAATAAGCACTGAAAAATAATGGAATGTGTAACTTGGTTTTGCTTCGTAAATTTCACAACTCGTGAGCTGAGAATTAGAAGGTTCTGACATTTTCTTTTCAATGAATTAGTGTCACAAATATGTTACTTATAGGGCACTAAATACATGTGTAAAGATTCATACAAAAATACTGTTTAAAATAATGAAAAAGTCAAACGACTTGGTGCCAGATATCACAGGACACCTTCAGAGGTCTTGTGGAGTCCATGCCACGACTGGTCAGACCTGTTTTGGTGGCAAATCTGCTTGGAGCCCATTCACTTTGGAATCTTTGGAGCTCAATATCTCAAAACTCAGAACGCAGATAGAACTTTTCTAAATTCTCAGCTCACAAACTGCGACCAGCTAGCAGCGAAGAGCTGAGCCCGCCACTGCTGAGAACGGCGGTTAGCGCTAGGGGGGGGGGGGAGGACGGCCGCCTAACGTGCGGTAAAGCGGTGGGCGGGCAGGGACCCACCTGGCTGACCGGGGGCTTGTCGGAGCCCACGGGGTGGTGGGCCTGCAGGGGCGGGGGCTGGGAGAGCTGGGTGTGGATTGGCCGGTTGTGGGAGGTGGGCGCCTGCTGGAGGCGGGGCAGCTGTGGCGTGTGCGGGTGCTTCACCGCGATCACCTGCACCACGGTCTGGGCCCCTGGCTTCTCCTTCGCCGGCCCCTGCTGCTGCTGCTGCTGCTGCTGCTGCTGCTGCTGCTGCTGCGCTGGGGGTTGTAGCGGCTGGGCGGCCGGCCGGGGCTGGGGGGATTGTGGCTCCGCAGGAGGGGGCTTTTTGGAGGAGGACGGCAGGGCGGCCGCGGGCGGTGGCTTGCTGGGGGAGGGCTGGGTGGAGTGGGGCACGTGCCGGCCCTGGTCCGGCGGGGCGGGGGCCGCTTTGGGCTGCTGGGGGGGCGGGGGTTGGGGTGGGGCGGCGGGCTGGGAGGACCTGTAGAACAGGCCCGTCTGAGGGTCCAGCGTGTCGCCCTCCAGCTCCCCCTCTTCCACCGTCTGCTCCTCAGACGGCTTGCTCTGCGTCACCTGGCTGGAGGCAGCCTGACAGACCACAGAATCTGCACGTTAATCCTGAGGAAACATACCACACTGACCCTTTCTGTGTCAAACCGCTACATTACTGCTATACTCAATACTCAAGACTGCTGCAATACTGCATAACTGCTATACTCAATACTCAAACTGCTGCTTTACTGCTATACTCAATACTGCTGCAATACTGCTATACTCAATACTGCCGCAATACTGCGACACTCAGTACTCATACTGCTATACACACTATTCAAACTGCTAGAATAGTGCATAACTGCTACACTCAATAGACAAACTGCTACTATACTCAATACTCAAACTGCTACAACACTCCTTTACCACAAGGACACAAGCTTGAATGATATTGCACTGAACAAGGCGGTTTGTTCAGGACTGATTCAAAATAAGGTATAAACAAATAAACACTGTCCTTGGTCTACAAACAACAAACGGAGCCACATGCTGCAAGATTGCTGGTCCTGCTTACCTGCTGCATGATTCGAGTGACCGTGACCACAGGGGACATTGTGATGGAGGCCTTGGGCACCGCAGGCACGGGCCCCGGGGTCTGGGATGTGGCCCCGTGCTGCTGGCTGGAGGTCAGAGCCATCTCCGTCCCCCCCGCTACTGCCCCAGAGAAGGTGCTGGCCTTGCTGGGTTTACCTGGAGGGAGAGGGCAGGCCTCACGTCACTACAGCCCAGTCATCTGTATTACATCAGCAAAACAGTATTTCAGGACAGCCAGAGATATCGTCTCCATCCGCAATTAATCTTATCCGCGATTCGACCAACTTGGCAGAGCAATGTTTAATGGTTTCTAACTACATTCAAAATGAAAAAATGCCCATTAATGATCACAAACGAATTGTAAATCAGTCTCAGTACATCACATGTTCAGACACAGAAAGTCCCTCTGCCCCCCGCCACAAAACAACTGAATTGTCTCTGTCGGCGACAAGCAGGCTAGTGGACTGGTGGCTTGCTCAGCCATGAGACCAGAGATCATTCCAACCTGCTTCACAGAACAGACCAGTACATCTGTGGCACCATAATAAAAACACACAAGATGCACTGGCACCTGGAAGGTTGGTGGTTCAAGCCCCGTTGTAGCCAAAATAAGATCTGTGCAGCGTGCACACTGTTGGGCCCTTGAGCAAGGCCCTTAACCCCACATTGCTCCAGGGGGGATTGTCCACTGCTTAGTCAAATCAACTGTAAGTCGCTTTGGATAAAAGCATCCTCCAAATAACATGTAATGTGATGTAATAATGCTCAGATCGTGTAATAGCGGGCGAGAGGCGGTCAGGAAACAGACCGGCGGTGCTGTACTCCGCTCCCTGGTCGGGCTCCACTGCAGCCAGGCTCGAGGACTCTGGGGCCGGCTTCTTCTCCTGAGCCATCTGGATGGGCACGGCCATCTGGCTCAGGTCGATGGTGTGCTGTCGAGGCTTGGGCTCGGACTTCTCCTTCACTGCAACGAGGAAATGAACATCGGCACAACGCCGCGGTCATCGTCCACATCTCGACACCACGTCGGTGATGTCGCCAGCCCTCAACTAGTACTGGTTTTTCGCAACCATCTGAGGGCATGCGATGTTAAGATTTCTTTTGTCTTTTTTATTTCATCATATCTGATGCAGTAGCACAACTCCTTTCTGAGCCAAAGTGAAATGCTTCCGGGGGGGGAAAAACATCACTTTGTTTCCCGTTTCCATGTGGTAGATAAAAACATGACTACAGGGATAAAGAGTGAAAATGTAAGCGATGTGTTTTTAAAAACGAATAGGTAACATTGAATAGATACAAATTATGTTTTATCTCCCATGAAAGCATTTCACTGAAGTTTGGAGATGCGTTACCGCATCAAGTGTGATTAAAGACGAAAAGGAACGAAACCTAGCGCCACCTGCCAGAGAGAGTTCTTATTGTGCTAATAAAACTATTTGATGTAAAGTGATAGCAATACATCATGCAGCCCTGTACAGTCTCCCAGACAACTAGATTCTACTACAAGTTTACTGCACCCTACTGCAGATGCTGGGAGATTACTGGAGAGTCAGTATGAGGAAATCACGCATCACCTTCACAATAATGGCACAGGAGCTGGCAGGTGGGTCTGTGCTACTAAATACTAGATTTCAGTGCAGTGGCCTACCCAGTTGTATGGTGTGTGTGCCAACTATTGGCAGAAGCCCCCAATACTGGTGCATAAATGACTGCAGTGTCTCCCAGGGGTTTAGGGTTTCAATGTGACTGTTCCTGACTTGCAGAAGAGCGCTTCTTCTGGATGACCATGAAGTGAAAGTTGCACTGTTCGGAACATGGTGAGCTAACTTGCTGTTGGGAACACGGTGAGTTTACGTTACTCTAGACTACGGCTGCCAGAGGACAGATGGGATGGATACGCACTCCTCTGTAACGTGTGCAAGCCTGTTCTTGAATGAATCGTTACGGCATGTTTGTGACGTTCCAAAAAAGAGAAATAGAGAGAAGAAAACTGGCTGAGCACGTTTTATGAAACATAAATAAAGACAGACATGGAGTTTTCAGTTTTTTTTCTTTCCAGAGTGTGGCAATTCAAAACAAATGGTGTAACGGCAGGGTTGAATCCTACTGTCATCAGTGTAAAGAATCTGACAGAATGCGTTGTTATGACAACAGAACTGTAACTCCCCAGCACAACCAACCTGTTGTCTGCTGCAACTCCAGCAAAGCTTTGATGGTGGAGGTAGCGGACTGGGACTCCCCCGACACGTCCTGATAAATGATTGTAGGGCTGGCCTCCACCGACACCTCGTGCTCCGTCCACTCCTGCCCTCTAGAGGTTATAACGTGCACTATAGGCTGAGAATCTGGGAAAAAATAACGGCATGACAATTTTACATGACAGGTCTTGCCAAACACTTGATGTTCACAGTTATGAATTCCTCAGGACTGGTCTTGACGGCATTCACCCATGTCAATGAAATATCTAGTCTCTGGCATTATGACAGCCAGAACAAACAGCCAAAGGCACAGAACGCACTAAGTACCGTGTGAGCTGTGTGAGGACTCAGAAGGGGAGCTGCCCTCGGTGTAGGGCTGCGTATCGTCCTTCATTGCCCCCTCTTGGATGGAGGTCGGTACTGCCTCAGCAACACGGGAGACCTGCTGCAGGGTTTCGGTCACCAGTTGCCTGGTCTGCTCGCTCACCACAGTGGTCTGGAAAGCCATCGGCTTCGGCTTGATGAGAACCTGGCAGGTCACATTAATCCAAAGGTCATTACGCAATAATACCTTGTGACCAAAGTCTCAGAAAACAACAAAAGAAAAAAAAATTATACCATCAAAGAAAACTTCCCTTTTCTATCCGGCACACATACTTTTAATTGATTGGCCTATACATCTGATGAACGTCTAAATATGTCCATAATTTCAAAACTTTAAATACGAATGTAATTGTAGAAGCAGGTGAAAATGGGAGTAACCACATAGTCCAGCTAAGAAGATGGAGAAGCAGTCATGCATGTATTATCTGGCATTTTATTTTAAACATGCTTTTCAAATTAGTTAACTGTGTTTCATTCTAGATGTTCAACATTGTTTCATCCAGAATATGCTGGATTGTAAGGCAGAAACATGTAAGATGTGACATTGTGGCATCAAGGAATATTCCCGTATTATGAATATTCCTCTCTCTGTTGACCTATGAGCATGGCAGCAGAGCTGGTAGTTCTGACCTGGGTTTTACCCTGCTGTCCGTACACTATCTTGGTGGGGATGATCTTGGTGGTGGTGGGCTGAGCCCCGGAGCCCATGCCCTTGGGCTGCGTGACGATCATCTTCGTGATTGGCCGAGAGGCGGTGATGATCGCCGGCTTCGCCCCGGGCACAGCCTGCAGCGTCTTCTCCCCCTGCAGGCCAAACAGGGAGTTGCACTGTGAATTAGCTGTAGCAGTGGACTGTGAAAAGTTATCATTCATTTTTATTATAATTTATTTTATTTTTATTTTTTTCCTCCCAATTTGGTAGCCAATTGTAGCCCATTTATTCCAATTATCAATGTTAGCTGAGGATACACCATCAACGACCCAGTCCCTCGGAGGCCCAGATGGATCTAGCGATCCTGAGAACAACACGCCTTCTTCAAGCCGTTTCGTCTCACCCGTGACCGCGATTGCGAGGCTATTGTGCGCAGTGACCGCCGAGTCCCTCCCTCAAGAGCGGCGGGCCAATTATGCTGCTCCACAAGAGCAGGACCGGGAATCGAATCCCGCCCGGTCCTCGGTGTGCAACTGCAACAAACCGATGCCTGCGTACACGATTCCAGATAGCAGTGTGGTTCAGGGACAAGTCCTCACCCCCGCATTTAACAACGTGGTGACCACGTTCTTCCCGGGCAGTCCTTGAATGGTGGTCCCTTTCCCGGTGGTCTTCTGCACTACGATCACGTTGGGCTTGGACGTCATGGGAATAGTGGTTATCTTGGTCGTTGTTCCTGAGGTAGAAAGTGTTCATTTAAAAAAAATAAACTTCACTGCTCCCGGTTTTAAGAATAACTGCAGAAAACAGCAGGGGAGATGCCGGCTGGTTCTCACCGATGTTGCCGCTGATGATTTTGCCTCCCAGTGTCGCCAGAGACTTGGGGACCACCGTGATGATGCTGCCGCTGGTGGTCTTCACGTAGGTGGCACCGGGTGACGCCGCCATTCGGGCTCCGATGTTGGGGCTCACGGTGGGTCTGGAGTAGGTGGCCTGAGTACCTGTGCGACAGTGCCAAACAGTCAATGGCCAAGACGGCAAAATGACAAGCCTGGCCTTAACGCTTTAACCAAACATTCTTATGCTGCAGCACCAATCGGAAGAGGAATTTATCTTCTGTTATAACCGGTTTTCCTAGTCTCCTCTCAATTGCAAAGTCAACCGTATTAGCAAACCCCCACCTTCTTGCACTTGGTTGGCTCAATTGCACAAGGCAAGAAAAATGTTGAAATCTTAAACAATGACGTATTTAACCCAGGTCTAATTAGTACAGTGTTGGTGCACCTGTGGGTGTGGACACCAGCTTGGTTGTCATGATGGCGCCGTTGCTACTGACGACCATGATGGGCGAGGTGCTACTGCTGGGCAGGGCAGCGGAGGAGGGCTTAGGGAGGATTTTACTGGGCTGCATCTGCTGAGTGATGATCTTCACTCCTACACAGAGAGAAATACCAGCACAGATCAGCTCAATTCAAGGTACAATAGGTAAGATTTTTGTGTTAAAACATTGTTACAAAACCATTGTAAATCCCTTCCTATCATTGAAGAAGGTTCACTGACATGTTGGCTCACGTTCTGCCTGTTTAAATCTGGGTTTCATAATATACAGTTGATGGACTGACTAAACGAATTAGTTTAGAAACTAAACTAATATCAAAAATAGAACAGAGAATGAGTAAACAAACTACTCGCACTTCCATTTACTTGCATATCAAACACCATGTTCCTTTGTAGTACCAAGGGCAAATATAAGCAAGTAATGGTGAACATGAACAGTCTGCATGAAGAGCCCACTCTGGCCCTGAGTGCTTCCCCACCTGACTCCTGCTTGATCTGAATGGTGGGCTTGCTGCCAGGAGGGGTAGTGGAGCTCTGGGCAGTGCTGTGGGAGGAGGCAAGAGGGGAGCCCTGTTGGTGCTGCTTGGGGAACTGGGCCAAAATCTGGGTGGGAGAGCCCACCAATGTCTTCGGAGAAGGCAGCCTGGCGGATGCTACTTTGACAGCTGCAGAGGAGGCACCTGATTGGGCGACAGCATTTGGTTTTGTAAGTGGAATCACAAACTGCAAAACATGGCTTTCTTACAAGCATTTATAGTCTTGTAATAAAACTTAAGATCTTTTTTTTTTTTTTCTCAAGTACAAAATATTAGCTTTAAGTTAGTTTGTGTGAAGTTAAATTCTCACCGCATTGGCTAATCTTGAAATGAGTCAAACTTTCACCTTATTATGTCTCATTTAGCAAAAAAGTAATAGAAATAAAATAAGATAATTCAAGTTAAAAAAAATAAGACTAAGATACTTTTTAAGACTTATTTTTAGTTTTTGTGTTTATGACGGGAGCGGTGCAGGATACTTACCCTGCGCTATAGTGGACATGACCACCGAAGGCGTGGAGGAGACCATGGTGGTCACGGCAACTGTAGCCGGGGAGGGCGAGGGTGCCGGGCCGGCTGGGATGACCACGGTCTGCTTTTGGCTGGAGGACGTCAGCATGGAGGTGGACACAAGCTTGGCCGCATAGTTGTGGGACTTGGAGAGGATGTTGGGCACAAAGTTGGAGCTCGGAGACGTTGTCACAATAATCACCTGGCAAAAAATATATGTTAAATAGAGCTGCAAGCAGCAATCCTGGGGGCCAAGCAGCAAGCCCAACATGCTGTTGCAACATTTGAGCTACCTTCTACCATTGTGCAAAGTTTCGTAAAAACTGGTTATAGGTGCTGTCATAAACTCCCATTGAAATTTTTCCATTTCTAAACATTGTAGTTTGTTATACCATCACCATGTTGCCAAACCACTTCATATTTCACCAGGAGCCATTAAGGGTGCCCTACTATAGAAAAATCAGCATGGCGGTTATGTCTAAACAAAAAATTAGCTCTATGGTGCCCTGCTTTTATTTGATCAGACCACTATTTGAGGTTAGCTTACTATTATGGTTGCAAGTTTTCTGGTATTACATTAAACCATCTTGAAGTTATTAATTTATATCAAGAACCAAGGCCCCTGATTAATTAATTGGCTCATAGTAGCTTTGGACCATGGACTATGTCTACCATGGAGACAGGTAAATGTGTTCATCATGAGGACTGAAGCATGAACACACACTTTAATGACTGTAGGTCAAACAGGGCAAGAGATATGGCGGTTCAAAGTTTACCATTTCAATCGATTGCTATAGTGCCCCCCTTAGGCCAATCAATGTAAAAGTCATGTCGTGGCCTTTGGGCATTACCCACTATGATTCTGCAAAGTTTCATATGAAGTGACCAGTCGGTTATAGGTGCTCCCATTGCATAAAATAAAATGTATAAATAAATAATAATAATAATAATAATAATAATGATGATAATAATAATCATAATCATAAACATAATAAAAGCAAATATAACAATAGGGTGCTTTCGCACCTTCAGTACCTGGCCCCCTAATAAGCATACATTGCTTAAATATATAAACCACTCTTAATGACTGCCCAAAGTGACTATTATGTGCTAATACAGTGACTATGCACAAGTCAAAAAGAAAAATGTTATCATTTTACAATTATGCAATAATACACACGAAGGAGTGACTTGTGATCAGCACAGCAGTGACATTATCTCAAGGTGAGACACAACTTCGAGTGTATTGTTGCAATTATACAACAGCTTCACCAACACCGTTTATAAATAAAAATAAATAAATAAACTTAAGAATGATACAGTAACTCAGGTTTGAATATATGCCATTTTAAGGATAGGACAAGCTTTTCTGAAGTGTTGCAAGATTGCTCATCTCTGATGTGATGAATCAACCGAACGTTAACATACCAGTTTGGTTTTGCCAAGTTAGGAGTGATTAACGTGTGATAATGTAACTGCTTCGAAAGTCCCTCAAGCCAATCACAAAATGAGGTCGGAAAAATTCAGCATTAGGTCACAATTATTATATATAGGCAGCAAATAAGCGTGCCGATGAGCCAGAGTATAAGCAGCAGCGGTCGAAGGTGCTTGCAGTACCTTCTGTGTAGTGGTGTTGGTGGTCTGGGTGGTGGGCTTGGTGAAGGTGATCTTGACGGGGGACATGTGGGGGGGCAGGGAGTTGGCAATGCTCTGCATGATGTTGCTCATCTTGGGGCTGGCGCTGACCGGCACGGTGATGGTCTTGGAGATGGGAGGAGGCGGTTTCGGCACCTCCTTCAGCACCACGGGAGACGAGCTGGAGGAGTTGGTGCGCCGTCGTTTCCGTGGCTTCTCGTCCTCGTCAGAGCAGCTCACGCCTGCAGGTAAATACATTTCACCCTTAAAACCCATTGGACGGTGCTTCATCCCACAGTAAGACAATGATCCCAAACAAAAACCATTGGTCTCCTCCTTAATGATGTTACAAACTTTTCACTTTAGTAAGCCTATTGTTTAGCCTATGTCTCACCGTTTCATCCCAGTCATGTACCGTAACCACAACACTACAATGGTGCGTAGTGTAATGGTTAAGGTACATGACTGGGACCTGCAAGGTCGGTAGTTCACAATAAGATCTGCAATAAGATCCACACAGCCGTTGGGCCCTTGAGCAAAGCCCCTAACCCTGCATTGCTCCAGGGGAGGATTGTCTCCAGCTTAGTCTAATCAATGTAACAACTGATTAAGACAAATCAATAAACAAATGTAAACAATGTAATGTTATTTCTCAGCCTTCATTGGCACAATCAATAAACAAGCGAAAAGCAGTACATCTTTGACAATGTTAGATGTCTAAGTGCAGACAAGAAAGGAAGAATATCTAGGCAGCTCTACACAAGACTTGAGGGAAATAAAATGTTCTTGCTTGATAAAAGGGTAAAATGATTAAAGGTATACACAGCTTCTGGATCTGCTGATCCGTCATTTGTGATGGTGGATCTAACGGAGCATTCCAGCATGAACCTGACAACCAGGAACTGAGTGCCAAATAAATGACTCATCACAACATTCCAACCGTAGGGTAGTTCAGAAGAGTGCTGACTGCAACTGAACTCACTTTTCACATAGACTGTGCTTCCACTGGGCAAGACGACCACGTTGGAGGCAGGGCTAGCGGGCCGGGGAGATTTGACAGCGGCTGCCGCTACGCTCCCGCTGGGGGCTGTGGCACTCGTAGGGGTGGAGGTTGTGCTTGTGTAGGAGTAGCAAACAACCACTGGAAACAGGAGGGAAATCACAGACTTTATTGATACCATGGGTTTTTTTTACTGCTATCCTACTCATAAAATCTTTTCCAAAAATCACAACAAGTACAAACGCATCGTGTTCTTCAGCATCGGGCCTACCTTCTTTATTGCCGGTTTCAGCAGGCAGCAGGAGCGAGGCGTTCTGATGGGCTGTTGCACTGGCCACGGCGTTTGCAGTGACAGTGAATGCTGTCTGTGGGACTAGCCTTGGCATCAGTGGGACTAACCTACGCCCCTCGATTGACCATTCTGATGAGCTGTTTGGTCCAGACATGCTACATGTGGCACACAACACCATTATTACCTTATGGACAAAATATACAATCACAGAGCACATCAGTTAGACTAGATTATTGAATTATCTAATCAACCAATCGTGTGGCAGCAGTGCACTACAGAAAACCATGCAGATACAAGTCAGGAGCTTCAGATAATGTTCACAACAACCATCAGAATCAAAACATCCAGTGAGCATTCTGCTGGCAAAACCACATCATTAACGAGAGAGGTCAGAGGAGAAGGGCCAGACTGGTCAAAGCTGACAGGAAGGTGACAGTAACACAAATAACCACACATTAGAACAGTGGTGTACAGAAGCACAAAACATCAAACCTTTAAATGGATAGGCTTCAGCAGCAGAAGACCAATAAGTCTAATGAATACGTAATGAAGTGCTCACTGAGTGTATACCGATATTCAAGTTCAAGGAACAATCCTCTATCAGTGAAAATATATACAACTTGATGCTGCAACTTGGCAATGCTAATTGTTTACTTACTGATATGCAATGGTGGTTAAGCGTTCATCGTTTACTGCTCTGCGGACCTCAGCACGATGGCGCTCTGTTGAGATGCTGAAGAAAAATGTAAAACATTTTCAGCCTCAGACATTCAAATATCACAACAAAGGAACTCTAACTATGCATGAATATTGAACATAGAGACAAATGACTATATTTACACAAAATTAATAACCGTACATGGGCTTATATACCTAAGGACTTTAGTGAGTTCTCCCAGCAGATCTTTCTTGTCCTTTGTGAGGTCTCCTTGGGCTCGAAGGGCACTGATAACCCCAGCATATGCCTCCAGCTCTGGAAAAAAAAGAAAAACAGAACATCATAAAAAAAATAGATCCACAATAGAATAGCTTCATGCATGACAAATGCTTCCATTTTAACAATCCAATTCCCTACTGAACTGTTAAGTCATTTGTGCAGAGCGTTGCATAAACTTATTCTACAATTACTTAGATACGATAGTACAATTTGTTTCTGAATTACCCCATCATATCAAATTACAAATGACAAATTTCAACAAAAATGGTCTGAATGAAAAAACATATCTAACGGTCCCTCTCTTAACCCACCACAAGGAACAGATAGGCCAGCTCTTACCGAGTCTGCGAAGTATCCTCTTACACTCATCCCTGCCAAGGTCCAGCAGGGTGGGCCACACCACGGGCATGGTGCCAGCCAGCTGCGGCTTCTCCTGCTGGATCATGAACTATGCACAAAATGGCAGGCAAGGTGACGGAGTCCGCTTGAAGAAAAAACATCAAAATGAAACCTCCAGCATGTGTGTGAATACAAGACAAATAAAACTATTGTAAGAACAGCTTCACACTGGACAAATGTGATTCTTGAAAAACTGAGGTGTCAGCTGCCATAAAATGGGCCCATCGTAGAATAAGAGCGATTACTTTAAGAGAATCTGGCATTTTCAATATCCATATATTGAAACAGTCTGAAATTTTCTCAAGGACTATTCTAAATTTGGAATGAAACTTAATAGATTTGTTTGACATCTCAGTTCCAACAATGGGTGAAACAAAAAAGACCAATAAAATAGAATCACTTTATATCTTCGCTAAGCATTTACTATTTTACATGAATCTTTCAATTGTTAGTAATCAAAGCATAAAAGTAATCAACACAAACATAAAATTTCAGTGTTTTGCGGATTTTATACAGCTGCAATACGTTTTATACAGTCCCCCATTTCAGTGCACCACAATATTTGGGACAAATAGCTTCACAGGTGTTTCCAATTAGCCAGGTGTGTTCAATTCCTTTCTTGAGCCTGTATAAGAGGCTTCAGTAGCTTGATTCCCAGTGTTTGATTGCCTTTGGAGCCTGTTATTGAGTTGTGCCAATGAAAGTCAAGGAAGACTGAGAACTAACAACACAGTCAGACCTCGGCTAAACAATAGGCTTACTAAAATAAAAAGTTTGGAATATCATTAAGGGAACTAATGGTTTTTGTTTGGGATCATTCTCTTTCTGTGGGATGAAGCACTGTTCAATCAGTTTGTGGGCATTTCACATCCACGCCCACCTCCTCACCCATTCTGATCTGACGAACACGTGTTCGGGTGTTTCTCTTCATTATGGCGAGAACTCGTTGGTCATGATTGTAGAAGTTTCCTTGGCCTACAAGTCCCTTTGCAATTACACCGCCCACCAGTGCTCCCTTCTTAATTATGTTCCAAGCCGTTTATTTTGTTAAGTCTTCGTCCTTATTGCTCAGCCTTGCAATGGCTTCCTTGACTTTCATTGGCACAACCCTGGTCCTCATGTTGACAAATATGAGGCCAATATTTGCCAATAACAGACTCAAAAGGCAATCTAAACCTAGAATAAAGACTAGATGGTGAAAGCTCTCAAACCTGCACTCAGGAAGCGACTGAAGACACCTGTGAAGACATTCGTCCCAAATAGTATGGCACTAGTATTTGTACTAATCGTCTAGCTAGTTAACTAGACTAGTTACAAAAAGTATCTAACGTTAGCCTCCCAGGTTCAACAAGTTTAACAGCGAACCACTAAGCTGTTCACCACTTCTCCACGAAATTCATGCTAGACGTTAGCTAACAGCTAGCCAGCTAATTAATAGTATCAATGTAACGTTAACGTTAGCTACCTCGTCATAACATTGTTACTAGCTAGCCAAAACAGTAGGATTGCAGTTCATACCATAACATCATAGCTAACACTAACGTTATTTTGCTAGCCAGCTAACTTAACTGCAGATGCGTGATGAGAATTTTACCAAATTCTGGCTAACGTCAATATTAGTCTAGCATAGCTCGAGTTAGAAATACTATAGTTAGTACATAGACGTAGCTAAGGTTTAAGGCAATTCAACAGAAGAAATGACTGGGGGGGAAAAAACAAAAACAAACCCCGCATCTAAGGTTAACATTCTAGCTAACGTTAGGCAATTTCTTTTTGACTAGTTAGCTAGCTAGCATAAGCTAGTTCGATAACAAGCAAACTAGTTAGCCTAAATTGCATTTCGCTGACAGACAGACAGCTAGCCGAATGTTAACTATCAAGATTTATTTGGAAATTCTGGCAAAGCAATAGCTAGCTAAGCTACCCAGCTCGCTAAATTGCTAACATTAAAAAGCTAGCCTAAAGCTATACGAACAGGATAGCTTTGCAGAAAATATTTAACATTACCATTCAGTGCGGAGAACTAAAGCAATATCTTGATTGTAATCCTGATTTGCAGACTCCCGTGTTAATTACATGGTATTATTGCAGCTAATCACTTTCTTCAAACAATGTATATGACCAGCTGGTACTTTTATTGAAATTCAGCCTCAGCCTCTTCATAGTCCTTCAATTCCACCATTATTAATCGACGCCAAAGAACTAGGGCCTCTAGCAAAGTCCCTGGCTTTAGCCTTTAAAATAACAACCTATGTAGAAGGTATATCCGTTCTTTTTCATTGCTGTTTACAAATCTGTATTTTGAGTTAAATTTAACGAACCTATTCATCAACGATAATGTAAAACAAAAATACATAACTAGTAAAAAATAATATTTTCTAAAAAGGCAATACGTTTAGCCCCTATTGTTGGACCTCTGTCGTCATTGTTGACATGTCGTTTTTTTCCTTTAAATTTCACGTACACAAAGGTAGATTTAAAAAATCTAAACCATGTTTTTCCAAATGAATTTGATTTATTTATCGAGTCTGTTAAATATATTGGCAACAAGAAGTCCAACTACTATTTTATATGCAAATTCGTTAAAACTAATTGAGGACCCCCCCCCCCCCCCCCCATGTATCTTATTTTTTTCATTTGATCTTTTTGTTGTTTCATGTAAGTAATTGTATATACACTCAGTGACCACTTTATTAGGTAGACCTATACACTAGCTTGTTAATGCAAATATTTAATCAGCCAATCATGTGGCAGCAACTAAATGAATACTGAATACCAGCATGGTCAAGAGGTTCGGCTGTTTTTCAAACCAAATGTGAGAATGTGGAAGAAATGTGATCTAAGTGACTTTGACAGTGGAATGATTGTTGGTGCCAGACAGGGTGGCTTGAGTATCTCAGAAACTGCTGATCTCCTGGGACACACAACAGTCTCTACAGTTTGCAGAGCATGGTACGAAAAACAAAAATCGTCCAGTGAGCAGCAGTTATGTGGGCAAAAAAACCTTGTTAATGAGAGTGGTCAGAGGAAAAGGGCCAGACTGGTAAAAGCTGACTGGAAGATGACAGTAATGCAAATAACCACACATTACAACAATGGTATGCAGAATCACTGGACCTGCAACATGTCAAACCTCTAGGTGGATAGGCTACAGCAGCAGAAGACCAATAAGACCTAATCAAGTGCTCACTAAGTGTATATTGTTATGTAATAAAAAAGGGAGGGAAGCCATTTTCTACAGTTGATGGTTCATTTGCAAAAACCACACTATTGCCACTGCCAAACATTGTATTTCCTTTTAATGACAATATAGTTACATCTAAATTCCCATTTCCTAAGTAAACCATCTTTATTCTATTCTTGCTAAGCCATTTGCTCTAGTCAAGGTTACGTCACAAATTTAGTCTAGCATTTATTTATAGGCATATGTTAACATTGATTCTTGAGTATTGGACAAATACATTTATGCATTTTAATGCATTTATCTTTTGGTTTTGGTCAATTTGACTCAGAAAGCTCAGAATTTCCCAGCCAAACAATGCTGCTGCTTTTAGATTTAAACGCTGAGAGCTGCAAACCTGAGCAAAATTGAAAACTGGAACAACAATGCATCATGGGATGGAGGCGGATGGTTCGCGTTGACTCCTCCAGGCCACACAAAGCACTGTAGCGCGCGTTGCTGGTCACTTAATCCCAAAAAATAGAAAAAACTACATTAAACACAGAAAATAACATTATTACTCTTTAGATTGTGCTTTGTGCTTCACATCTTTATGATATACGGCTGAGTAAAAAATGCCGAATTTTTGTGCGGCCCCGAATTGTACGAGGAAAAGCACCCAATCGGACTTGGCATTTTTTAGGTTTCCAAGAGACGTGCAAAGGTAAGCGAATTGTAGCTACAGTCTGGGTTACCATATGTATAGTACCCTATCTGTTATTGGAAAATGTAGCGAGTTAACAAGATAGACTAATTAATTTTCATCTTAGTCTGTGTTTTATTATTTGTTACTCGGTATTATGGGCCATTTGCTTAACTGTAATGTCAGTTAATTAGCTTGATACAGTAGCACTCGTAATAATTATAACGTTAGCTAGCTAGCTAACTTGGCTACCTATATTACAACAGAATTAAGTGGAAGCCCGATAGGATAGTAACCTAGAAAGCCCACCTAATTTTTGGGTTATGATATCGTCACGTGTTCTAACTTAGTTCGCTAGCTAGCTAACTTGGCCATCTACTAATGTCATAACGTTACGAATAGTAACGTAAGTTTCACCGTTTCCTCCGATTAGCTGACCACGTGCGTCTCTATTTTCACTCCATGGGAATTACACATGTATAAATATAATTGCTGATATTGTCAAATATTCTTCTGCCCTATCATACGCAGATGTAAACTATGGGTGGAGAACTGCCGTCGAGCAGATCTAGAAGACAAAACGTCTGACCAGTTGAATAAGCATTACCGGCTGTGCGCCAGACATTTTGAAAAGTCCATGATCTGCACAAGTGTAAGTGATCGTACTAACCTACGTGTATGACGTGCATATACGAATAAGGCATGTCAAATTCAACACCGTTTCCCTGAAGTTTCAGTTATTGTGCCACGATAACTTGTATGTAATTGGGATAATATTCATTGAGTTTGTAGCTTCCCCAATAACCCCCGACCTACACGCATACTAATCTGTAATCAAAATTGTATTTTAATTTGATACTTTTAACTTGTTTTTCAGAGCCCTTACAGGACTGTGCTCAAAGACAATGCTGTGCCTACAATATTTGACTTAACAAGCCATCTAAATAATCCACATAGCAGACATCGTAAGCGGATAAAAGAACTGGTAAGACAGTTATCTCTTTACTACCACTAATTGTTTTAATGCTGGGACTCAAATACATGCTGCTCTCTTGTGATTTTCACACACAACGGTCCTTAGAGTTTGCAGAGAATGGTGTGAAAAACATTCAGTGAGCAGCAGTTCTGTGGGCAAAAAATCCTTGTTAATGAGAGTGGTCAGAGAAGGGCTGACTGGAAGGTCCACATGTTACAAAAATGGTATGCAGAAGAGCATCTCTGAACATGAAACGTGTCAAACTTCTAAAAAAAATGAGTCTAATAAACACCTAATACTGAGTTTTTAAAGTAAAGTACTTTGTTGATTTTCTGTGAGATTTCATACTTCCTGAATGGATTTAAGAATTATGTTCAGATTTCTAAATATCACAGACTGTCCTTCTTTCAGGAGGTTTTCTCTAATGATATTCAGTCGGGTGACGAATTAAAGGAAAAACCTGAATAAATGAGAAATATATGAATTACTAATGCAGATGCTTCCATACAGATGTGCTACATGATAAAATTAAGTAGTTAACATCCTGTCAGGCTCTGTGGCATGTATACAAATGCTGGGCAGACCCAGTTGACCTTGGTTTTGGATCAAAGACATTGGTAAATGGGGTTGTAAATTGTGGTCTAAATGGCCCTTGTGGTGTGACATGGCCCTCTCCACCACCATCATCAAAACATCAAATGAGGGAATATAATTTGGAAGATTGCTATTCCATCCACACAGACTCATGTGGATTTTTAATCCAATTTGGGCTCCACCCAAATCCCAAGGGGTTTTGGCTTTTGGTTAAGAAAATGTAGTTGGGTCTAATAGCAATATAGCAGTCATTTTGATTGGTTGACAGTGGTTAGACTTCTGGGAATGAAAGGGTTAATTTGTCACCCTTCTGTACATTATAACTAAACAATGATTTTTATTTTTTGTTCTCAGACAGAAGAAGAATTAAGGAAGCTGAAAGAGAGGAGATGTAAGTTACCATACTTCATGAACTTTATTGTGTGCCACATAGATGTCATATTTGTTTTAAAATAATTATTTTACCTTTTTGCCATTGGAAGCCTCTGGTGACCCAACCAAAGTGAGCAAAAACAGTGACACATGCGAGGACGAGGACGAGGACAGCAGTGGTGCCAACGACGATTTGCCCCCGTTGACCACAGAGGAGAAGGAAATCAGAGATTACCTGAAATCCTTGTTTGAAGTGCTTGTCGTCATCGGAAAGCAAAACATCCCCTTGAATGGACATGCCGAAGTGGAGAGGGGGAGCAAGTCTTTCACTCCAAGCAATTTCCAGGCCTTATTGGAGTATCGCATCAATGCAGGGGATGAAGTCCTGAGGAAGAGGTTTGAGATGACGGCCGTAAACACAGAGTACTGCCCCGCCACCCAGCTGAGGCAGATGCTGGAGGTGTGCGAGAGCTGCATTCGCGAGGAGTTGCTGCAGGAAATCAGGGAGTGCCGGTTCTTTTCATTAGTCACTGATGAGCTTGTGGAGATCTCTGGGGAGAGGCACCTCCCCCTGCTCCTGCGGTTTGTGGACCAGTCCAACTGCCTGAGAGAGGAGTTCATTGGGTTCCTGCCTTTTGAGGGGGATGAAGAGACCCTGACGGAGCGGCTGCTTTCGGAGATCACAGAGAAGTGGGGTCTAAACATGGAGTACTGTCGTGGCCAGGCCCATGTCTGCTCTGGTGTGTCTGCCATCAAAATTAAAGCCATCGCTGCCAGGCTGACAGACAAATATCCAGTGGCAGTGTGTACCCCCAGTTCCACCTGTGCCCTGAACATTTTCTTGGCAAATAGTTTAAACTTGACAGGAGTTCAGTTAGTGATGTCCACCTTCAGAAAGATTGATGTGTTTTTCAGCAAGTCACCACTACTGCTGGCTGAGCTAGAGCATGCAATCTCCATCTTCTATCAGGGCAACGAGGAAAAGGCCAATGATCTCAAAGAGGCTTGTCGCACCATCTGGACAGAGAGGCATGATTCATTTGAGCTGGCTGTAGATTTATTAGAAGCACTCCTACTCTGCATGGACAGCATTCATGACAATGAAGACATGAGGTGGAATGATGAAATAACCAACAGTGCCTACCTAATCTCTGAAGCACTGGCAGACTTTGAATTTGTGGTTACGTTACTTGTTTTGAAAAACACTCTGTCCTTCACAAGAGCCTTTGGTAAGAATTTGCAAGGGCAAACCATGGATGTGTATTTTGCTGCCAGTAGTTTAACTGCTGTCTTGCATTCACTCAATGAGGTGCTGGATAATGTTGAGGTATACCATGAGTTCTGGTTCGAAGAGGCTGTCAACTTGGCTGCTGCCATGGAGATTCCGGTTAAAGTTCCCAGGCTGTTCTTCCGGAAGCAGCGTTCAGAAGCAGGCATGGACATTCAACCAGAGAGTTATTTCAAAGAACACCTAACTGTCCCAGTTGTGGAACGTGTCATAAAGGAGCTAAAGGACGTCTTCTCAGAAAACCACCTGAAGGCCCTTAAGTGCCTGTCACTTGTCCCTGCTGTTATGGGGCAGCTGAAATTCAACACATCAGAGGAGAACAATGCAGACATATACAACAATGACCTCCCCAACCCAGACACTCTTCCAGCTGAGCTCCACTGCTGGAGGATAAAATGGAAGCACAGAGGCAAGGAAGTCAGCTTGCCGTCCACAATCTATGACACGCTGCAGCTGTCAGAGGTCAAATTTTTCCCTAATGTGTACTCTTTCCTGAAAGTGCTCTGTACCCTCCCAGTTCTAAGGTTAGAAAACCCCAAGTGTGAAATTGCCCGGAAGCGCTTGAAGGCTTACCTTGCTGATACTCCTGTGAGCCACAGGTCGAAGAGTTTGGCATTGCTCAACATAAATTATGACATTAAGCATGATTTGGACTTGATGGTTGATAGCTACTCAAAAATGTATCCGGAGAAAGAACATTTTTCAGATGCTCTGTAAAACGTTCACTGACTGTAGAAGTGCCAGTTTCTACATCGCATCTTTTTCAGGTTGTAAAAACAAACTGCAAACCATAAAATATAAGCTATTGTTTAAACCCCTTTAGACTATTGAAATTTTAGTCAGCAGTATTTGTATCTCAAATAGTTTCTTTTTTTAAGTTTTTTTTTTACTATACTTCAACTTTCAACTTGTATTGAAATACTGTAGTTGGTGTTGATTGTATTGTAAATAGAGTACAATATTAAGATGTGAAAAATCTTAGAAAAAAAAATGGTAACAAGCTATGTTTAATGTAATGTAACATTTTAAAAAGGAGTAGTTCGCTGAAATTACATTTATAATCAGAAGTGATATTTCATGTGTTATTTTACTAGTGCAGCAGGTGCTACATACAGTTGTATGTCAAAATGTGGGAAAAAATGCTGATTTTACAAAAATATTGATACTGCCCAACCTGTAATAAGTGACATTTCTTGTTTGTCTCTAATATTTCTTTTTTTTTAGGGTAATATCATAAATGTTTTGAGAATAATGTCCTGATGACTAAAGCGTCAGTTAAATGACTAATGTAGAGATTAAGGAAAAAAGGGCCCCCACATGTCTAAAGTTTAAAAAATACTTTGAGGCATTAAAGTAAAAAGGAAGTTTACTTTTTTTGCATTGGTGTATTCAATTTTAAAGGCATACTATGCATGATTCATTTCCTTGCCTTCCTCCTGTGTTTACACACAAAAAAACAAATGTTACCAAACACTGGCCAGCCACTTGCATAATGGTTAGCCACAAGGCAATCTCTCGCAAACCCAGCTCACCACTGTAGCAGCCCATCCATACATGTCTGCTCATGCCCTCCTCCTCCTTCTAATTGGACCATACAGCATAAGAGTTCAGTGTATTGAACACATGCTTTTCGGCTAGAGCACAGAGAGAGCCACACCCAGAAATGGTCCAAACGGTTTTTAGAATAATAAATACAAGTAGACAAGCAAGGAAGAGAACACACACGGGTTGCTAGTGTATCATAGTAATGACTCCGTATGTTTGTTTTAGAATATTTTCAAGGTGAAAAAGCTGCATACTATGCCTTCAAACCATACTTTGAGAACCCCTGTCATGAGTTAGGTGCAAATATACAGAGGAAACAAAGAGTGCTTGAAACTGTTTTTTATTTATTTATTACTAAATAACAATTAAATTGGTTGCGCTACCTTTAGCAGCAATAATGGCTGCCAAACATTTTGTATAATTTGATATCAGTCTTTCATGTCACTGTTGAGGAATTTTAGCCCACTTTTCGTAGCAGAGCAGATTTAATTCAGAAACATTGGTAGGTTTTCAAGCACGTTTCAGATCGTGCCACAGCCTCTCTATTGGGTTCAATTCAGGACTTATACTGGTCAAAAGAGTTGGTTAAAATTAATCCACAGTGAGGTGGAAGATATATCAAATTGGAAAGGTTGATTACAATAATTGTGGCTAAAGGTGGTGCAATCAGTTACATTTAAGGGGAAATTAACTTTTTCACAGGGATGATTTGTGTGTTTGATAACTGTCACGACCCGGCTCACTGGCCATGACAAAAAGGGAGACGCACACTGACACATTAAAAAAATAACCAGTTAACAAAGGAAACGGGACAAATGTGGGGCGTGAAAGTCAGTTACATCAGTAGTGTGAGTGAGTGGATGTATGAAAAGTATGGTGAAGCAATGTCTGATCCAAACCCAAAAAGAACCAGAGCAACAGGTATGTGGGGAGGGAGTGCCCTCCTGAAGACAGGCACATTTTAACATCTGGCCACATTTTAACAATTGTGCCAACGACCTGGTACTCCGCCCACTAGGCACCTGTGAAGTAACACCACAATGATTAGCACAGAGACAGAGCAGGGGGCCGTAACATAAGCTCTTCCATTAAATAAATTAAATCATATTTTTAAAAATGCGTATAAATGTGTTTCCCTTTGTCTAATATTTGTCTAAAGATGTGAAAAAATCAGGAAGAGGACATTGTCCGACAAATACTTTTTCATGGCACTATATTCCCCAATATACTTCATTCATGTAGTTAGTAAATAATAAGCAAATGTTATTTATGAAGCACGTTTAAAACACCAATAGTTGTACCAAAGTGCAGGACACACAATAAAGTACTATACATTTGAAAACGCTAGGCCAAAGAGGTGTGTTTTCAGTCTGTATTTAAAAAAGGGATGGGACAGACCGAATATGCAATGGTAAGCTGTTCCATATCCTCGGGGCAGAAAAAGAACAGTCGCCGTTCTCCCGGGACGCGGAACAACTAATCCTGCTTTCAAGTGATGTCTGATCGTTAGTTTTCTCCTGAGTTGTGTATACATTATAACTGCGCCATCCGACTCGTTCACATTCAAATAAATTGCTGCATATTAGTTCCTGTTGAACTGTACAATCTAGGCTAGCTAGTTACTGTGTAGCAAGCAATTTTGGGCTATTTGTGGGGGCTACGAATGCAAATGCCACAGGAAATTGAATGTTGCAGTACTATAGTTATCAGAGGATGTCTGTGTTTTAAATATGTAGCTGTGGTTCACTTAGGCCTACGTCTTTATTGTATAACGGTTCACGGAGGAGAGTGAGCAAGTCACAACTCGGCCAATTCGCCCTGCAAGAATCCCGATTTCTCGGACTTGATCACCCGACATAATTAGGTGTTCACGTGGGTCTTTCCGGTGGGAAACTATTGACCCTAAATCCGACACTACTTGAAAACAGGCTTAAGAGTAGCTGATCAGAGGACCTCCGAGACCTCACTAAGGGGAGAGTAGGTCTGTAATGTACGAGGGAGCCAGACCAATAAATGCTTTAAACACATTAGTAAATAAGTGCTTATGTTGAAGCAAACACTTAAGGAACCTTGGCGTTCAGTGTGCACAATCTACTGGTAACATAAACGTCCAGAGTAGAACATTTGCCAGATGGCATATTTTATGCTGTCTCCTGTTTCCAGAGTGTTTCTACTTTCTAGGGTGTTTCGAGAACTGTGGTACTGACCTGAATAATAGAAAACATTATATGTTCTGGGCGAGACTAGAAACGAACTGTTGTCTTTGTAAATAAACCATATTTTAATGAAGGAGAGAGGTGGTGATGGAAATGGTGATGCAGCTTAACAATCATTACGGAATTGAGCTGTTCCGTAATAATTTATTGAATTGTATTTTTAAAAGCAGTTTCTACATTTCTGGTTGTATTGAAATCGCTGAGTCGAATTTTGCATTTCCAGATTATGAGATTGCAGCAGCAGTGGCAATATATTGAGTAACACGGTAGCTAACGACAGAACCCCAATTCATTCGAAAGCGATAGCGATACATTGCAACCCTGTAAATCCAGTTGAAAGCCAGAAAAATAAGTATAAACGAATTTTTTTTTTCTTTTCCGCCAGATCACTAGCCTATTCCAACTTCAAGATGGAAGTTCAAGTTATTATGCAAAGCGAATAGACCTGTTTTGTCAGTATCACCAATAGATTTTTGCGTGGGTTATCATCTGCTTGCTTTTTTCAAATGCAGAGTGCATGGCGTGTTCCCACCCTACTAGTGTCACGTCCATAATATAATACAATTTAAACAACATAGATAACAAAACATATAAAGCGTATAGCTGTTTGTGTGTTTCTGGTTCAACAAAGACAAGAAAAGTAACGGACAAATTGGCTGATACCGTATTACATTACATTCCAAACGGATGGGTATGTGGGTTTTATCAAATGGTAATTTCATTATAATCAATGAAGCCCTGAAATCAACCTTTTCGCACCCAAGACCTAAAATGTCGGTCACGG